>NC_062224.1:70042735-70391572 GCF_902686445.1 Sciurus carolinensis
TGTTCTTTTTATTTTTCAGCTAGTCTTTTCTGTACTTCTCCACCTTTGGAAGTTGCAGATAAAGTTGCTTTTCCATTCTGCCATTCTCTTCATTCTTCTTTTTCCAATGCTGATCATCCAGTTCACTTCTCTCATAGCTCAAATGACAGAAGAATATCTTCAGAATGCCACCTGAACTGCAGATTTCCTACCTTGGCCTATAGGGCCTTGGCCTTCTGGATTGTTGTTCAGCTACTTAAAGTAGGATATTTGCAAATGCAGCCAAAGTTCAATCTCATGCTGGCCATTTACTGTTCACTGTGAGAACCTTTCTCCCATAGCTGCTGACATCACTTCTTTTTCAGTTCAATGCCTTTCAAATGTGCGACTTTCAGTCCTTAAAGTATAAGAATGAGGCTTGGTTCAAACTGCCCTCTTCACCAGCAAATTAGAAACAAAATGCTGTCTTAGCCTGACATGAGTTTTTAAGATAATCCAGGGAAAATTGAATTAGCCTGTGGTGATATTGATGGAGATTGAGATAAACATGTCTCCAGAATATATTGTGTAGGTAAAGCTAGTGGGCTTTCTCTGGCATGGAATGTAGGAAATAAACAAAGGAGAATGATCAAGGACAACTTTTTTTCTTCTTCTGAAAAGTTTGGTACACGGAGGTGGAATTCACTGAAATGGAGTGAATGAGCAGAGGAGTGTATGTCAGAAGAGTGCTATAATTTGGATCTTATATGTCCCCCAAAGGTTTATGGGTTAAAGGCTTTATCCCCAGGTGATGCTGCTGTGAACTGGTGGAACCTTTAAGAGGTGAAGGAAGCTAGGTCATTAGGTGTGTGCACTTGAAGGAGATTGTGGGATTCCTGTCTCTTCCCCTTTCTCTTTTGCTTCCTGACCATGAGGTGAGCAGCTTTGCTCCACCATGATTCCACCATGATGTGCTGCCTTGCTAGAGGACCATCCAGTCATGAACTGGAACCTTTAAGACTGTAGGTCAAAATAAAAACTTTCACTTTATAAGTTGCTTATCTTACATATTTTTAAAATACTTTTTTAGTTGTCAATGGACCTTTAGTTTGTTTATTTATTTATTTATTTATATGTGGTGTTAAGAATTGAACCCAGTACCTCACCCACGCCAGGTAAGCACTCTACCTCTGTCACAAACCTAACCCTTACATATTTTGTTATAGTTACAGAAAGCTGGCTAACACAGAAGGGCAAGGGTAATGTAGACTTATGTTTGGTGAATTAACTTTGGAATGTTCAGTAGATATCAAAGAGGGGATGGAATTTAGGAGAGCAATTATGAGATATACAAATCGGTCAATTTATAATTCTTTTATTTATTTTCATAAAAAAACTGACAAAAAAGATTTCTGAATATTTTCATGACCACCATAGACCTTCAGTAAATTCCTTAATAATAATTGAAGGAGAAATGGGGTTTAAATTTCTCAGAGCTTTCCTAACTTTTTAGAAATTCTTTTACTTTTTAGCAGATTTTTGGTAATTGCACCAGGATATTGGGGTGGAAGTGTTTTCTTTTTAGGCATGTAATCCATTTATGTATTGCTTTGATCTTTAGGTCCTCAAGTAGAATGATCTGATATGACTTCTTAGTTGATAGAGGCATTTAATCACTCAAAGATATTTATTTTCAATTTTGAGGTTTGTATGATTTTTACCTGTTATTTCTTTAACTTTATTGTGATTTTGTATTTTAGGATGTTCTAGAACATTTTCTAAAATAGTAAAATTACAGTACTATAACTATCAAAATATAATCTTATATTAAAAAACAGCTAGTAGTTTTTATTTCTACAAATGAGACTTCTGAACTTCAGATCATAAACCTCTTTATTTAAAGGTTAAAATTGACAGAATTCATTATTATCTCTGGATTTAGGATATCCATTTTTATCTAGTAACACACAGAATGCTTATCTCTTCCTTTGATAAGATTCTCCTTTATTATCCTCTATTGAAAATAAGGGGTAGAAGCATATGCAGATATAACTTAGTAAAATCCATTTACTTTGAAGAGGAGAATATATACACGAGACAAGTGAGGTTATTTGTCCATGATCACACACCTAATTAGGTTCCTTTTTGTCTCGTCTTTAGAAGCAGCTATTGTATTTTACTGCTTTCCTTGGAAAAGATTTACATTTCATTTAAAAGTTAGAATGGAATTTTTTTTCCAAATGTAAAAAGCCAAGAACTTTTTTTGCTCTATTATTTTTGATTATATATAATTGTAATGTTTTAGAAAGCAAAATCTGAAAGCAAAGACCCCAGGGATGGTAGGGTGAATACATGAAGATAGGATACTAGTTGGGAGAGTGTTATTACAATTTTAACAAGTTTCATAGGCTGTAGCGGTGGCAACATAGATGAATATAAAGCAACAAAACATTCAGTGCCTCATCAGTGGGATGGATCAGTCTTTCAACCATGGCATACAGCACTAAGACTGGAACAAACTAGTTTCTCAATAATTAGTCTAAATGGAAAAGCATATTAGATGTATAGAGAAAGACAAAAGGAGAATTCCAAGGTTTCTGGTTTGGAAGTGTTTGTGTCATAACTGAAAAGAGAATCACAGAAAGAAATACATGTTTAAAAACAAAAAGCAAAGAAAGAAACACTTTAGTTTGGGGTTATACTGAGTTTGAAATACTGAGTTTGAAACACATAAGATATTCAGATAAAAATGTTAGGCAAGAAGTTATGTATCTCTCAAAGTAGAGGTATGGATTTAAGAGCAATAAGTGTGTTTGTTGATAACTTAGTCCATTGGGATAGAAAAGTAAGTCAAGAGGCACAGGGCACAGGGCACAGGGCATACATCAGTGCCCAAGCCTTTCCAGATGTTCTGTTGCTTGGAGTACACCTCTTCCAGCTCAGGATCATATCCTCACCTCAGTCAGGTCTTGGTGGAAATGTTATCTTCACAGCATGAATTTCACAGGTGACCTGATTTTTGCCCACTCCCTGAGCTTTCCCTTATCCTTTTGCTTTAATTTTTCCCATAGTACTTGAGCCATGTGACACATTATGTATCTGAATTACTTGTTTTATTTGTCTATTTACTGCCAGTAGAAGTTGTGCTCCACGAGAGGAGGATTTTGTTTTGTCCTGCTTTGCTTTTTGCTTTAAATTTTGTGCACATAGCAGTGCTCAGTGTATATTTACTGTGTGAATGAAAAGCCTAGAAATGCCAAATAGAAAAGGGCTATTCAAAGTAATCAAAGGTCAAAGCAGAAAATGGGAAGGTGGGACCAGAAATGGAGCAACAAGAGATGGTACATCTCTAGATGGAGCATCAAGAGAAACTGATGCCATACAATGATCAAGGAGAAAAAGAGTTTCAAGAAGAAAATAATGGTCAATATTATCAGGACATCATGGAGATATGAAGCTTTCTTCAAATAGGAGGATAAATTTTTTCAGATAAGAACTAAAATTTTAACTATCAAATATGACCACATTTTAATTTGAATGGCTAAAAAACAAAACAAAACAAAACAACAAAAAACAAAAAACAAAAAACCCTGCCAGGCATCATGCATGCAGATTCTTATGCATGTAAGATTTTTTTTTTTTTTTTTTTTTTTTTTTGGTGGAAACATGGTTCTCACAATGGAAGCAGGAAGTAAGAAAAAGCTACAAGAGCATCTGTTCTCATGAGATTTTTCAGACTTGAATCACATACTAAAGGAAGTTTGGATGGTTCGGATAAAGTTCAGATACTTATCTGAACTTTGGAGGTGGTTATTTAAACCAAATCAAGTACAATATACTATAGTTCATCTTCTAAAGATAAAAAATCTATTTGAGAACACAGACCATAATGATACATCAAATATTTAGTTATAAATCTTTCATATCTGCTATACATAATGAAGTCAGAATGAAGAGAATATGTAGGCTTTCTGCTGTCATTATATTTATTAAATATGAAATTAAATAAATCATAAGAATCTGCATTTGTCTGGCATATAATAACCCAAAATATCTGTGTATTTCTTAAAGTATTATTCCATTAGTTATAATATCAGTGAAATTAGAAAGACTTTAAGACAGATGACACTGAAAATAACATTAAATCTCTTCCAGATGCAGATCAACAAATAGTGTTTTGATTGTAATACAAAACAATAGTTCATAATTAATTTGATGTACTTAAAAGGCATTTGTTTTTGACCTCCACCAAAAACAAGCCTAATGATATAGAATATAAATTACAAGTTGCAAATGGGTTACATTACCATTAGATGCAGGAGAACAAAATGATTCCTTTCTGTGGATACTGTTTGCTGAACTTGGTCTACATTTTAAAGCAATCAGCAGATAATACATACTCTGGGAAGCAACCCAATAAGAAGAGGGCTTAAATACATGGTATAAATCAGAATTGGGTGAATTTAACTGCAGTTTTGGTTTGGCTAACACCTTAAACCAGTTTTCAAATATTTAGATTCAGCAAAATTTGAAATACATATTGTACAGCCCAATTCTCTTTTCCCTTTTAAACTGTTGTGCATTTAATAGGAAATAGAATCTGTAAATCCTTATGCTTTTATAGCTAATTCATCATCATGCCTCAGAAAATCTATACAGTCTCCAGAAACTCAACAGTTCCAATTGTTTTTAAAAGCAGCTTTCATGAGGAACACCTAAAACGGGAACATTGACTTACTCTAAATTTATGAAATGTTCAAGTCAACATTGATTACTAGGTCACTGGGTTCTACAAAACACTGTCTTCTATCCTGAATTGAAATATGTTACTGAAGGAAGGAATCTGGCAGAAGCCCAAAACTAAAAGATTTCCTTTAAAACAGGGTCATACTATTTTCTTCAGCTTTTAGAAAGCTGTTTTTCCCTTGTGACCCTTTTTATTTTTTAGTTTAAACAATTTTTATAAAATATTTGCTTTTATTTTTTAAATTTTAAATTTAATTTATTTTATAAAACTTACATAAAAATATAAAAAATTATATACAATTATGGGGTACCATGTGTTGTTTCAATGTGTGCATACACCGTATCAGGTTTAAATCAGGGCAAACATATATGCCCAAATCTCTTTCTCTTTGGGGAAACATTCAAAATGATTTGTTGTAGCTTTTTGAAATATACCTACATTATCATTATCTGTAGTCATCCAACCATGCAAGAGCACACCAGAACTTCTTGCCCCTATCTTTAGCTTAGCATCTATCCATCAATTCTCCCTGTCCCTCCCTGCCCACTACCTAATCTCAGAAACTTTTTTTCTTCATTCTCCAAAGCCTGACATCTCAGAAAAATTCTGCACTTAAGATTACAGGCAGAATTCCGTTCCAAGGGAAGAGAAGAGCCCTGGGTACATTTTAGCTTCCCCATAAGAGGTCAGGGAAGGGCCAGTGTTTCACTTCCTCTGTGTTCTCGTGAACTTTCCATTTCAAAGGATCTTAGGGGAAAGGGGCCTAATAGGAAAGGTTAAGAGAAGTCATGGAATAGAAAAGGATTGTAAAGAAGAGGCTGTGGAATTCAGCTAAGAAAAGAAGGCTTTGAATTCATCTATGTAATGACATTTTTCTAGGAATCTTGTTTTAAATGCTTATTAGGAAGTGAGGGTTAAATAAGTGTGGGAGCTTTAGGGATTCAATAAAAGGATTTAGGACATTACAAATAATTAATTTGTAAGCTTTTGTGTTGAGGTTTTAAAATATCTTTGAGTGCTGACAAGAAGATTGCTGTTAAACCTGCACTCTGGGTAGTGATACAGCTGTATTTAATCATGACATGGTTCTTCAATTGTACTGAGCATCCATCTCTGAGGATTAAGGATTACGAAAATGTCAGTAATATAAATGGACAATAGGACTTAAAGGTTAGCCAAAGGCTTGAGCTTCCTATTTCTCCTAAGTTATTAAAATACTCTGATAGCTCTGTTTCCTAACTAGATAGCACTGTAATAACAGCCAAGGTTAGGTGTAATTGATATTTACGAGAACTATTTACTATCATATCTTCTCAACTCTTCCTTAAAATAAATCTGCTCTGCTTTTCTTTCTATAATCTGGTTTGAGCTGAAAGGTGTTAAAAGGATGAGAAGTGAAAATTAGGTGGTCCAACAGAATTTAAAGAGACCAAAAGGAGCATTTGAAGGAGATAGTAATTTAGAAAATAGATGAAATACCTGGAGGATCAATATGAGGACTCAGAACACTTGTAAACTGAATTCTGGCATATTCTCAGATAATAACTTGCTCTATCTTTTAGTTGTAGTAATTACTACTATTATGTGTGTGTGTTTTACTATTTTATTTTTTAAGGTATTATTTCGTCAGTTATACATTTACAATACTATGATAAATATTTTTACAAGTACATTTTATTACTAGTATCCTACCAGTAAATGTTCTTGTAGTTTTACTAATACTGTTTCAACAGTTTGGGGGTCTTTTTTGGAGGGGAGCACTAGACCACTGAGTCACATCTCCAACCCTATTTTGTATTTTAGTTAGTTTATTTAGAGTTGCTTAGTGCCTCACTCTTGCTGAGGCTGGCTTTGAACTCCAGATCCTCCTACCTCAGCCTCCCAAGTCAATGGGATTACAGGCATGTGCCACGGGTCTAGTTAGTTTTACTAATATTGTTTCTAAAAGCATTTACCTAAACTCGATCCTCTTGCACCATTTTTTTCTTTTTCCAGAAGTAAACACTTCACCATCTTTCAGATTATTCTTTTGTCATGTAGCCCCATATCTTTGTTAAATATATACACTCTTGATTTCAAATTATTTAATCAACTACTGTATTCCCATGATGGAAAAAATTTAAAAATCAGGGGGCTGGATTTGAATGACAGTATTTTTTTATTCACTTTGTTACAATAATGCTGCACAACAAAGAACTCCCAAATACCAATCATTACAAAAACAAATGCTTATTTCTCAATTATATGTCTACATTAACTGTGCTTCAGGATATTGGAATATTTTCAGGTCCATCATTTCAGGTCTGTTGTATTTCTTTAAATAATTTCCACGCCTCTATTGATCCTCTATTTAGTGAAATGTCATTCTCATACTGTTTTTTAGAATTTTAGAAATAATTCTCTCTGGTCTTTAGAATATCATTAGACTTCCTTTCTTAAAGTCTTTGTCTAGTGCATAAAAATCTGGACCTCATCAGGTACGATTTCTATTTCTTTTTTCCCCCATTGAGTTGTCATATTTCCTTGTACTTTTGCATTTCTTATATTTTCTTGATAAAAATAATTTTATCATTTAATTTTATAATGTTGTAATACTGGAAATCAGATTCATCTCCTTCTCCAGGATTGATTGTGGCTCCTTGTTTAACTGTTGGTTGTATTGGTTTGTTTAGTGACTTTTCTGAATTCATTCTATAAAGTCTTTGTCTTTCGCATGTGGCCACTATAATCTTTATTCAGTTAGCTTAGTGACCAGATAATGATTAAACAGAGATTTCCTTAATAACCAATGGCAATAAAGTTCACAGTCTTTGTAAAGGAGCCCTGTGTGCATGCGGGAACATATCGACACTGGGGCAGGCAGTTTACATCTCTACTTTAGCTATCACTTCCTTTGCTCAGAGACTCAAAGTCAGTTACAGGTGAGAACTTAGGCCCTCTCAGCTCACATTCCTACTGATCATTATATATATTTACACATACACAGGACTTTTTAGTTTCCCAGGACTACATCAGAGACTGTTCAAGATTTTAAGGACATTTCATACCTAAACTTTTCCTTTAAAGCTTTTTGATTGTCTTACAGCTTTTGCCAACCATTATCTATTCCCTCAAGCAGCCATGTTGTCAAAATATTTAACAAATTCCTTCTAGGGAGAGGCTTTAGCATTGCATACATTTAAATGAGGCCAAAGACAAGAGTTTTGATTGGGGTCATGTAAGAAAACACCAGAAAGGTCATATAATCAATCTTTAGGAAAAGAGCTTTGAAACAGCTCTAGCTCTGTTCTACTCCCTCAATTACTAGGAATGTGGAATATCATTTTCAAGGTTACAACTGAACTGTGGAGAAGGAACGGGACTAGGGTTAGTTAAAACATTGCAAACCTTGCTGTTCTTGTTGAGATTCACCTATATTTCTTGAGTAAATGCTCTCTAGGATGCTAGCAGCATTTGGTTAATTTATAGACTTATGAAAAAGTTGTTTTTGATGATTTCCTCCAGGTTTTTCAATGCTTTTATAGAGTAGCAACTTTTTTGGAGATTCTTACTCCACCATTTTTAATAATGCATTGCTTTGAAATCTTTTTATTCCTCCATAGGCTTTATTTCTTCAAGTTGTTATTTTTCCTAATCCCTATGGTTTTAGTCTATATTTTTTTAGAATTTTCACCTCTTAGCTATTATTTGATATCTAATAATGCTTAGATTCAGGTGCTACATGTTGATTTGAAAACCTGAGTCCATGGGATTGGGATATTACCTTTTTAAATATTGCTTCTCTTCATTATTATCACTTTCTTTTTTTGTAATTTCTATTTGTATATATTTCAGAGTGTCCCAGTACATTGATAAACATCTCTTAAATATGTATGTACATATGCTTGCATTCTCTTTCTTTTTCTGTGCTTGTTTCCTGGTGAATTTATCACTCCCAATTTACCAATTACTTCTTCCATTGTGTCCTCTAAGGTATCCTATATCTTGAGCTTTATAAATTTCTGGAGCAGGGTTGGGAAATGAAAGCCGGCTGGGCAGCGGGCGCTCCATCAGAGGTGGGCGGCGAGGAGAGCTGTTTGCCCTGCCACAACCATCCCGGGGGGCAGGCTCCTCAAGAAGAGGGCTCACTCGGGTTCCCCCTGTCCCTCCTGCCATAGTGACAACACGTTCGTCAGAGCAAGGGCTGGAGGTCTCACCTGCACTACAGGCACAGCACCTGTCGGACTGCCACATCTTGCTTGCTTTGCAGTACTGGGATCGAAGCCAGGGTCTCCTGGCAGCCATGGTTTTGATAGACATTGAAAGACGGGAAATCCGAAGGAGCCAGATGGACCTCTGGGTCAGGTACTCCAGAACCTGGTTGCCCAGGTGCGGCCCATGGGCCCCAACACTGTCCTCATTGGCAGCTAGTAAGAAACACAGTCTCTGGCCCCACCTAGGCCTACTGAACCAGAATGCAGAGTGTGACAAGAGCCTCCTGCCATTCATTACCCATTTAACAGCTGAATTAAATGCACTCAAGAGCGTGGCCGGAAGGAGGAGGACTTGGCTCAGTGGGATCCCAGTGATGTGGGTGGCAAGCCCTAGTCCAGCCCCGCCCCAGCCATGCAGAACTTCTTTGAAGGAGACACTGGAGACGAGACCTCTGAATATTCCAGAAGCATTTTCCAACAGGTGGACGCTGGAGTTCATCGGCTTCCGCTACCAGGCAAGGGGGGCAGGCCTCTGCGAGGGAGGAGCGGTGCAGCTCTCGACGTCTCGATGGTGAGCCCTGCCTCCGTCGCCACGGACCCCAGCAGCTCACCGTCAACTTCTTTCTTGGTTCTTGTGAATTCAAAGAACGAACTCCACAGACCAGAATGGATGTGAGAGCAGGATTTATTGAAGACAAAAACAGGAACAGAGCTCTTGCAGTGTGACAGCGGCCTGATGGCAGGTTTTCTCCATCCAAGCGTGCTAGTCTAGGGGTCGATAGAGCACCTGGTTCCCTGCTGTTGGTCCAAACTTATGCTAATCAGGGTTCGGAGAAGTAAGACCACCGTTGACAGCCTGAATGCCATTGGCTCGCCACTCTTGAATCTTTCTCCCACTTTGGGAAGCTGGAGGTTGAAGTCATGGAACTGCACATACTCCGTGGGTGTCCGAAGCTGTGCTGCGCGGGTGCCCCTGCAGCGGGCAGCGTCACTGCGTGCAGCCTGGGCTGCTGCAGCTGATGGCTGGCTTGCCCCGGTTCATCTCTCGTGGCCCGGTACCCCAGGCCTGCACTGTCACGGCTTCAGCCCACTGGGCTGCCACCCCAAGGCTTCGCCGCTCCCCTGCAGCTTCTTGGCAGAGACTAAGGATGCTCAGGGCAGAGCCGTGCCCGTGGCACCTTCCTATTTGTTATTGATTTGCTAACGTGGATTTTTTTTTTTTTTTTAAATGTTGATGAACCTTAATTTTATTCATTGATATGAGGTGCCGAGAATGGAGCCCAGTGCCTCACACATGCCAGGCAAGTGCTGCTCCACTGAGCCACAACCCCAAACGCACATGTCGGGGTTTTGGGTAAGATTTTCCAAACCTAAAGAAAATAAAATTTTCCAAACTTACAGAAGATTGCAAGAATAAATAGACAAAGACACTCCTTAGCCGTTATTCAGATTCGCCTATATTAACATTTTTTCTACTTAATCTCTTTCCACACACACACACACACACAACACAGGGTACATATACAGACACACATATGTATGTGTAGACACACCTTTTTTGGTGGTGCTGGTGTTACTGAAAGCTCATTCCTCATCCCCATGTCAGTCCTATAATAAAAGCAAGATTTTGAGAAAAAGGAAAAAAAAATCTACAGCAAAACTGTGAAGTAAAGAGGAGATTTCTCATATATTCCCCACACTTACATATGAGAGACACTCCCCCTCAATCAACATCTCACATCAGAGTATTATATATATTATAATCGATGAACCCGCATTGGCATATCATTTCCTAAAGCCCATTGTTTTATTCAAGTTCATTCTTGGTGTTGTGCATTCTATTAAATTTGACAAATTACATGTACCCATTGTTATTGTCATGGGATAGGAGTTTAGGGACTTCAAGATGGCAGAGGCAGGGTACAAGGAAAGTTCTGGCTGAGGACAAAATGGGGACGATAAATCATCAGGTCCCTGTTTAAAATAAGTCCCACTACCATGACAACTCCAGCCAGGAAGGGCTTATCACCATAGCAACTTCTACCACCAGTTCTGTGTTCTAATTAGGTGAAAATAAAATAGCCAATGGGGACAGAAAGGACAAGATCTTCAATCAGGTCCATGTGGAGGGGAACATGGCACAGCTCAGCATACAAGACAGGACTAGCCAGGACATCAAGGCCTTGAGTTGCTCTCAGCTCTATTTTGCAGAGTGTACTTTCATTTGCAATAAGTCTATGCTCTGTCTGTTACTTCTGTGGGTCTTGCTCAATTCTTTGATCAGGAAGTCAAGCACCTGGATCCCAATTGGACCACCCACTGTTATCATTAATATGCAGAATAATTTTACTGCCTTAAAAATTCTCAGTGACTCACCTATTCATCTCTCCTTTCTCCTTTACTCCTGGCAACCACTGATTTTTTCACTGTCTCCATGGTTCCACATTTTCTAGAATGTCATCTAGTTGGAATTGTACATTGTGTCCTTTTCAGATTGACTTCTTTTACTTAGTAATATGTGTTTAATGTTTCCCCATGTCTTTTCATGACTTGATATCATATTTAGTTTATATTTGGTGTTGAGTAATATCCCATTGTCTGGTATACTGCAGTTTATTTGTCCATTCACTTACTGAAGAGCACCTTAGTTGTTCCAAGATTCATAATTATGAATAAAACTATTATAAACATATGTACACAGATTATTATGTGCACCTAAGTTTTCGACTTCTTTGGGTAAATACTGAAACATATAATTTCTGGATCATATGATCAGACTATGTTTTGTAAGAAATCAATCAACTATTTTCTAATGTGACTATATCATTTTGGATTTCCACCAATCATAAATGAGAGTTCTTGCTTCACATTCTCACCAGCATTTGATGCTGGATTTTTTTTCTTGATTGTGGTTACTGTAATAGGTACGTCTAGGTGTCTCATTGTTGCTTTAATTTTCATTTCTTTGATGACATAGGTTGTGAAGCACTTTTTATTTCACTCATTTTTTTCCCCATCTATAGATCTTCTTTCAGGTTATATATGTTTGGCCCAATTTTTTAATCAGGTTGTTTTCACATTTTGAGTGTCAACAATAATTTATAACATATGTATTTTAAAATATCTTCTCTCAGTGTGAAGCTTCTTTTCTCAATTCTTGACATTTTCATTCACAGAACAGAAATTTGAAACTTTAATTAAATTTAACTATGTATTTCCCATGGATTGCGCTTTTGGGATTGTATTTAAAGTGACCCAGTTTTCTCCTATATTATCTTAAAAAGGGTTTTTTTAATTTTTTATTTTACATTTGTGTTTACGATTCATTTTGACTCAGTTTCTGTGAAGGTTTTATAGTCTGTGCCTTGATTATTTTTTGCAGATGAATGTCTGATTTTTCTAGCACCATTTATGGAAAAGACTCTATTTGCTCCATTATGTTTCCTTAGCTCTTTTTTCAAAGATCAGTTGGCTCTATTTATGTTAGTCAGTTTTTGGTCTCTCTAAACTGTTTGACTGGTCTATTTGGTTTTCACTGTAGTGATTACTGTAGCTTTATACCAAGTGTTGAAGTTGGGTAGCGTCAGTCCTCCAACTTTGTTCTTCTTTAACACTGTGCTAGCTCTTCTGGGTTTTTCACCTCTCTACATAAACTCGAGACTAACTTTGTCCATATTCACAAAATAACTTTCTGGGATTTTGATTTAGATTGCACAGAACTGCTAGGTTATGATGGGAGGATTTGAACTAAGGACAACGCTGAGCCTTCCTATCCATGAACATGAGAAATGTCTCCCTTTACTTAGTTCTTTGGTTTCATTTGTCCTTCTTGTAGTTTTCCTCATGTACATTTTACATATGTTTTGCTACATTTATGCCTAAGCGTTTCATTTTGGAGTGCTAATGTAGATGATATATATTTATAATTTTAAATTCAATTGTTCCTTGTGGGTATACAAGGAAGCATTTGATTTTTGTATATTAACCATATATCTTACAATCTTGCTATAATTGCTTATTGATTCCAAGATATTTTCTTTGTTGTTAGTGCTTTCATATTTTCTACATAATCATGCTATTTGTGAATAAAACAGTACTATCTCTTCATCTATTGATCTAATCTATTAATCTTCTTTATTAACAGCAATAATTGCTGTTAGTACATTAGTACAGTGTTCCAAGGGAGTGGTAAGAGGGAATATCCTTGTCTTCTTGCTGACCTTAAGGGGAAAGAATTTGATTTTGATATTAAATATGATGTTTGCTGTGGAGTTTTTTTTAGTTATTCTTCATCAAGTTGAGAAATTCCCCATGTTCCTAGGTTGTCCAGAGTTTTAATCATGAATGTTTGTTGAACTGTGTCAAATGCTTTTTGTGCATCTATAGATATGATCACATGATTTTTTAACTTATTTCTGTGATGGATTATCTTAATTATTCCTGAAATGTTCAACTAGCATCACAGCTGGGACAAGTCAGAATTAATGGTGGTACCTAATTATTTTTACACATTGTTCAATTAAGCTTGCTAATATTTTGTTGCTTTTATTATCTGAAAGGGATTGTAAAGAATTGCTACAATGTGAATGTTGGATAAAATTCACCAGTGAATCCATCTGGGCCTGATAATTTTACTTGGGAAGATTTTAAATTGTTGATTCCATCTTTAGTACATGTATGAGCATAGACTTCTTCATAGTCTTCCTTCATTATATTTTAATGTCAATGAGCTCCTTAGTGACGTCTCTTCTTTTATCGCTGACATTAGTAATTCGTGTCCTCTGTTTTGCTTTTTTCCCCCTTTTTTTAAAATTGGTTCTTCTTAGTTATACATGATAGTAAAATTTATTTTGATAAAATTATACAAACATGGGATTATCTTATTCCAATTAGGGTCCCATTTTTGTGGGTGGACACGATGGTGGGATTCACTTAGGTATTCTCATATATGTACATTGGAAGATTATGTTAGATTTATTCTGTCTTTCTTATTCCTATCTCTCCTCCCTTCCTTTCATTCCCCTTTGTCTAGTCTACTGAACTTCCCCTCCCCCTTTATTGGGGTTTAGCTTCTGCATATTAGCAAAAACATTCGATCTTTTGTTTTTGTGGCTTGGTTTATTTCACTTGGCATGGTACTCTTCAGATTCATCTATTTACTGGCAAATGTCATAAAGTCATTCTTCTTTACAACTGAGTAATATTTAATTGTGTATGTATATTCCACAATTTCTTTATCCATTCATCTGTTGATGGGCATCTAGGTTGGTTCCATAGTTTAACTATTGTGAATTGTACTACAATAAACATTGGTGTGTCACAGTAGTATGCTGATTTTACCTCCTTTGGATATATGCTGGGGAATAGGATAACTGGGTCAAATGGTGATTCCAGTCCTTGTTTTTTTCAGGAGTCTCATAATGTTTTTCACTGGGGTTGTACAATTTGCAGTTCCACCAACAATGTACCTTAATTTGGCTAGATGCTTACATGTTTTACTGATTTTTTTTAAATGAAGTAGTTCTGAGCTGAATGCAGTGGCACACACCAGTAATCCCAGCAACTCTGGAGACTGAGGCAGGAGGATCACAAGTTCAAAGCCACCCTCAGCAACTTAGTGAGACCCTATCTCAAAATAAAAAATAAGAAATGCAAATTAAAACCACCCTAAGATTTCATCTTACTCCAACAGAATGGCTATTATCAAGAACACAAACAATAATAGATGTTGGCGTGGATGTGGGGAAAAAGGCACACTCATACATTTCTGGTGGAGTTACAAATTGGTGCAGCCACTCTAGAAAGCAGTATGGAGATTCCTCAGTAAACTTGGAATGGACCCACCATTTGACCCAGCTATCCCACTCCTCGGTTTATACCCAAAGGACTTAAAATCAGCATATGACAGTGATACAGCCACATCAATGTTCATTGCTGCTAAATTCACCATTGCTAGATTGTGGAACCAACCTAGATGCCCTTCAGTTGATGAATGGATAAAGAAACTGTGGTATATATACACAATGGACTATTACTTAGTCATAAGGAAGAGTAAAATTATGGCATTTGCTGGTAAGTGGATGAAGTTGGAGAATATCATGCTAAGTGAAATAGGCCAAGCCCGAAAAACCAAAGGTCAAATGTTTTCTCTGATAAGTGGATGATGATATGTAACAAGGGAGGTGGCAGGGGAAAGAGAAGATTGAAGAAACTTTGGATGGTGTAGAGGAAAATGGGTGGGAGGGAGTGGGGAACAGAAAGTAGAATAAAACAGACAGTATTACCCTATGTACATGTATGATTATGAATGGTGTGAATCTACATTGTGTACAACCATAGAAATGAAAAGTTATACCCCATTTGTGTACAATAAATCAAAATGCAGTCTGTAAAAATTTTTTTTAAAAAATTATTTTAAAAAAAGGGCTGGGGATGTAATGTAATTCAGTGGTTAAGTGCCCCTGGGTTCAACTCCTGGTATCAAAAAAACCAAAAAAAAGAAAAAGTAATTTTGATTTCATTGATTTTGTCAATTCAGTTCTTGTTTTCAACTTCATTGATTTTTATTCTAATATTTATTTCTTTTCTTTTGCTTAGTTTGAATTTAATTTCCTCATCTTTTTCTAGTTTCATAAAATGAAAACTTATATTATTTATTTTAGATTTTTCTTATTTTCAATGCTATCAATTTCCTTTTAAGTATTGCTTTTCTGTATCTCACGAATTTTGGTTATTTGTATCTTCATTTCCACTTAGTGTAAAATATTTTAAAATTTCCCTTTAATTTCCAACTATTGTGTGGGTTTCCAGTCGTCTGTATACTATTTAGTTTTTTTAAAATTATTTATTTATTTTTTAATTTTTTACAGACTGCATTTTGATTCATTGTACACAAATGGGGTACATTATTTTGTTTCTATGGTTGTACATGATGTAGATTCATACCATTCGTGTAATCATACATGCAAATAATGTTAAAGTGATTACTGATATAGTTGGATTCACATCCATCATACTTGTTATTGCTTTGTATTTGTCTTTATTCTTATTTAATATTTTTGTCCACCTTTTGTGCTTTTGAGCATTGTCATGTATTTTCATTTTCTCTCTTTCTTAAGGTGACAGTTACATTTCTTTTTCTTCTTCCCCCCCACCCCTTTTTAGTGATCACCTTAGAATTTATAATATACATTGACCACTAATCCTCCTAGTCCACTTTCAAATAACATGGTGTCACTACTTAGAAGGAACTAATTCTAATTTCCCCTTCTGTTTCTTCTATAATTGTTGTCAATGGTTTCACACATATGTAACATATATATATATATGACAGACACATAGTATATTGATACATATAAGTTAGGTATTATACATGATTTCAGCCTTCTTTTCTATTTTTTCTCTTCTTTTTTCCTGCTTCATTAGAAATTGTTTTGTGTTCGATGTGAGACAAGTAAAAAAATATATATTTAAGATAACATCTTTATAAGACATTCTTTAACTAATACAAAATTAATTTACCCCTTAATCTTTAGTTCATGGTACTTCTCCATTTTTTCCCTTTAATTCTTTGAACTCTTTTTCATCTCAAATCTGAGTATACAGCTTTCTTAATTTATAACATTCTCGTCCCACCTCGTTCTATGATAACATTATATCTTCTAGTACATAGCTTCAGTTGCCTCACACAGAGTGGCAATTTCTGATCACTAAAGTTGATCCTCCACTGTTTCCCTTTATTTTTTTCCTTAGAAATCTCTAGATTGCCTCAGAGAATTCCTAAAGATATGTAATTAATTTATATGCTAGTTTATTGCCTGGTTGTATCACCTTATCAAAAGGAATGCTCCATACAGGGCATTTCCTCCAAAGTTCCATAATTTAGCCATTTTCTAGCATTTGTAGAATTAACAGATTTTTTTAAATGAATGAGGTATAGCACTAATGAGCAGGAATCTATTTTACCTACACAAAATTTATGAGACCTGAAGCTAAAATATTCTTTTTCTTCACCCCTCCCCCCTGCCCCATGAACAAAATGGACATATTAAACTGTAAGTCAGTAAAGTTTGTAAGCAGCATCAGGTAAAAAAGGTATACATTTGTGGATTAAAAGTAAGGCACAAATATTGAATATTTACTTAGAATTATCATAAGAAACAAGTCTTTGTATCCAAAGTCTTTGTATCCAGTTATTTAGGATATAGCTATTTTTGCTTTAGGTTCTCAGAAACATCTTAATTTTTATCAACTTAAAGATATAAAATTTAAGAGCTTGTGATAGAAAATTATTGTAAAGTTTACACTCAGCTGAATCAAGACTTTTTCACGTGATAAGAAGTCTCTAACATGATTTTATAAATCATTCTTTTACTTCAGATTTTTGGAACTTTTTCTAGGTGTGGACTGAGATAGAACATGAAAAATTACTTAGAACTTTAGTTTCTAAGGGATTCATGGGAATGAATTTGATTTTCAAATTCAGATAAGTGAGTACTTAAGTACTATTCCATTGCATCTTTTCCTGTTGACAAAAACAATTGATGGAAAATATTCGTGCAGTGCACGTGTTCTATTTTCTTACCAAACTATGTGAGTTATAACTGGAATTCTATGGTTTGGAACAAACATGAATTTGAATTAGGAAATTTAATTAAATGTGGAGTAGTGGATAAATTCTATCTATGATGATAGGAGAACCCAAACTCCTACACTTTTGAAGTAGATGCAATGTTTACTGAAACCTGCCAGATTTCGAATCCCTGTGTACCATGTGACGAAGCACAATATGAAAGTTAAGCTTCTGTCTTAGTCATTATTCATATACACTGTATTAACTGGGGACGTTAAAGAAATATTTTAGTAACACCGCAAGAATTGCAGCCAACAATCTTTTCCGGGTTATGTGCAAAATAAACAGTGACTAGAAGGAAAACTTATTCAGTAAAAGAATTTTTAAATTTTATAACTCTCTCTTTTGGTATAAGAAAAGGAAGTGAAATTAAATTGCTGGGCTGTTAATAAATTCTGGTTTTGTTTAGGTAAAGTATTTTTTCATGAAGGGCATACGCTGCATATCCCTTAGCACGATAAGATCACAGTAAAAAAGAATAAGGGCCATTCTAATTTGGATGCAAACATTAGAGGAACTATTTGCCGATTGGCAAGAGGAGTAGTTGCAAACCAAGAGCAGCTGAAAGCAAGGTGGTGTCAGCTCTTTTCTCCTAGGAAGAGGAGCCAGTGCATAGATTTCGACAAGGATATGTTGCAATGGAAGAACTAGGATTTTTTTTTCTGATATTCCATGTTAATTTTGTTGATATTTTTTCCAAGAAAAATGTATGCCTTCATGCCCTTTCATATTGTAACTGTCACCGCTGTGTTGGGCATAGAGATTAGAAGTTTCATTTAATTTCTTTTGCAAAGTGTGTAATGGTATTATCAAATAAATAATACTTTTCCAAATATTAAAAGGACATGATTGGATTCTCTATATATTTGTATTGTTTCAAATTTTCAAAATGTTTCTATTTCCTCTTCAAGTTGAATGTACGTTAGTCCTGTGGAGAATATACATTGTCATTGTTATAATGTCCCCATATTGCAAACTCTCAGATTTTGCTAGGATTACAGCTGTAATTTCCCTAGTGGCTTCCATGTAATACAAAGCACAGATCAAAAAACTTGCTGAGTTTACGTCTTCTATTTTCACACTCAGTACTTGATATTTATCTTCCTTCTCATTGAGGTAGTTGTCATTATAATAATTTTATGGATTCTGGCAAAAAGGTAGACTCCAATCAGCTTCATTGTTGGCAAATGGCTTTTGTCCTGATAGTGGTCTCCGAAGTTCTGGATTGTAGTGTTGGGATTTTGTTGCATTGTTATCCCCGTTGCTTTTATCTTCATATTTGTTTCCTGTCTATGGATGATTGTTTCCAGTAAGAAAGACTGAGAGAATCTAGAAAATATTTATCTTGCTGAGCATGGTGGCGCTCACCTGTAATCCCAGTGGCTCAGGAGGCTGAATCAGGAGGCTCCAAAGTTCAAAGCAGGCCTCAGCAATTTAGGGAGACTGTAAGCAACTTATTGAGACCTTGAATCAAAATAAAAAAATAAAAAGGACTGTGAATGTAACTTAGTAGTTAAGTTCAATCCCCTGGGTTCAATCCCCTGGTAGAAGGAAGGAAGGAAGGAAGGAAGAGAGAGAGAGAGAGAGAGAGAGAGAGAGAGGAGAGAGAGAGAGAGAGAGAGAGAGAAGGAAGGAAGGAAGGAAGGAAGGAAGGAAGGAAGGAAGGAAGGAAGGAAGGAAGAGGAGGGAGAGAGGGAGGGAGGGATGGAGAAAGGAGGGAGGAAGGGAGGGGAAAGACAGAAAAAAAAGAAAGAAAGAGAAAGAAAGAAAGAAAGAATGAAAGAAAGAAAGAAAGAAAGAAAGAAAGAAAGAAAGAAAGAAAGAAAGAAAGAAAGAAAGAAAGAAAGAAGAAAGAGAAAGAAAAAAATTTATTTCATAACCAAGAAGGAATTGGCTACTCTGAAAACCTAACACATATGGGACCAGAGAAAGAAGCAAATGCATCATACTTCATTAAAAAAAAAAAAAAAAATCAGTGGTATTCATTCCACCTTGCTCTCCCAAATGAGAGGTAGCATACCAATGTAATTGAAAGCCCAGCTTCTGGGCTATTTTGATAAATGAGATTTTAATCCTGATCTCATCACTTCCCATTTCGGAAACATGGTGCTTATTCTGTAGTCTTAAAAATACAAGTCAATAGATTTCTCTATGAAAATGAAAGGGGAATATTATCCTTCCTCCTGATTAATAATTACCCTTTCTATATGCTCTAAACTGAGGCTTCATAATCTTACACTTTAACATTATACCCCTTTTCTGGTTTTGTACCAGGGCTAAGAAGGAACACTTCCCCCCCACCCCCAAAAAAAGAAAGGAAAAGAAAAATGCTTTAAAAAATCTGATTTATAGGGGAAAAAAGTCCAAGACCTAAAACATAATTTTCTATATGAAAAATTTAAAGTCTCAATTTAAAAAGTGAATCAAAATAAACCAGAAATATTGAAGAATCCCATTCGAGTGAACACTGTAAGATGTATGATATGACCAGATTCTAAAGGAGAAAATTAGGAGGGGAAAAAAATAAAGGGCAATGTAGTTATTTAGTTAAATATTACATTTGTGTTAAATTTCAACATGATATTACATATGTATAAGGGACTAAAAAATGATTTGCACTCAAAATCTCAGTCATAATTTTGTCAGTAAATTACATCTCTTTGACAAAAAAATCCACACACACATGCATACACACACAAAATAAAAACATGTCTTATTTTTACTTTTAAATTGGAAATATTTGTTATATCCTTGCCTAACCTTTTATCTTGATTGTTCAATAAATAATGAATACATAAATAATACTGTAAAGTTCAGGGGGAAAAAAACTTTAAAAAGGATACTTTTTAGAATATTTGTGGATTATTAGTACTTTTATTTGAGGGCAATGAGAATAGTTGAAGTTCCTCTTTAAAAATTAAAATTTGTAATCAAAGTATGGAAATAATTATAAGAAATTAAAAACAGCCAGTTTCATACAACTTGACCAAATAAGCTATGAAATCACAGGTGTGAGAAAAACAAACCTTATCCAGAGACCTCACATATCATTTTTACTGATACGAGCAGTTGTTCTCAGTCCAAGAAAATTATATAATAGGTAGATTTTTTCAAGCTGTGTGCTGTGGTCTGATAATCTTGTGCTTCATTCCCTTCTCACAATGGGTCCTATAATTACTAAATTAACAAAATCAAGCCCGAGCTTAGAAATTAACCCTTATTATGTAAGCAGTTGGAAAATACAATCAATACTAGAGGAATAATTTTTAAGGAGACAGTATTATCTGGGTTTAATTTTTCTTCATTGATGAGAATACACAGTTGATTCAGCATGTAATTTGTTCATTGGGTGATCAGAATTTTAATATTTGAATTACTTAGATTTATGAGAAAGAAAATGTTCCCTGACATCTCATTTATTTTTGATGTGTGGTTGTTTATGAAATTTCTTAATCTGGGACTGTGAGATCATAGCCCAATCATCTTCTTAGAATTGATTTTAACACCAAATTCTTGGTTCCAGAGAAAGAGACTGCACTTTTAACTCCCCCTCCCCAGCCTTATTAGTATCTCAGTTTGTGCTCAAAAGACTCTTGACAATAGGTATGGCAAGGGTCATATTCTTATTTCATAAATGCAATAAACAAGACCAAAAGTGACTGGCCCAAAGTACTTCCTTATCATGGCTTTGTCTACTAACCCAAGAGGGAAAAATAAATTAATTCTTAATTATTCCAGTGGTTAGACTCTGCAGAGTCAGGGCCCAGATCTGACTTTAGTAGACAATAACAGTGTTAAGACAGAGGCTAGATGCCACATATCACTGACACTTCAACTTTTGACTATTATCCATGTTCCTCACTGAACAAAAACATTTTTTTCCCTTAAAATATTGTTCAGAACTAAAAGAGAAATTTATGTTTCAAAGTCAACTGGATAGCTCTCCCTAATAACTTCTCCCAAATTCCCACTAATATTCTTATGCAGACAGAGAAAACTGAAAACTTCAAACACTTGGACTAACCATCAATCTATTTGTAGAATATGAGAAAAATTTCTGCTTGCCAGGAGACTGATTCCATGTTACTCTATGAGGTAGAGTTTTAATTGCCAGACATAAAAGAATCTTTAGGAGGGGATCATTTTCCTTTGTAAACATTTCCCTGAGCCATATCATTTTCTCCTGTTGAGATTCCTTTTCCTCTTTCAAGAAACCATGTCTCCTTAAATCTCATTAATAATGGTAAACTTTAAAAAAAGATAAAAGGGTTTTTTGTTGTTTTATGAAAACAAATGTTCATGCATTTTTCTCTGAGTCTACCAGATAATACTATTGTGTTTTTCATTTGGTGTAATTTTCCACAGTCTGTACTAAATGAAAAAAAAAAGGGGGAGAGCAGAAATTTCTTTTTAGGGGCCTTACTTTTTTAGCCAACCAAAGTACTCTGTGCTCACCATTTCTGTTTCAGCATTTACCTGTCAGTGAACAATTGAGAAGACACTCATTTGAGTATATCACATCTTGGAGGTTAAGATAGGAACAGGGGTGAAAGTTTATAAATAATATAGTAAGAAATTAGAAATTTGGGTACAAATAAATGTTAGTAACTCCATTTTTTTAATTCTTCTTTTTAGATATACATGACAGTATAGTGTATTTTGGCATATTATACATATGTGGAATATAACTTCCCATTTTTGTGGTTGTATATGATGTGGAGAGTAACTACATTTTTTATGAGAAGTAGGCAGTGGGTATAGAAAGAGGCTTCTTCTAGGAAAATTGCACAAGATGCATTTGCTCAATCTCACAAATATATTCTATGTTGTTCACATCTGTCATCTTCACTCAGGAGAAGTTCTGCTATTGTCAGATGAGGCAGAGCACACAGCCAACATCACCCCATACTGGGTGTTGATAAGCACTGAATTTAGAAGGGTCTCTCTTTATTTTTGATAAGGGGAAATAAAACAAGTTAACCCTAAGTGGGAAAAAAGAAATGTCATTCCTGAAAAGAACTAGTTAAAGGGGGAATGTAATCATTTCAAATATTTCAAATAATTCTGCTCTTCTTAACAAGGACTGCCTTCAAAACAAATTATTTCACCAGAACCTAACCCACTGTTTATTTCTCAAAGCCTAATCCAACTAGGGGAAGAGAAATACCCAACTCCGGCCCACTCTAGTATTCCATATGGGGAAAGGAAAAGTAATGCATTCCAACCAATCTAGCCATTCTCTTCCACAAAAAAAGTGATTTACAAAATAAATTGAAGGACTGGTGAAGTTCAAAGTTCAGGTCACAGATTTATCAAAAGACTGAGACCTAATCATGGGATTATACAGTGCTTCATTTGTCCCCCCCAAACTTACTAACACATTATTAAAGGACTATTTACTACAGCTCATGTCACCCTCTACATTATGAACAGCTCTTAGTAAGATATTAAGCCATAGGAAAAAAGTAAACAGAGAAGCAACACAACAAGCATTAGACTGAGACTCAAATATGGCAGGGATATTTGAATGATCAGATTACCTTTATTATAAGAAGATATCTAAAGGGTAAAATAGATAGCATGCAAGAACAGCCAGGCAAAAGTAAGGAGAGTGATGGAAATTCTAACGAGCCAAGAAGAAAAGCCAGAGACCAAAAATAGTGGAACAGAAAAAAGTAATTGATAAGCTCACTAGGTGACTAGGCTCGGCCAGGAAAGACTGAAGATACGTTAACAGAAACTTACAAACTGAAAATCAGAGAGAAAAAAAAAAAGTAATAGAATATCCAAGAACTGTAAGAGAATAGAAAAAGTGTAAGTTAGGCATAATGAGAACACCAGAAAAGTGAGAAAAGAAAAAAAGAAATATTTAGAAGAATAACATTGAGATTCCCCCGCAACAGACATCAAACTATATATCTAGGTAGCTCAGAGGACACTAAGCAGAAGAACAGGCAAAAAAAAAAAAAAAAAAAGAAAGAAAAGAAGAAGAAGAAGAAGAAGAAGAAGAAGAAATCCACTTAAGTATATCATTTTCAAACTAGAAGAAAACCAAAGGGAAAAATCTAAAAAGATGGTAGTGAAAAACACCCAACTAACTTTAGGAGCAATGGTAAGATTTGTATCTTGCCCTTTAGAAGTATTAAAAGCAATGAGAATAAATGAAATGTTTATAGTGCTGAGAAAAAAAGAAAGAAAAGAAAACCCCAACTTAGTGTTCTCTTATTCTGTTATTAACCTTGAAAGGGCACAAGAGACTTTCTTAGACAAAAAAAAAAAAAAAAAAAATTTGAAGGAATATTTTGTAATAGACCTGCATTGTAACAAAAGCTAATAGTTCTTCAGAGAGAAGGAAATGACTTTAGGTCGATCTTTTTTAAAAAAGAAAAAACAAAAAAACAAAAAAGAAAGCACATTAGTTAAAAAATAAATGAAGAAAAATTTTAAAAACTTTTTTTGTTATTCTTAATTGTTCTAGCAATTAATTGGTCTTTATTATTCTTTTAATCTCTGTATTAGGGTTTTCCAGAAAAACAAATCCAGCAGAATATGTATTTATATAAGAGAAGATTCCTTAGACTGGTTCACGTGGTCACAGTGGCCGTAATGTTTGGACATCTCAGTTCAGAAGCTGGAGAACCAGGGAAGCTCGTATCCGTTCAGTTCAAGAAGTCAGAAGCCTCAGAATGAGAGACTAAGGATGCAGTTGGAGGCCTGGAACCTCTGGAGGGCTTCAGGTTCATGTTCCAGAGTTTAAAGGCTGAAGAATGTGGAGTCAGATGTTCAAGAACAGCTGCAACAGAAAACTGCCCACTCCAGAAGAGAGCAGAGAGAGCCATAGGAACTCTTCCTCCACCCCCTGCTCTGCCTGGGCCATCACTGGATGGTGCTGAAGCACATTCAGTCAGCAGACCCACCTGTCAGGATTCTCTTGGAACCTCCTGAAAGACACACCCTGGATTATGCTTTACCAATTCTTAGGCACCCTTCAATCCACTCAAATCGCTATCCCAAATTGATGATCACAATGTCCATATGTCCACAGGATCTGTCATGATGTCTCTTTTCCATCTTGATATTAGTGATTTGCAGGCTTATTATTCCCTCTAATCTGGCTAAAGATCTTATCGGTCTTTTAAAAGAACCAAATTGTAGTTTTGTTGATTTTCAATTTTATTGATATGTATTCTAATTTCTATCATTTCTTTTCTTCTGCTTCTTTTGGACTGAATTTGCTCTTTGTTTTAAGTTTCTTTTGGACTGAATTTGCTCTTTGTTTTTAGTTTCCTAATGTGAGGTCTTAGATTATTGATTTTATACCAATAATTCTTCTTTTACCTTAAATTCTACTGCTTTAAGTACTGCTTTAGATGAAACCCACAAACTTTGATGAGTTGTAACCTCACCTGCATTTAGTTTAAAATATTTATGTTTCTAATGAGAGTTCTTCTTTAATGCATGTGTTATTTGGAAGTGTGTTGTTTAATCTCCAACTATAGTATAAAGTTCCTATTATCTTTCTGTTATTGGTTTCTAGTTTAATTTCCTTGTGTCATGAGAGTAGATATTGTATGATTTCTGTTCTTCAAAATTGATTACCATGTGTTGGATGGTCCAGAATGTGGTCTATCTTGGTGAAAGTTTCTTGTGAGCTTGAGAAAACTTTCTAATCTGTTGCCATTAGATAAAGTGGGCCACAGATGTTCACTAAACCCAGTTGAATGATGATGCTGAGTACAACTTTGTTTCCTGAGTGATGCCTGCTAGGTGGGAACCTCTTATAGAGGGTAGTAGAAGTCTTCAACTTTGAGAGTTCATTCATCCATTTCTTGGTGCAGTTCTATCAGGTTTTGCCTCACATGTTTTGACCCTTTTGTTTTGCATCACATTTCCTTTTTTTTTTTTTTTTTTTTTTTTTTTTTTTTTGCGATGCTGGGGATTTGAACCCAGGGCCTTGTGCTTGCAAGGCAAGCACTCTACCAACTGAGCTATATCCCCAGCCCTCACATTTTCTTTTGAGAAACATTTTATATGCAGAGTAGCAGAGTTTTCTAAATAGGATCAACTTCTCAATACAGTATGTTTCTTTGGGCATTTATACATCTTCAAACTTATTTTCTTAATCCTGAAACTCTAGTTTAATTCCAAAGCAGCTATCAAATGGATGTTGTAACTTGTAAATTATATGAATACTTCATTTCATTTATTTAATGTAAGAGTAAGAAAATATATACTCTCAAGAGTTAAATACACTATGTTTCAAATGAAATAATGAACATTTAATATGAATGTAATTATTCACAACATTCTTATGGTAGCAAATTGGTCATACTTACTACATAAAAGAAGCAACAGTAAATTCTAACTTAAATATATTAGAAATTCATATTCTAATTACCAAAGGAAAACAAAGTCTGATTATATTATATGGGTCACAATTTCAATCACAGGAAAAGTTTTTTTTTTGTTCTGAGGTATGACTGTATAGTTTCCAGTTTGTTGAAAAAGCTAAATCACACTGGGATTATTTAAACATAGTAAGACATTAACTTTTCTTTTCGTGATATGAAATTTGGCCAAAAATTATTATGCAAATTATGTGAATATTTACCATATGTGAGTCTCACATTCTAATGACAACTGATTCTACTTACTTCACATAAAATTGTATATTATAAAACACAAAACCTTAAAAGCCAAATTAATTTCACTTAAAATATCATACTCTTCAAATATATGTTAAATAATGTCTATCTATTTTCTTTTCCTTCCAAATAAAAATAATAATGGATCACTAGTTACATATCTAAAACCCAAGCAAAACCCACTTAAAAAAAACAAACAAAAACCCCCAAAATTTAGTTTGTGTTACTTCTTTGCCTAGGAGGTTAATATAACTCTATATTTTAAATAATGGAATGAATTTCTTATAATTACTTTAAAAACAGCAATAGAAAATTGTCATATTTCATGTAGGCATTCCTCTGAAGGTATGTAAGTATTCCATTCTTCATTCATGTCTTAATTTACTAACACCTAATATACACCAAGAACCATAGTAGACAATGTTAAATATAAAGATTAAAAAAATCTCCAGTTTCTGATAATGGAGGAGGAGCTAAGCAAATTAATATTGCTGATAGAAATTATAGAATCTGGAAAAAACAAAATGAAACAAAACAAAATCAATTCTTTGAGGAAGAGAGAGAGAGTAAGAAGGTAGAAACTTGGGGGGGTCATGCTGGGTGAAATTCACACTTATCTTAATTTTCCATTAAGGACATTTAAGTCTGTGTTTTATATGAAGAATAGAACTAAAGAAGAAAGTTGTATTATTGGCTGAGAATTGGAATATAGGGCTTCCAGAATGTCTAGAAACTGAGGAAGAAAATCCCTGTCACAAGGCCCTGGGTTCAATCCAAGCACCCGCCCTCCCCTCCCACACACAAAGTAATTCAATGCCAATATTGCTGTGTCTACAGTTACATCTTACATTGATTCAAGTGGGAAAACATTTGGGGTAGATGTAATCATTGGTTTTCCTTTTTCCTTTCTTATTTAATAGTTATAATTTAAGAGTTTTTAATTGTACTTTAAAGGTTTGAAGTCTAGATTCAAGTGTGTGTGTGTAGACACATCCTGCACTTCTTGAAAACAAATGAGTTGATATTTTTTATAATACACTATTGATTTTATTTTAGTTTCTCCAAATCAGTGAAAGAATCTCCTAAAACTCCAGTGGGAAATGTCCTAGTTTTCAAATATGATCTCTTGAGAATAAGAACCAATTCAATTTGACAGCCATACCTAATACCTTAATCCTCCATATTTTTAATCATCTGGATTTTGCAATTCTATTGTGTTTTGTAGGAAAAGCAATTGTGTTATGTGAGAGATGAAACTTTGCAGTTTTCTCATGTTTTATTTTTTCAAGTTTGTTTTAGAATTTTTCCATCTGGATGAGTAATGCAGAGGGATTTTTTTTCTCTTCCATTGCTATCATCCCTTATGTGAATTATTAATATATGTTTTTATTTATAATCCATTACCTTTAAAAAAGAGTCATGGATGAGCAAGATCCAGCTGCACTTGGGCTCATCAAATGTCTCTAACTATTTTTCAAAGTTTTAGCATATTCCCAAACATGTTTTTATGAACATTTTCTCTATATTTACAATCCCTTGTGTATTTAAGGGAAATGTAAGCCTTATGTTTCGTTTTCATTTATACTTAACTCATCAAAATGTTTTGTAAAGCAATTTAAATGTCCAAGGAGATTTTTATTACTAATTTTCTAAGAAACAAAAAGTCCTATTTTGCCAATAATAGAGTTGGGAGGTGGCATATAAAATCAACAACTAACTCTTAGTTCAGAACTTGAAACCAACATGGCTTGAGTAGGTTCTAAACTTGAAAATCCTGCCCTAATCACTTGTAGGAAATCTTCTTTTGCTTACTACAAATAAGCAGTTTTATGAGTGAACTTCATTATGGGCCTTACTATTCCATTTTAATTTCCTTGTATCTAGATGTAGGACAAAAAACAGTTTTTCTGAATATATAAAATACAGATAGTATGTGGATGTGGTATAGAATTCATTTATTAACTAATCTGGAAAGAATAATTTTAATTGCTAGTTTGTGACTAAATATTAAGAAACTGAATTATTCTGTTTCTTTGAAGTTTTCCATGCTAATTCATTAAATAAATAAAAATGCAGCAAGTTAGAGATGCTTCAGTTATTTAACTCGAATGGTTTTTAAAACTTTTGCAGTTTTTATATAGGCAATCAGTATAGTAATCAGACTGCTCTCTAGAGTGATCATTAAAACCAGCTAAAACTTAGATTAGACAGCAATATTAACATGTTAAATGAGCATATTAGGGAATCAAGGAGAGATGCATCCTGAACTTCTCAAAAAAATAGTTGATATCTTTTATAATACACTATTGATTTCATTTTAGTTTCTCCAAATCAGTGAAATAAGTTTGATTTATTAAATAAGATTCTTAAGCAAATAGTGAGGTCCATTATTTCATGGATGGGGTTTGGGTTGGGGGTAAGACTGGGAGATATGACACAGAGAAAAAAGTCATGTATATCTGATTTCACACCTTGGCTCAGACATTTAACACTCTGAGCTGATTTTCCCATTTGCAAATGGTGGGTAACATCATCATTTGAGGCTTGCTGCATAAATGGTCAGGAAATGGAGTCAGTTGCCTTACTGACTCCATGAGGACTCGGATAACAGGCGGTGCTCAAGCTTGGGTGCGACCACTACCTGGAGGAGGTAAGGATGGTCTCAGTGTAACTTGAGCACCAAGGGATGACTTCAAGGCTCTTTCAACACCAATCTATTGCTTTCTTTGTCCCAAGAATACATCTAAATGTTTTAAGTAAATGTGGTCTGTACTCTCATAGCATCATCTTGACATATGATCTATAATCTAACAATTCCCTAAACAGCCACTAAACTCAACTGAAGAAAAAGCATGTGTTCCCTATTTCAAGAAGACTGGAAAATAATCCAGAAGGAGGCTTAGTGGAGTGTACTCTTCTCTAATTTTGAGTATTCCAGTGCTAGTGGGAGAGGCACGTAGCTCATGAAAAACTTTGTTTTTGGCTGAGGGTTTTTTTTTTTTTTTTTTTTTTTTTAAAGCATGAGTTCATTATAAAATAAAACAAAACAAAAACAACTTTTCTTTAGAAAGCCATACAAATAGAATGGTCCCTAAGAGGAACCAGTAAGAGATGTCCTCTAGACACACACTCTACTCCCTTATTACATCATACTCCAAAGACAGCTTTGGTAAGTTAGTGAGGCACAGCCATTTTCACCAGTGAGCTCTTGTGAGACCTGAATATTCTTTATAATGTTTCCTTCTGTGAAGTTACTACAAATCTCCGGCAAGTGACAAATGCACTTTTGTTTTTAATTTGGCCTCTCTTTTTCATTCACTATCTATTCTGTCACACAATTATCAACTTCATTACCAGAATTAAGAGAAAAACAAATTTGGGTCACTTGCCCTCTCAATTATTATAAAAATTCTCTAAAGAGAAATTCTACAAAGATAGCAATCTTTGGTAACTGATATAGTTTAACTGGCTAGTATGTATGATGAAAATACAATCAAAGAAATCCTGGATTAATCAAGATTAGGTACTTTTAAATTTGTATTAAAGTGAGAATTTCTTTGTATACTTTTTGCATGAAATACAAATCAACATAGCACTGAATGTGTTGTTTTTCAGAAGTGGGTAAAAAGCTTAGTAGAACAGCCCACCTAAACATGAAAAATATGAAGAAACCAAAAGAAAAGAAATAAGGAGAGTTTTAACAACATGAAAATTTAGGACTCATTACTTCAGACTAAACTCAAGGCCAAATGGGTAGCTCAGTGGTACAGCACTTAACTAGCAAGCACACAGCTCTGGGTTTCATCCCCTGCATGGGCAAAAACCAAACCAAATGAACGAACAAAAGACTAAAAATCTAAAGACAAAAAGCACTGAAAAAATATTTACAACATTTAATTTAAAAATTGAGACATGCTTGCTGAATAAATGTTGGTAAATGTTTTTTTACCAATAAAAAGAAACACAATAGGAAAATTAGCAAAGAATGCAAATAGATGATTCACAAAATAAGTGACAGAAATGGACTTTAAAAGGATTTAAAATGTCCAGTTTCTTTAATAATAAAGTAATTTCCAATTGGATGAACAAAGTGATACATTCTTCACAGATGGGGTCAAATTAAAAATGTTGAAGTATGATAATCTGCAGTATGGGTACAAGCATGGTAAACCAGAGATTACCCCACAATGGAGAGAGGAAAAACTTAAGACATATTTAGAATAGGTGTGAAAGAACTTTAAAACTTTAATCCACTTGTCTCAACACTTCAAAATATTGATATGTCTCCTTAGAAATTATCTGAGAGAAAAAAACAGGGGAGTTTTACAATAATACTATTTAAAGGAGTAAAAAATTGGAAAATATCAATAATGTCCAGTACTTTTTCAATATTTAACACCCAAGAAATTGGACATTCTGGAACTATTTAATGTTTTTAAGTTTTTTTTCCTTAAATTCTTAAATCTTTTCTAGCTATAGATGAGCACAATACCTTTATTTTATTTATTTATTTTTATGTGATACTGAGGATGAAATCCAGTGCCTCACATGTGCCAGGTGAGCACTCCACCACTGAGCCACAACCCCAGCCCTTAACAGGTTTTAATTACAGAGAAAATGACAATGATAGTTTAATCAGAAAAATATCAGGTTAAAATAAGCTTTAATATAGCTGACATTTATTGATTTAATATGACAGATACTTATCTCATTTACCTTCCAAAATAACCTCATGTGCTATGGACTATTCTTAATCACCATTTTACAGATAAGAAAACTGAGACTTAGTGAGGTTATATACAAAGAGAAAAATGGAATTCCAGTTTGGGTATTTGTGTAGTTCTAAAGGCCATATGCTCATTCTTATACTTTAACCTCAGAGTGGAGAAGGAACCCTTTTTTCCATTTCCGTAAATGGAATTGAGTGATGTTGTCAACAGATTGCAGAAGTGGGAGGACAGAGGTGAGGGAGGCAGGCTTTTGAATCTGCTGTTTGTCATTAGGATTTGTTTTTCTTTTCCCCTAAGGCCTCACTGTCTTTTAATTATAGGTCAGCTGACTCTAACTGAAAAGTTGAGTAGCAGATTAAATACGGCCTGCTGTTACTGTAATGAGGAATGATTAGGATCTAAGACAGTTTTCCCTCTTGCATGGAAAACACCAATTAGTATTAATGAATCACTGCCTGTATGAGACAGCCACGTTTTTAGTTTTCCCAAAATATGAGAGTAACTTACTTTTACCTGAGGTATTTTATTTCTTCTTTCTCTTTCTCCTTTTTTATTTGCCTTGTATTTAAATAAAAGCTTCACATTCACCAGAAGTTTTTAGGGATACTCTTTAGAAATGATGATTAAGAGTGGAATTAAATTTCTCAGTTAAAAACAAACATACTCAGGCTAAAAACTAGAAGCCTGTTTTTGGTTGCTTATCAGAATTAAACCTATGTTTTTTGTTGTTTTGTTTTGTTTTTTGCCTAACTTAGTCAAGTGCTGATCTTATGTCTTAATTACAGGGGCAAGGAAGATGCTGTTTGTCAAGAACTCTTGGAATAGTTATACTTGTTTATTTGTGGTATGTGATATAAACTCTATAAAATCTTCTGGAAGGTAATTTGGCATTTAATCAAAAAGTCTTTAAAATGTTTATGCTGTTTGAGAAAATAAAAACATTTCTAGAAATATATCCTAAGAAATAAGTACAGACAAAAAATTCATAGTTATAATGCAAAAAGTTGGAAACCTCCTAAAATGTACAATGAGACAATCCTGTTATTACAGGATTTTTAAAATCTGTTGGTTCATTGCAGTATCCCTAGTGCCAAGAATAAAGCTTGTTACATAGTAGATGCCAATAAATATTTGTTGTATGAACTAATAATATGTAATCAATAAGAGGCATTTTCTCTGAAAATAATTAAGATAAATTTTTAAATTCAGTGAAAAGGATAAATTTGTATATGCAGTATATTAAACTTATTTAAAAGTGAACATATTTATACAACTGCATAATTCTGTATGTAAGTGAACATTGGAAGGGTACAGAGCAAACATAACAGTAGTTGCCCTTAGGAAACAGGAGGTTGGAGGGATAGATTTACTTTCACTTTATATTATTTTTGTGGTAGTTGGTTTTTGATCTATTCATATTGTTATGGTTTGGATGTGAGGTGACCCCCAAAAGCTCACATGAGACAATGCAGGAAGGTTCAGAGAAGAAATGATTTGGTTTTAAGCGTCTTAACCCAATCAGTTAATTAATCCCTAGTGGGATTAATTGCAGTGGTAGGGTGCCGCTGGAGGAGATGGGAATTGGGGCATAGCTTTGGTTATATATTTGTATCTGGTGAGTCTCTCTCTGGTTCTTCTTTTTTGTGGGTGTGGGGGGGCAGTGCTAGGGATTGAACCCAGGGTCTTGTGCTTGCAAGGTAAGTACTGTACCAACCGAGCTATATCCCCAGCCCTCTCTCTGCTTCCTGATCTCATGTGAGCTGCTTCCCTCTGCCACACACTCTGCCATGATGTTCAGCCTCACCTCAAGCCCCTGAGAAGGGATCAGCCTTCTATGGGCTAAGACCTCTGAAACCATGAGCCCTCACATAAACCTTTCCTCCTCTACAATTGTTCTGGTCAGATTCTTTTAGTCACAGCAATGAAATAGCTGACAAAAACAAGATTACTTCTAATTTTAAGGCTAACTAAAATTTATGTATATTTTTCTCTATGTGTGGTATTGGGAGATTAAAAACCAATTTGAAATCTCCACACCAAAATAAAATTATTTATCATTTTCTGCTCTGTAAAATTACTGTAGAAAATTTTTATTTTATCACCCCAATTAGAATGGCAATTATCAAGAATACAAGCAACAACAGGTGTTGGCGAGGATGTGGGGAGAAAGGTACACTCTTACATTGCTGGTGGGGCTGCAAATTAGTGCAGCCACTCTGGAAAGCAGTGTGGAGATTCCTTAGAAAACTTGGAATGGAAACACCATTTGACCCAGCTATCCCACTCCTTGGCCTATACCCAAAGGACTTAAAATCAGCATATTACAGAGATACAGCCACATCAATGTTCATAGCTGCTCAGTTCACAATAGCCAGATTGTGGAACCAACCTAGATGTCCTTCAATTGATGAATGGATAAAGAAAATGTGGTATATATATACAATGGAATATTACTCAGCCATAAAGAATGATAAAATTATGGCATTTGCAGGCAAATGGATGAAACTGGAGAATATCATGCTAAGTGAGATAAGCCAATCTCAAAAAACCAAAGGAAGAATGATATCGCTAATAAGTGGATGATGACACATAATGGGGGGTGGGAAGGGTTAGTGTTGGGGTTGGAGTTGGGTTTAGGGAGGGGGGCAGGAATGGAGGAAGGAAGGACTGTATAGATGGAGGGGAAGGGTGGGAGGGGAGGTGGGGAAGGGAAAAAATGGCAGAATGAATCAAACAACATTACCTTATGTAAATTTATGATTACACAAATGGTATGCCTTTACGCCATGTACAGACAGAGAAACAACATGTGTCCCATTTGTTTACAATAAAAAAAAAAAACACAAAAAAAAGAAAATTTTTATTATGATTTTTTAAATTTCCTCATTGAACATATACTACTCAGTAGTAAGAATCATTAAAAGTTAAAAAGACATGATCAATCAAGGGAAATCACTTTGCTGTAGGCTTGTTTTCCTGAACTGTGGATTATACTTCCCAGGAGGTGCAGGGGCAGCACAAGATGAATATTTCTATACTTGAGGCTCAGATATCTTGGTAATTAAAAGTAAAAATAAATAGGGAAAGTTTCTGAAAATAAATGTTCACAATATCCATAGGCTCTGTTGGAGGATGGGGAATTTGACAGGGAGAAGAGATTTGAGAAAATGTTTTGTGACTGTATTCCTTCTAGATCAATAGCATTTAAGGAACTCTTATCTCTTTTTTGGGTGCTGGAACAAACCTAGTAGAGTCTGGGCAGAGGATTGAAATACAGCCCAGAGATGGGGTTTTAAAGTGGAAATATGGAGACAGAATGAGGGTAGCAGAATACTCTATGGGGCCATGACCCTAAGGAAACTCTGAGACCTTCTACAGCATGAGTCCATTCTTACAGGACATGCTTTGCAAAGGTCACTATTGGTTTTCCACAGCTTTAGGCACTCCAGAAAAGCACACAGCCTCTTCTGTCTCTACTCTAATTATAGCTTTATTCCTCTCATAGTATCCAGGCAGGAGTTTGAACACATTCAGTAAGGTGGGGAAGCTGGCAGTTTCTTTCCCTCTTGGGCAGTGGAAGGGACCTTTGACTTAACACTCTGCTAGAGGTAAAAATACTACATTTGTTTGCAGATGTACCTGATCCTTCAGCAAGCTGCACTGGGCCTTTGTTATTGCTGAGCAACAGCTTCATGACCTACTCTTCCTCGTCTCTCCTCCACTTGTGTGTCCAATGCACTGTGATTTCTGCTGGTATCACTCAGCTGCCTCTGATCTCATCCTGCTCTCAATCACCTCATTGTCAAACTGAGAATATGATATTTTACTTGATTATTCTGAGGAACTTGGAACCATGGGCCACTCTTCCTTCCATGAAATTTGTTTTTGGACTTCACGAATGAAATAGAGGTGTTCCCAAGTAGTTTGACACTAGTTCTTTTCCCACTCAGTGTTTCCAAGAAATCTCAAACACTGAAGTGTAACTGCATGATGTCCTCCATATCTATAGTCCTCACACTCACGTCTCCTCTTAGTTCAAGACTCATGTTCTAAATGCACACTGACATTGTGACCCAGATATCTTTTAGATATTCCTAGCTGATATTTCAAAATTGAGCCAATTATCTTCCAGCAAATTTACTTTTCTGTCTTTATGTTTCTTAATTAATATAGAAAACAGTTAGACAGTCTGCTAAGCAGAATGTAGGACTCCTTCTTTCCTCTATTCCTTTTACCTACTGCCTTGCTCCAACACCACCTGTTTGTCACAGAGATCATGGATGACCTCCAGCACCTTCTGGCTTCCTGTCACTGATCCTCTCCAGAGTTTATGCTTCAACCCCACTGGACCTCAACCTAGACCATGAAAAGGGCACATTTTGTAAAGATATATCATATATAAAGATATATGAGCATATCTTCAATATGTTCTTTCTTCTACCTGAATGACATTTGATGCCTTGTTCAAATGACAGAAATGTACTTTCCTTCCAGATCTACATCACATGCACCTCCTTCTTAAAGTTTTCCCAGATCTATGCTTTCGGAGCTCCAGTAGTTCCAGTTCCACAAAATACTATGTATCATTTTATTACAATTCCCATCCCATTGGATTTTCATTACTCTTTTCACAACTTCATATTCCGTAGATCTGTCAAAGCCAGGATCAACTCAATCTGAGAAGCTTTTCAGGAATATAAAGGAAAAACAAAAAAGGAATGGATGAAAGAGTAGAAAAGACATGGAGGACAGAGAAAAGGCATCTGATAGAAAGGTTCTGGATTTGCCTGAACAAGAAATCAAAACAATTGGAATAGATGAAATAACATAATTTTTAAAAAATTTATGGAGCTAGAAAATGTTTACTTATGAAATTGGAAAGCCTCGATGCATTCTTGGCAAAATTAATAAAAAAGAATTTGCACGCTATTTGGGTAAAAATATAAGGCAGCGTGAAGAAACAAAAAAATCAATCTGGCTTTTAGCTTTTCTGTTATATTTACAATTTTTAAGGGGAAAATTTTGTGATATAAGCATTTTATTCATACACGATTAGTCTTTTATGTGTGAAAGCAATAGAATGTACATCGGATGTACAATGGTTCAGAAATGTATTGTTCCCAAACAATTTGAAATTTTTCGTAAAGATAAAGTCCATGTTAACTATGTTGACTAAAATGAGTGCTCAGAACAGGGGGAGTATTATAATAAGGGGACTGGTGGGTTACTTGATAGGGCTAACACCAACCACGGTGCATCATCATCACAAGAATTATAATAAGAACTTGTAACTCAGCATCACAAATGATTGAACTGACCACAAAAACTGACTTGTAAGAAAATATACAACATGGGAACCCTTTCATAGTTGTATCTGAATAAAGAGTAAACTAAAGCAATTTAGTTGTATGTTCCTCAAGTCGTTATGGATAGAAACTGATGACTGTGTAATTTCTTCGAGTGTGACAGAAAACTCTCTCTCTGGTTCATTTCCCACATCCATGGCGCTCTCTTCTTGATTACACAGCTAGACTGCAGTCTCCAGGTCTCAGCAATAGAATATGGGCTCAGTGTATGATTCCAAGTCTGGCTGTCCTTAATTTTCTTGCTCATGTACTGACTGAATGGAGAGAGCCAAACGTAGAAGAGAACAGAGCCTCAAGATGTAAGGAAACTTTGCCCCTGAATTACTATGCAGAACAGCTTTTCATTAGACTGTGAATTATTGTGTTAAGCTGCTGAATTTATGAGATCATTTGTTAAAGCTATTATCTTATTCTTACAAATACCTACAAAAACAAACAGAAGATATCAAGCTGCCATTATGGTCATGGTTATATTTTTTACAGTTTGTTTTCATTTCACTTTTCTGTAGTTCCTTCTCCTAGTATAATTTAAATGAATTAATTGCATGCCCCACATAGGGTGATAAGCTATATTGATTTATATCATCTCCATTGTTCCATGCTTGAGCTTCAAGTTACCCTTTCTCCATTCTTCACAGCTTCTCTCACAGTAATAAGCATGTAGTAGGTGTTTAGTAACTGATGTTAGCTTATAATTGTGCATATGGAAAATTTATATTTTCTGGATCTAGGTATCAAAACAGTAGATCCCAATCTTCCAACAGATGCCAAAGCCTTACTTCATAGATGGTAATGATTCATCTAACAAATATTGAATGCTCCCTTTGGGACAACACAGCTGTGGCACTAGAGATGTAAGATAGTTCTCACTATCAGGAAGCTTATCTACAGTGGGAGATAGAAAAGGAAGAAGTGAAGAAAGAGTGAGCAATAACTTCTACTGGGAAAAGTAAAGAGGTTAAGCAGGGGAAGGATTCTTGGAGAGAGAAGCAGACTATTTTAGGCAGAAGGGATGTTAAGCAGGGACTAGAGTGAGATTAAGGAGTGTACTCCATGAATTCTGGTAGAAGAATGTCCTGTATAGAGGGCAGTCCCTTTAACCTTCTAAAGTCAAGAAGGAGCTCAGATTGTTAAAAAAATTTGTAGGATGAGTTCAAATATAAGCTATAGTAAGAATGAGAAAAGGTGATATAAAGAGATGATAATGGGCCATATCCAAGAGTCTCATATATCAGACTATATGAGAGTTTTCTTGCTTATAAAGCCTCATTTTTTCTGTTACCAGAAAGTCTGAAAGATATTAGTATTTACAGTTTTAAATGAAGAGAATGAGGCTAGGAGTATTTAAGTAATACATTCCAAAGTACAAGATAAGAGATAGAATCTGGATTATTTCCTAAAACTTTTCCTAAACTGTATCCTAAGTGTATTCTTCGGGTAACCACTGCGAAATTCTGCCTCCAGAATTTTGTCAAGCTTACTAATATTCTTAAATGAATGCTATACCATACATATTCAGGATTAAAAATTATCCTTTCTTCCTTAAGCACTTTCCCAGTAGTCCAGAGTGTTTTCTCCTCCTTGAGGAAAATAAAACATTTCTCCTCCATGCAAGAAGTTTGAAGAAATCTGCCATGAAACAATGATATCAAATTTCTTTGCTTTTCTCTGGGGCATGTTTACAATTCAGTACATTCTTTATGAAAACTTTAACATTTTGTTTGGTTGATTAAAAAATATTAACTGTATCCTGGATTATCTGGTCTCACTAAAATTAAGTGCTACCTGGTGAATTCAGTGTCAAGGCAAGTTGTGCTATTTTCTTGTTGGGCTAATGGAGGAAGGGAATGAGTGACGGTCCTCAAATGATGATTATTAGTAAAGGAAGGTTAAGCAATATTTAGGGGTTCAGGACTTCAGAGAGAAAAAGTGTGGAGAGAACAGAGCTATCCCACGAAACCCAGTTTTCCAGGTCTGCCTAGTAGACAGTGAACTGTGCCCAGGTAATCTCTCGGCAAGCAGCAATTGAGGTTTAGCAAAACATTGTCATTTGACTTAATGTATGACTCTTCATTTGAACTGTATTGGTTCTGAAATTTTACTTATTTTGTAAATTTACTTTGACTTTACAGCCATAGAGAGCTATATACTAGTAATTTATATCTACTTCATGTCACTATGTATTAAGAAAATGATAATAATTTAAATTCAAATTGAGCTCTGCAGAAATGCTTTCTTTAAAGGAGATTCATACATGTCTCAAACCTATGAAATATTGATTTAAAATGTAAATGACATACAGGAAAGATCTGTTAATGTACTTTAGTAACTTTGTTAGCATCAGGACTATAGCTCATATATATATGTATCTATGTGTGTGTATAAAGCTTAATATATATATATATATATATTTATACCATTTTACCATTATAGTGATAATTGAATAATAAACACCATACAATTGAACATTTTCTACTTCAAACTGACATTATAGATACATTTTTATCCACTTGGAAAAATGTTGATCATGTGTTGTTCAGTGGAAAGCCTAACCAACAGAAATCTATATATAATTTAATTCCATTTAAAAAAATATGTGCTTGAGTGTGTCTGATGTTTATGGGAAAAATCTACAAATGGAAGAACAGATCTGAGAAAGGTATTCCATAGAATTTAGAGTGATCCTCTTGGAACTCTGGGATCATGAGACATATATTTTTTTATTTTGGTTAACCTGTGTTTTCTAACTTGCCCCCATTGATCAGGAATGGCTTTTGCAATTTAAAAATCTTAAATTAAAAAAATGTAGTTTAAATGTTAAAAATTTCTTTAAAAACTATACAAAATAACCATATCACTTTGGAAAGAGGCAACAAATAGAAATTCAACACATTACATATGAAAGATTAAAGAGAGGGTGAAGCACAAGATGGTTCACAGATTTTGATAATCCTTTGAGAAATGTGAAATAACACCAGAAATATTCATTGGAAATAACAGGATGGGGCATTGCAAAACTACACCTGGAAATAACTTTCCTAAACACTAAAATATGGATAGTTTCTTAGAGTACTAATGTGTAATTCTGCTCTTTTATCTTTCCTAAATGAAAATAACAGGAACTGTTAGAATCAGGTTGTAATTTTCTACTAAGGAAGTAAAGGCATTTGCTGATGGGAAGGGAAGAGTAAAATTTTAACAGTTATTTCCTGGTAACTCATAGTCATGAGGAGAAAAAACAATCATTTATATACTTCATTATTTTCAGAAATAAAATGGAATATATAAATCCAAAAAAGAGATACTTGAAACAATTTCCCTTTCCCCAATTTTTCTTATAGGAAATCTAGAAAATGCAGAAAATTTCAAAAAATAAGCCCAAACATTCATATTCATATTTCCACTTAACATTTTAATGAAAATAGTGGTCTTTGTCATCATTACGTACATCTTAAAACTGACTGGGATATAGTCAACATCCTGTTTTGTAGCCTAATTATCATTTAAAATACATTCAGAGTGGTTTCTTTTCCTGCATTTGAATAGTCTTAGAAACCAAAAATGGTAATGATTATTTAGTAATCTTTTTTAAATAAAATTTAGGTTGTTGTATAGCATAGTAGTTTGAATTTTTATTATAGTATGACAAATAATACTGAGGGGAATATAAACTTTGAGCTTTTCTTTAATTATTTTTCTTAGGCTAAATTCCAGAGTAAGAGTTGCTGGGTCAAGATGTAGTTAGCAAAATCTACTCACACAGGTATCACTTTTGTTATGCTTCCATAAGACCTTGCCTGCTGACACACCTATCCTTTTTAAATACACCAAATCTTTTTTAGCCTGGGTAACTTGAAGAAGAAATGTTGGATTTCCATTAAATTAGAACACACCTCTGTACTTTTAGAACACACCTTTGTACAGTTAGACCTGAAGAGGAACTGGAAGAACTGTAATACTTGTAAGTTACATTACTGATGAGAAGAATGAAACACCACAAAGGAAAATTCTTCCCACCTCAATTTGACAGATGGCAGAAATCAAGTCTGACAGTTACCAGAGCTGACAACTCCTTCATGAGGCAATTTCCAAAGAAAATGGAACGTGCGGCAGGGAGCTTCTACCCCTGTGCATTCTACAGTCATTTCCTGGAGCATAGTAAATATCCCAGGGTATGCTGTTGAACTGAGCTAGAAATAAAGACCAAGTTCTGGAAACCATTTAATTGCTATTCAAGCATTTCTGGAAGTGCTTGAAAACTCTCACAGGGAGGAAAATCCCCTTACACACAAGATGAAGGAATTGCTAATAACAGAGAGCAATGGGAAAGCCATGTTTCTTTCTTTCTTTTCTTTCTTTTTTTTTTCTTTTTTTTTTTTTTTAAGAGAATTGTTTCTGATCCTGGAATTAAAACAGTGTATTCAGGTCAACTTTGATATTAAATTATAAATACTTAAACTTTCCTCATAAAAAGTGGGAATCATTTAATACTGGTTTATTTGATTAGTTTTACTGTTAAGATAAAGACAAAAATGTGCCTTTATTCCCTGATGCTGACTCTGACCGCAGCATTGGAGAAGTTTTTTTAAAGAGAATTCCCACTATATTTACGTATCTTGTATCCCAAAAGATTGGATTCTTGCCTACTAGCCCATGTCATGTCACAGGGTTCAGAGTGGTAGGCAAAAATGGAACTCATTGTGTGATGCTGGTGAAGTTGAACATGAACTTCTCTGTTTATTTTTCACTGAATTTGCCTCTTTGCAGCCTTCATTTATTTTTCCACTTAAAGTACTCCTCTTTTTCCTATTGATGTTAAAGAACATTCTTATGCATCCAGGATAATAACCCTTTGCCTTAGTGTATTATGTATAGAGTTGTTAGTATAGAGATAATTTTAATTTTTTTCCCCTCAACTATATGACCATTTTCCTTTATGGTTTTTGCTTTTTACTTAGATATTATCTACTGCCTGATAGTGTGTGTGTATGTGTCTTAATTTTTAAAAATTAATCCAAGTGTCTGCATTTGATAACAGATAGTTTCAGAAACAGTAATGTTTTCCTCAAGTTATTTAACTTGTGAAGCTGAATTTTTAGGCTTGTGAGCTTGCTAATCTGCAGATGTTGTGATGGCAACCACTCAGTACTGGAATGTCTTCTTTTCGGTCTCAGTTCTAAAGAGAAAAAACTGCTGATTATTGCTAGGACCCAGTGACTTCCTTCTTCCATGGAGTCACTTCAAAGAACCCTCAAATGATGTTGATTTTCTTCCATAAGGTGTAAGACAGGGGTTTTACTCAAAGAAATATGGGGAAAACTTCCCAGGAACACTTTCTAGATACTACCTACCTCTTTGAAATTCTATATTCATAAGTAGAGTTAAAAGAATCTCCCACAGTTGTCCTGGTTCAAGGTTCCCTCTGTTTGTACTAGTCCTGCTGCTCTAAGTCCAGGAGCCAGAGACTGGAGTTTCCAGTGTGTCTTTCATTTACTGTCTGGAGATTTTTCAGCTATCCAGAACTCAGTGTGAAGAAGAAGAGGATGATTGCATACCATCTGAAGCCTTCCCTTTGAGAAAGCTAGAGTAGGGGAAGAGAACCTGAAGATACTGATCCAGTATCCATTTTCCATTCCGTCATGAAGAAAAAGCTACTTATTATTCTTACATAGCAAGTGAAAGCAATTTAATGCCATCTATGATGAAAAAAATGATAAATTCCATAAGGTCTGCTTGTTAAGGCTTTAGGTAAAGTCACCTTAATTCTGATTCTCTTACAATGCCACTTATTATCCTTTTCCAAAAGAAATTTTTGGCAGTAAGTTTCTTGTCTTGTTTTTTATAAGCTTCCCTTCATTATGTTCAAAAGTGAGTTTACTGAGGTCAGGTTTGGATCCTCATCTTTGGTCTCATGGGAAAAAAATAACAATAACAACAATGAATAAATAAGTTCATTCAGGTGTATGCTAGGATGATCATGTGAGTGAAGGGCAGATTTCAGCCTCCTTGTGGTCCTTAGCCAGGCCATCTAATGCAGGGTGCAAACTGCACAACTGTACAGAGAGTCAGGGCTCTTGATGCCTCCCACTGATGTGTATAGCATGAAGTTGAAAATAGCCACATGAAAGGTAACCATCATGTTCTTCCATGAAATTTCCATGCCAGTGTCTTGAACTGGGTGATCCGTGGCTATGATTAGCCATCCTGGGTACTTAGTAGGCTGATACTTTGAAAGAATTAAAACATTATTTAAAAAAAAAAATCTAGACCTTTTAAGTCTTTTCTTCCCTCAACACAGAGATTTCAGAAAGAGCAGAAATTTGTGGTTACTTACTTAGTAGGCTGATACTTTGAAAGAATTAAAACATTATTTAAAAAAAAAAAATCTAGACCTTTTAAGTCTTTTCTTCCCTCAACACAGAGATTTCAGAAAGAGCAGAAATTTGTGGTTAGTGTAGTAGTCCTTTCAGTTTTATTTTCTTATCTCAAAACATGTTGATGCACTTTTATATTGGGAGATTGAAAGAATCAATGTTTATTTTTTTAAATGAGTACTATATGAATTGGAGCTCCAATCATATTGAAAAGTTCGTATTCTTGCTCTCTAATGGAGATGCCTGGATCCTGGTGATTAACCCAGATATCTGCAGAAAGGGTGCTCCCAAGGCTGGCAGAAAATTTCTGGCTAACTCAAGCCAGGGTCTGGCTGCTGGGTTCTGTTGATTTGGGATGAGTTTCCTTGATGCCTGATTCCTGATTCCTACCACATTCCTTTTACTTGAGATATGGACTAGACTTTATTTTTTTGGACCATATAATTTAAAAAAAACAAAAATTGGTCTTCATGGCAACGAGATATTATGTATCACTCTAACTTCCACTTTAATGTCTTTGGATGGATGGATGAGGCAGAGAGAACCTGGAGGCAGGTGGACATAAGGAGAGCTATCGGGCTCTGGTGACTGGACTCGTGGGAAATGCTGGCAGTGGAACATGCTGCATGTGATGAACTCAGTCCTAAGGACTTTCTTTTTCCTTTTTTTCTTTCTTTCTTTTTTCTTTTACAGACTGCATTTTGATTCATTGTACACAAATGGGGTATATCATTTGTTTCTATGGTTGTACACGATGTAGATTCATACCATTTGTGTAATCATACATGTACATAGGGTAATGATGTCTGTCTCATTCCACCATTCTTTATAACCCCCTCCCTCTCATTTTCTTCTACATAATCTAAACTTCCTCCATTCTTCTCTCAGAAGGACTTTCTTGATTGGTGCTAGGGCTCTGTATTTGTGTGTGTGTGTGTGTGTGTGTGTGTGTGTGTGTGTGTGTGTGAGTGTGTGTGTGAGTGTTTGTGTGTGTGTGTATGTGAACACAGGCACATGCCAACCAAGAGCCACATCTCTGCCTCTAATCAAATAGCCTTTCTCTTGGGCCTCCCTCTTGATCTTAACTTTCTACTACTCACTGATATCCTCAGGGCTGTCTGAGGGTCATTTAGACAACTCGGTCATTTGAATCACTGCTGAGTGTGGTAGAACTTCTGGTTGCTTCCCTCCATCTCCATTGAAGGTTTGAGGTGACCTTTGAAATACTGCCTTATACTTTCTGAAAGAAGTTTTATCTCCTCAAGGTATTTACTAATATTATCCTTGAGATTGCCAAGTATTGTCTGTGCTTCCCTAAATGTTACTCTCAGGTTGCTCAACTCTTGAGGTTTCATCAGAACTGTGTTTGAATGTCTATCTCCATTTAAAAAAATTACACAGGAATCCCAATCAGGTAATAAATTCATGAGAAAGAATATTGAGCTAGGTGTGAAAGGGCATTAACTCTGATTCTGGTTGAGTCGACTGAATCTTGAGAAAGTCAATTTCTCCTTTTCAGTTGTTGCACATATAAAGAAAGAAAAGAATGTTTGTCTTACCTACTTCAGGGGCTTGTCCTGAGAATCTTACATGCAAAAGTATTTTTGCAAACTACAAAGCCCTCCCTAGATGCATGGTTTTCTTATTAGGAGGCCCTGCTACCTTCCTACCTGAGGGAGCCTTTCACGGAACTCCCTGCCCCCACCCCACACTGGCACTCCTGCTGCTCTGTTTAGAGAAACACATTTTATGGCAGCACAGATACAGACCTGGATCATGGGGTCACTGCTGTGTTTCCATTACAAATACACAGGCTGCAGGCTGCAACCCTTTCCACATGCTGAACTTCATCGGAGTCCCATGTGTTGAGAGCCTTCTGGACGAGACCCAACAATTACAGAGGAGTGCACCATAGAGACTTGGCCTGAATGTAATTTCAGCCTGAACTTTTGGGGAGTGTTATGGGGTCCCATCCTGCAGTCTTTCAACATAGGATACTCTCCTGGGCATGGAAGGTTTGGAAATTCTTCAGGATTGGGAGGCATGGCCTCTAGCATTGAACATCAGGGAGGACTCTCTAACCAGAAGGGAACTTAAATCTCATTTCATGAGTCTGCTAATTTTCTGTGTCTGTGTGGCCTTTAACTTGAAATAAATAAGCAAAGGATATAGTTTTAAGTACAGTGGTTTCCACATTCCTGAAACTGATTTCTCTTTGCCCCCCAGGTTGATAGTAGATCACAGTCATAGAGATGGATCCAAATGGATTTTGCAGAGATAGTCAAAAAATCATGCCAACTTGGCCTCCTTTGCACAGAAAGTACAGTGTGCGTAGCTGCCAGATAGAGAAGAGAGGACCCCAAGTCAATTGTTGATTGCTTTAGTTCCCCTCTAAAGTCAGCAAACCACAGCTGCACAATGAACTTCAGCACCCAGAATGTGACCGTGGAGAATTTTGGGCACATGTATACAATATTTTGCAAAATCAAGGAAGTTAACCATGTTGTAGAATAAATAGAGGAACTAGGGCTCTAATCTACAGGTCAAGTCCAAATTAGTTAGAATCTTAAATATCCACCAAAGGCCCATGTATGGTCCTGTCCCTGTAGCTAGTGGGAGGTGGTGGGACTTTAAGGGATGGGGTCTAGTGGGAGGTTTTAAGTCATTAGGGTTGTGCCCTCAAAGAAGATTGTGTGAAAGCAGTTGTTTCTCTTTCATTTGCTTCCCAGCCATGAGATAAACAGATGTGCTCTCCCTGCTGTGATATGTTGCTTCATTCATCATGGGACCAAAAGCAATGGGCTGAAACCTCAGAAACTATAAGCCAAAATAAACCTTTCTTCCTTTTAAGTTGATTACCTCAGAATTTTGTTACAGTAATGGAAGCTGTCTAACACACCATGTACCTATCTCTTTTGTCAATTGTTGTCTAGTGTCACTAGGTATTTATTCATGTTTCTGGAGCAGACACACAGACCCAGGGAAAGACTGGGCATAAAAAAAAAAAATATTAGTGATATCCATCATCATCTATGTCAAGCCTAGTGGAGCCAATACCAGAGTCCTTTGTTCATCTTCTCCATTATGGCAACGTATATTGATCTTTTTCAGGAAGCCCACTGTGACTAGCAAAGTGTCTCTATACATGATAGGCTTTCATTACTTTATTTTTCTTTTTAAAATAAAATCAGTTTCTCATTTTAAAAGGAAGCAGTAAGCCAATAATTTCCATGGGAAAATGAAGTAATTGCTTAAAATATAATCCTAAGAGAAGTATGTGGCACCTGAATTAGAGTTCTTCAGGAAGCAATGTATCAAGGCAGAAGTAAATAGGTGACTCGGTTCTCGAGGCCAAAAGACGACTTTTTTTTTTTTTTTTTTTTTTTTTGTAAAGGGCCAGGGCCAAGTGGAAACTATTTGATTTTATGAGCCATATGAGTTTTCTGTTTAGAATATTTAACTCTCCATTGTAGCACAAAAGCAGCATACTCAAATAATACTTAAATCAATGATTGTAGCTCTGTCCTAATAAAACTTTATTTAGAAAATTAGGCAATGGGCCAGCTTTGGCCTACAAGCTGTAGTTTACTGACTTCCACTACTGGCTACTATGCACAATATTTTATGTGTGGACAATAAAGAAATTCAGCAGACAATAATTATTGTCTGTTATGTGCTGCTGTAGATACAGGAATGCGTTAAGATTCAGTTTTATGCACATACATTGTTCTTTTCTGGCACCCAGCAGGGTGGAATCTGATAAACGAAATTCTCTCTTTGGAAAGTACTTGCTACGTCAGTGTGTTTGCCCAACGGCTTGCTTTTCAACATTGCCCATTTCCACGCTCCACTCCCACACTCTCTCCACCAGCTGTACACTGGGGCTGGAAAATGGTAGTTTGATCCTTGGAACCCGCAATTGATTTATATTTAGCTTCAGCTTAAATTGTATGAAGTATTCTCACATGCCTTGTTTTATTTAATCTTCAAAACAATCCAGTGAACTAAGCTCCATTACTCCTACTTTACAGATGTGATGATATAGGCCCAGAAAGGTTATGTCACATTGTTCATTAATTCTATACTAGTTGGTATGGAGCTTGGGTCCCACCCAGACCACAGGAACATTATCATAGACGTCATACATGACATATTTTCTTTCAGCATAAATAGTTTATTTTGAAAAGAGGAGAAAAGATAGGAAACATCTTGAATCCAAATAAGGAAGCTAAGAGGAGGCCTGGGTGTCCAAGACCACTTCTAGGGTGGGTTTTTGTTTTGTTTTGTTTTGCTTTGTCTTAACATTAACATCGTGGCTATGTGCTGGAAAGGACATGCATTCTTCATTCTTTTTTCATTACTTGAGAATTGTTGCAACCATTATGCAAAACCAATAAAAAGAAAAAAAATTTTTAAATGTCATTTGGCAGGCAATGCCCAGCTGAGGAGCAGCAGCACAGGTCTCATGGGAGAACACTATGCATTTTGTAAAATTTCTTAAGAGAAAATTTATGGTTTTGAGAAAACAAAACAGGAAATTGAATTAAAAGGAGAAACATATTTAAATAATGCTCAAGTGATGACATAACCAACCAAAGTCCCAAAATCACAACCTAGAGTCAGGCATCATCAGCTACAAGAATTTTCTGGCATTGTTTAATACTGTTCGTAAATGAGGAGAGATGTTATATTTAATTGGTGCTGCATCACAACTTTTAAATACATAGTCACTACATATCTTTACTGAAAACACTGAAATATGACATGCATTCTGGCACTGTAAATTTTTGTACCTGTCTCTGGATTGGCAGACTTTTACCCTGAGACAACCATGGGGCAGGTTTTAGGAGTATTCTTTTTTTTCTGCACTCAATACTTATTTCAGAATAAGGAAACTTGAAAATCCATTTTAAGAAAGCAAAGTTTATATCAGGGAGAAAGAATATCAAGAGTCATTTACTATAATCAGTAGTAAGTACACATTCACATTTTTTCATGTTGTGGTTCAATTAAATTTTTTTTCAGAAAGAGAAAATTGGATTCCTAATTATAATTAGCATGCATCTACACTTTTCTTGTATTAATTTGTTTGCTTTTCCAAGATCCTTGAACAACAGAGGGTAAAAGACAGCAGTGAGTACTTGAGGAAGTTTAAATTCTGAATCTTCACTCAGATGTTTCTGAAAGAGAATCCTTTCCTTCATTAGTTATAAACTAATAGTTACATATGAAGATGAACATTCTTTACACTTATTTTGTATTTTCTTTTTGATCCTACACTGTAAATATATGAATTTAATTATAGTATCATCTGTCTTAGAGAGGGAATATTGAAAACATTATACTATTTTTTCCAGCCTCTGAACTGCTACCCTAATTTGTCTCAAAAAGAGATCAAAAGGTCTGAGGTTGTGGTAGAGTACTTGCTTCCCATGTGTGAGGCACTGGGTTCGATTCTCAGCACCATATATAAAGAAATGAATAAAATAAAGGTCCATCAACAACTAAAAAATATTTTTAAAAATGGAGATCAAGGGCTCCATTTTTAGCTCAGTTGGTAGAGTGCTTGCCTTGCAAGCGCAAGGCCCTGGGTTCAATCCCCAGCACTGCAAAAAAAAAAAAAAAAAAAAAGGAGATCAAGAAACTGTGCTGTCATTCAAGGGTGATAATGTTACTGACAGCCTTAGCAGGAAATGGCCTTGGTTGATTCTGTAGTTTTGCTGTAATGGGTTGGGTTTATAAACAACACATTTAAACTTTGCTTAGTCCATTTTGAGATGAATGACAAACATCCCTGGAGGGCCTGGCAGATTCAGTTGTTCAGCTGGACACACTACACATCATATGGTCATTGAGCTACTAACCATTCAGAAAGTCTATTAGTTGGTTTTTCTTTGCCACCAGAGATAAAACCCCTTAGAACGAAAGCCCTATATATTCCCTTTTTTTATTTCCATTACCTAATACAGCATGTAGTTTAATAAAGAGTCAACTGAAACAAAAAGTCAAACACAGAAATTAAACAGGAAAGAATTTCTGTGGTATGGTAGATTATCTGCAATCTGGTTACTGTAGTTTCTCTCTGTGTGTACATGCTTCTGGGCTTGAGTAGGAGACTTGTATTGACTAATGGGGCACAGCAAAAGAGATGGTGGGTGACTCCATGTCTCCAGATGCATTGCAACATCTGTCCTTGCACCCTTGGGGTTCTGTGCCTGTGCAGACCATCCTGTTGGAGACATGTGGCATGACTGAGAATAGCCATTAAACCTCAGAGGTGTTGTTGAGGCCATCTTAACCCATAAAGCCCCAGGGCAGACAGTTCCTAGATAGCTGAGGCTTCATAAGTGGCCCTGTGTGACATGAGCAGAATTTCTTAGCGGAACCCAGCCCAGAAGATTGTCATTGAGTTTGGGGGTAACACACAAGAACACACACACACTCACAAAGACATACACACTACTTATATACATATATGTGTATATAAGTAGTATATGTATACATATATACCAGATAGATAACTGATACCTATGAGATTTTGAAGGTGGAATAGTTTCATCTATCACATCCTTGAATAAAACCAGCAAACTTAATCCTAAGAAACTAACTAGAAATGCCTACTTGAAAAACTTCTTAGAGCTGAACACATCTCCATCACATCAGGTTCTTCAAATGTAATCAGCAGGGACACTGTTCTTATTTTGTTTATTTTTCTTAGAGTCAGTGATATGAAACCAAATTTACAGGTCAACCTACGGGCATTTCTTCACAGATTGAGGACACGTGTTTGGTTAGACCTATGTTTAATATTGTTTGATAATACATCCAGTGAAAAGAAATCTACTGACAATGTTTTTCTTTGGAATTTGATTTACAACAATAACAGTTCCGTGATAATAAACTTAAATTTGAGGAGTGGCCATTAGGGTAAAGTAAAAATAAAACATTAGAAGAAAATCTTTCTGCCTGTTAAGACACAGGAAACTCAGATCGTGGAGTGTGCGGGTGTAAGAGCAGAGAAGGTCTCGCTCACTCTCAGATTGTAAAAATATTGACTAGGAATGGAAGAGGTCATAAGCAGTAACCAAGTACTAGAAGGCTGTGTGTCTTGTCTTTGGAGATGAAAAAGGGGCTTCCACATTTTCCCTTTAGAGGTTTCTTAGCCAGACTACAAAAAGCAACAGAAAATCACTTTTTTATTTATAAAAATGTTGCCAATATAATATTAAATAAAACGCAAGTACTATATCAGTGGCGAAGAGTGAAGCACTTTATACACATTATCCCAATTTCACAACAATCTTATAATAACAGAGATTGCTATGGTTTTATAGAAAAGTAAACTGAGGCTCAGGAAGGTTGAGTGACTTGTTAGGGTCACTCAGCTAAGGGACTGGTTGAAGACAACCCAAGATGACCTAGAGCAGTTAAACCCAGAGCAGTTTAACTGAACCACAATACTAGATTGTTTTATTCCTTAGAAAGGAAAATGGAATGAAAGACATGGGGAAGAAAAACACCCAATGAGCTATGACATCAAACCATCATAGAATTGCAAGCATTGGAACCAAATGGTCATGCTTTTCCTATCTTTGCCATCGTGCTGCCTGAATTTTGACAGATGAACATGTAACTTGTGATGCTGTATAAGCTAATTCTTTCTAGTACTGCTTTTTCCCTTCACAATACCAACTAGATGGTTTTACTTGAAAAAACTTTTTTTTTCCAAACTCAAACAATATTGCTTTCAATTAGGATTTACCATTGTGTGTAGAAATACATTTGTGCATTGTGTAGACTGTAATCAAGATTGAAATAAATTCAAAAATCTGTCCCAAGGATATTGCTGAAAAGTACCAACACATGTGAATTCTCTAATAATGCAAGACTACTATTTTCTACTTCCAGTGAAACTGGGAATACTTTATATCTGGCAAAGTAAATTAAGAAAGTAAACCTCCTTCCTCAAGTAACACCACTTAGAAAATTCTCCATGTTATATCATATATCAGAATTACTTTGGTAGTTCAACTGCAAGGCCCAGGGTTCAGTGCCTCTGGAAGACAGAAGCACATAAACATGGAGTAAAGAAGAGTCTGTTACAGATGTCAGGTGGAAGAGGCTCTGTGGAAAAACTTTCTGAACCCCTGCTTACACAATATGAAATAAAGTTTGGTATCAAACCATGTTAGAGTTTGTAAATGGTAGTGGAGTTTGGGTAGCTCTGAGACACTTTCACCTACAAATTTCTTTTCAGGTTCTTATTGTCCACAAAGCTAGGAAAGGTTTCTAATCTAAAACCAATCAACTACTAATTGAGGTGTTCATGCCCCAACCCGAAGCAAATCTCTGTTGTAATATGTAAGATGTAAAAGGAGGGATAGAATCTATGCTATTAATTAATTAGTTGAGGGTACCCCTCCAGCATGACTTGAACATCTACTGTCTTCTTTTTATATTTGTTTTTTAATTGATCCCCTAGGGCAAGCATTGACAACTAGGGATAGGACAGAGGACAGAATGCAAATGGGAAATTGGAAAAGCTTGCGTCATGTCACGAAGTAACATCTGTCTGGGTGGAATGAACCAGAATTCTGCTACTCCTGCTGTGACCACTTCAGGTTATCTTAATAAAACTAGATCACAAAGGGGCCTTTCAGTACCAGGTGTACTCAGCAAACTTGACTGTGGAGAACTGGCCGACCCAGTTCAACTTCTCCATTATTGTCCCAGCTGGCTTTTAAATCATGTGCTTTTTTTTTTTTTTTTTTTTTTTTTCCTCAAGTACTTTTTCAGTTTGAGTAATTTTTGAAAACTTCAAATGTAATGCTTGAAATGTTCCTATCAGACAGGAAAACGTTTCAGGAAAGACTCACATCACCTCTGGTGACTGGTAAGGGAAGGAAGGCGACCAATAATTTGGAAATGGATTCTTCCTGTTCAGGTTGAGGACTGTGAAACATGGGAGGAGGAAGATGAAAGTGTAAGGTGCTGTGTTTCCTCTCTGGTGTGGGGTACCCACGTGTTTGGAACACCATTGTGTACAGCATCTCAGGGCCATGATTGGCAACCGTGATTGCAGCTGGCCAGGGCACACTGAAAAATCAGCATCGCCAAAACCCAACTTGGTTTTTAAAAGCACAAATTCTTTGCACTGCCTGTGGACAAAATTACTGACTGACATGCTAAACCTATTAAATATGTATTTTGCAAATTTTGAAATGAGGAAAAATGCTACGTAAAAATTTTTACAGATGCTGAATGATTGTAAATGTGGTTAAAGATGTGGGACCTACTCCAACTCTGTTCTTTCGTGGATTGCTATTAGCTTACATTTGAAATCTCTGTTGGCCACGTATTTCACATTGTTCTTCCAAATGTAATCATTTCTTTCTTTTATCTGATCTCCTACAGTCTCTCTGTTTTCATCAATATCTGACAGCAATTCCCAAAGATCCAATATAGTCCACTCTAATATCCTTATGTGTACTCTCTTCTCTCTTTGAAATCTAATACCTTAGCAGTGAAATAATTTATTGTGCTTTATTTAGACTTTTATTTTTTGCATGTGTTTTGATACTATCCTTTTGAAAGGGGTTATTTGGAAATTTAAACCAACTGTTCACCAAAAGTTATGAAAGCGTGATTAAGAATTTTTCTCTCTTCTTAAATCCCTTTTTAAGTCTTCATTTTTTAGTGTGCTATGGCAAATGCCACAAAGTCCACGGGTCTGGCAATGATGGGAAAATGAAGATGAATACTTCTTGGAGTTCCTCTAACGGGTAAAGCCATACAGAAGATCCAATGAGCCAGAAAAATCAATGACAGTTCTATTTTTCTCAGAAACCCTTAGATTATGTGGTTGTCAGAACTGGAGATGTTTAATTCATTGAATTTGACCTTCTGGTTAAGACAGCTGAGGCACCAATACATTTGCTAATAAATAAGTGAGAGCTACTTGGTTCCAGATTGTGTATACAATTATTTTTATTCATCTTGAGTCCTGAAAAAAAATGCATTTTATAGGCACTATCTGAGAATAAGTTTTTATGGGTTCACTGCAGTCTAATGTGTGCATTGTTAAATTAAAGGGAAAGCTTGTTCCAGTGAAGTAGTTGGCAGAAAACTATAAATCTTGATGGGTAGGAAAATATGCCTTTCAATAAAAAAGAAAGAAAGAAGCAAGATATGGGCAGCAAGCAAGAAAAGAAACTCTGCTGAAGGACTTCTTTAAAAATCAGGCCTGTGTGCAGTATCTATCCATAGCCTCCCTTTCCCAATGGCCATGACCTCTCCACTCACATATTGACATTCTCTTCTTTGCTTCTCATTTTAACTTGAGAAAATTGTTCCCTGACTGTGCCAGAACTGTGAGGCAAGAATGAAAAATATTTTTTTCTTTATTGTTAACCTGTGAAAATGTATTTTTTTGCCAGTGTTGTGGTGGTTATTTTCTTCTTTTTTCCCCCTTCTTTCTCACATAGCTCTATTCCTGGCAGGATAGATCTTGACATGCAAATAAAATTCCATCATAAATAAGTAAACCATGTTTCTGGGTTGGAGTCTGAAAAAACTCTATTTCTTACTCTTCTGCTCACGCAAGATATATTTTCCATTTTCCACTGCTTGTTACTAAAGTTTGCTCCTCAGCAAGAGGTGGACAGACAATGGAATATCCAGAGAAATACAACTTCCATTTTTCTTTAATTGAGGTATGAGAATATGAATCAAGCAACCTCTGCTGGTGCTGCCTGCAGCCCTAAGCATCTTTACTAGAGTCACAGAAGGCTCACTGTGTTCGCAGAATTCTGTCTGTAGACACCATGTCTATACCACACATGAGTGATCACACTTGTCCATTCAATAAAAGCTTATTAGCACTGTAGCTGCCCTGGATACAATCAGTGTACAAAATATACAAAGGTAATTGCCTTCGTTGAACTATTCACATTTGCATAATTTTTGGTAGTTTCAATTAATTGTTGAATCAACAAATTAATTATTGAATGGTATTGATTAAACTTGAATTATATATCACCATTAGGTTACTAGACTAGGTGTTGGGTATCAAAGATTTGATTGTAACTCTCCAGGGTCTCTCAGTCTAGGAGTGAAGAGTCATTTAAGCCAACCTTAAAATAAGTTATTATAATTGAATTATAACTAGAATCATGTGTGTGATCAATACTAATGGGCCATAAACTTTGAGAGTCAGAATTTTTTTTTTTAATCTCCAATGGCCAATATTTTCTCCAGGCCTGTCACATAAAAGCTTTTGTGGTTTTGTACCTTTATATATTTTATGAAATTTGCATTATGAGCATTAATTATTTTCTGAGTGAAAGTTAATTCAGTCTCATAATTTAGACTCTGCTAATTCAAAAACTGTGATGTACCAGATACTTGCTATAGTAATTCCTTTAGAGCTAAAAAGCAGATCAATCTTTGTTCTCATACACAAATGATTTGTTATTGAAAAACAAAACTAGCCTTAACAGGCATACTTTTAGCAGCAAGGAATATTCATGATCTGGAGTTCAGAGATAGCTTTGTTTTGGGAGCACTGCTATCATTTAGAAATAAGATAGTTTGGGGTAGTTAAGAATGAGTATGAGAAAAAAAGCAAAAACCAAATCATTAGAGTACAATGACACTGTTTAAAGAAAAGCTATTCTGAAGATATATATTCTGCAAAAATAAACCAGAATTAGAATTGCTTTTATGCTTTTGACATGCTGCTGTAAAAAGCTCTTCCTGATCACATCTGGACGAGATGCCCTTTTTAGAACTACTGAGCACCACATGTATAACCTAGACCAACACCATGTGGTAATCACAACAAAACTCTAGTCAAATGTTTAATTATTATTCAATTGACCTATATGGCAGTCTCCTTAACCATGGTGAGAAAGAGAATAAATTTTAAAAAACCATTAGGGCATAACACTAAAAGGAGTTTCAATATAAATAAGTATATGTTATTAGTTTGTTCCTTTAGCCAGACAGTACTTGATGTTAAAAGTTTAAACTTTTCTTGGTGCCAACTTCTTTTCCTCCTAGTGGACTTGTCACTAGAAGGGCCTCAAAAACTCACACTAAAATCAAGACATCAAAGAATAAATTTGAGCTGTTTGCCACATTTGGGATGAAATTAATGTATCAGCCATTGCAGGGAGGAAATGCCATCTCTGGTCACCTTGTAGACTACTGACCGCCCAAAATATTTAAATGGAATAAAACCAAAACATTCTTCAAAAGGGTTCTATTTAGTGGTCACATTCATCTTGTCATATTTTTATCCCCAATCAATTCAGAAAGTGATCTCAAAGGTTGTTTTTCTGTTGTTTTTCTCCCTAAGAAATGACAGAATTGCTTTTGTTCAACTTGGAGTAGCAAATTTACTTTTTCTTTAAATTTTTTGATAAGTTAAAAATATATAACTTACAATTTCTTTATTTTCTTTCCAATAAAAGTAACAGATAAATGATGAATAAGTAACAGTTTTTTGTGTTTTCTTTGTGTAAAAAGAACTTTTTGAGCACCTACGAAGTATGAGAAAGCAGGAGGGATTGCCATATTAAAACAAACAAACAAAACCTTTAAAATGAATAAAACAGGATTCTTCTTTTTTAGAGGCTCACAATCTATTGGAGGTGACAGACAAGTAATTACATTGCAACTCATTTAGTCAATAAATATTCATTCAGCACACACTATGTGTTAGATTCAAGGTTAGACACTAGGAATGTTATAGTGAACATAACATATTTTCCTGCCCTCATGGAAAATACACAGTAAATGAATGCATACATAAAGTAATAAAATGCATACAATAATAAATAAGATGATTAGCTGAGCTGTGATTTTAAAAAATGTTAATTGACCATCACAGAAGGAGTGATCATGAAGATTCCTCTCATTAGGTTTCACTCAAGCTAATGCTTGAAAAAGAGATGTCAGTCATGCAAAGAGAGAGTTAGGGAAATGATGCCACAGGTAGAACAACCTGCTAGTGCTAAGAGCTAGAGGTGTGATTCAATTCAAATGTCATACCTTTGTGTGAAAAACTTTCCCCAAACCCTCCAGGCACTGTAGCAGAGTGAGTGCTCCTTTACTGGTACTTGATTAAGTTGTAAGTCAGGCTGCTCTGTCCAGTCTACCCAAGTTTGAAATTTTTTTACATATATATGCCTGGCTTCCCATTAGGCCGAGTTTTCATTCACCATTGGCCCACCATGTCTGTGGTAGTACTTACAGTATATGTGCCAAACTGTTTGGGGTTTTTCTTTCTTCCGCTTTCTTCCATCAAGTTTAAACACATAGCAGTGAGACTATGAGGTGGGTGCAGACTCTCTTGCATAACGCCCATAGAATAATTAATCTGGGAAAGAGTGAAATTTTTATCTCAAGATTCCATACCCTAAAGGCAGAGTAGGTTTCTTTTCCCTTCTGTTCTTCTCCACTAAGTAAAGGACTTTCAAAAAACAGTGCCATTGCCATAGGAGCCATGGGGAGCAGATGTGACAACAAGCCAGAGATATAGAACCCTAGAGATAAGGGCAAAAGAAAAAAACCTGGAGTAGATGAAAGAATCAAAGAGCATATGTGAGATACTTGGGGACAAAGCTTCTCTACACCTTAAGGAGCAGGAAGGCATTTAAAAATAGAAAACTGAGGCTCTGAATTTAAAAAAAAAAAAATCTGGTCATTGACCCAAATCCCCAAATTGTCTTGAGAATTTTATTGTAAGTTAAAGTTCATGGTTCCAAGTGTGAAGCTGTACAATTTAATATAATTTTCTAGACTCTGTTTTATCTAATATTTTGAATATTTGAGCCACGGATAGTCTTATCTTCACCTACTAAAGATAAACGTAACATGATGAATTTGTAAATAGGAGGGGCTCAATCATTTTTTAGTGATTGTTAAATAAATAATAGATCAAAGCAAAGTCTACTTCATTAGTATTCTAATCTATTGCACTGGGGGGGAATAAAATTCTCTCTCTTAATCCATCCAGACTCCTGCAACTAGAGGAAGTACAGCAATAGAAATAGACAGAAAACAGTCAGACTGCATCTTGTCATGAGGTAAATTCCTGTTCAGAGGATTCACTGGTTTGCATATAATTTTCAAGACTTAAATGCACTATTTCCAGAAACAAAATAGAATAAATTGTAAGGAAGAATTTTCTTTTAGGATGCTTCAAAGGGATCCTAGTAAATAGGAAAATCATGTTAAGTAATTTTCACACTTTGAAGGTACTATTTTTCTGAAAATACCACAACTGACAAAATTTTGTTTTGCAATATCAATCCCTCACAGAAAATTTATGAAAGCCAACAAGTTGACATTATATTTTTAAACACCTTAAATATAAAAAGCTCGAGAATGCATTTTTTCCAAAACACTGAATATTTTAAAAGTTAAAAAATAAACCCTGCAACCATCACCTTGTATTAATTAAGATCGTCTAAAGCATGCTGTGAAAACGAATCACTTCCCAGTAGCAGGGCTAACTACACAAAGCTTCTTCCTAAGTTATGCTGGGCTTCACTTCTGCTCATAGCTACGTAACTTCTATTGGACCAATCCTCATGCAGGTAATATTTGTAATCACTACACAGAATATAAAGAACAAATACCTAGAGGCACTTGAAATTGACCAGGCCACAAAAATACTAGAGAGAAGTCAATATTAAGAAGAAGGGACTAGCATGGGATAAGTTTTTCAATTTTTCCAAAACTTTAGCCTGATTGTAGCTATAAGCTGATCCCCTAGGGCCTGAGAAAACAGGAGGAAGTGATCACCCTTCTTAGCTTCAAGAATGAAACTCCAAGCAACACAGGAAAGGCTAAAAGAGCAGAAATGAGATTCTGCAGTAGTCAAGGACAAAGGAGACTGAGTTCATAGTTTGAGTTCAGCCAATTTAACTGTCTGCCATAAATAGATTAATACTCTTTTAAGGAAATAACAGAATCCAGAGTCTCCACAACAAAATATTCACAATATCTAACACAGACTCAATTTTTTTTTGACACATAAGAAAAACAAAATCCAACTCAAATTTAAAATTAGGAGGGAAGGATCTTACAGCAACTATTACCACTATGCTCAAGGACATACAGGATGTGCTTACAACCAATGAAAATGCATAAAGTCTTAAAAGATAAATAGTAACTCCTGGAAAGATCAAATGGGACTTCTAAATCTGAAAAATACAAAGTCTAGAATTTGTAAAAAATCATGTCATGGGCTTAATTTCAGACTGGAAATGTTAGAAAAAAACATGAAAACAGTTGAATAAAAATTACTTGATCTAAAGAACACAGATATCAGCATGTGTAAAAATAAAACTGGTCTTAGAGATTTTTGTGACAATTTTGTAAGGTCTAACATATATGATATATATCTATTTAGCATACATGATATATATTATATATGTACATATGTGTACATGTAAAAGAAAAACTCTTAATGTGGAACTTCATATTGAGTAAAAATATTCCTCAAGTATGAAATCAAAATGAAGAACATTTTCAGTAAAAAATAAAGTTAGAGAATTTATCATCAGCAAATCCATAGTACAAAAAGTATTAAAGTAGTTCTTTAGACTTAAAAAAAGTGATGCCAAGTGGAAACTCAGTTATTTAGGAAAGAATGAAGAGTTCTGGAAATCATAAATATAAAAGCCTATGTCAATTAAAAAATGTATACACTTTTTAAAGAAAAATGTACAATGCTAAAGTATAGAACTTTATATTTTATAATTTATATAGATGAAATACAATTGACAAATTTAGCAGATGGGACAGTAACAGGGGTAGATGCTCATATATGGTTGCAAGCTTCTTGCGGTGTATGGGGAGTGGTGAAATAATAAAACTCAATAGACTCAAAGTATTTAAAGATGTATATTGTAATATCTCAACCTTTTAAATTAATGCAAAGAATTTTGTGGAAATGCTAGTAGATACATTAAATAGAATCATATAAATATTCAGTTAATCTAAAAGATGTCAGTAGAGTAGGAATTGAGGGGAAAAAGTTGAGAGGACATTCAAAAAGCAAATAGTAGAATGGTGGGCTTAAATTCAACTGCATAAAATATTAAATATAAATGCTCTAAACACTCCAATTAAAGGGTAGAGATTTTCAGATTGAACTTGAAAAAAAAAAAAAGACCCAGGTACATTCTATCAATAATGGCTTAAAATATATTAAATACACAGATAAGTTGAAAAAAGTGGAAGGCTCAAATGGCTATAATAATATCAGATAAAAACTATTTCAAGCAAAGAGATAACCACAGAGAGGAATATATTAAAATGATAAAAGGTGAATTCATCAAAAAATGAGTATATATACACCCAATAATAGAACTTCAAAGTACATAAAAATTGGCAATATTAAACAGGAAATACAAAAATCCAAAATTGTAGCAGATTTTAAGACCCCTCTCAAAGCAATTAATAGAACAACTTGAGAAATAAAATATTAAAGATATAGAAGATTTTAATGGACAGTACCATTATCCATCTTGACCTAATTAGAATTCATAAAAAAAACTTTTTTTCAAGTGCACATGGAATGTCAAATGTTTATATTCAAAAGAATTTAAAATCAACAATCTAGGAAATCCTTAAGATCTTTTCCGACTTTACAAAAGTTCAAAAAATAACAACTACAAATCTAAAATAGGTTGATAGAAGGAAATAATAAATGTACTTAAACCAAATACAAAAGGACCATATTTTTTAAAGCTCCTGTAAACAAGTGGTTAGTACATAGCTTACTCATTGAAAGTTTAAATATAAATTGTGAACATTCATAATACTTAATTTCAAGATACTGCTGTATCTATTAAAAGAATAGACTTCATTATTAGAATTTTTCACAAAGACAACAGCAGGACAAATGGTTTCTACTGAATTATACTACACGTTCACATGAAATCTGCTGTGGGGTCAGGTGATTCTCAAGGCTGACCTTTTCCACGGCTCAACAACGCATTGTATTCCAGACTGAATTATACAGCCCATTGTGCACCTTCTCCTAAAGAGACCTCCTCTATCACTGAGGTAAGCAAAGACAAATCAAATTTCCTTTCCACGGTCCCATCATGGAAGTGACTCTCATCACTTACGTTCACAGTGTATTTGCTGAAACTCATCATACACCTTCACTTACCTTCAGGGGTTAGAAAATATAGTTTTTAATATTTCCAGGAGTGAAGACTGTGAACAGAATTTGAAACTGTGATACGGATCTTTTCTATCACCTTTGTCAATAGTTCAGAGGGTATCATTTTAGCAAATTTTTCTGCAAATATAGTGTATTTGATCTGAACTCTGAAATTAAACGTTTTCTAAAAACTTTATTTCTATTTTCATTTTTTGTAAGTCTTTACAAAATTTATGATTTTTCTTTTAAACCATGACCCTATTACTCTAAAGTCATTTTGCTGGGTTTGATTTTCTAGTTGTTTATTTATACCCTGAGAGAATGAGACATAAAAAAGTTATCTATTTTTGTAGTATGCAGGGACCTACCAATGTGTTCTGTGATGGAGAAGATTAAATAACAATCATTTCTTTTCCATTATTTTGTTGAAGAATGAAATCTGATTTTGTCACACAGATATAAAAAGTCTTGTCTTCAAATTATCACTGATAAATCTGTAGCTAGTGAATGAGCACTGTGTTATAAAAATCAAACAAGAGCTTTAGTTGAGTGTTCGTGCAGCCATTCTCTGAAACGATTGTGGGGAAAACCCAGTGTTTGCTTCAAGTACAATCACAGTGAAAAGGCATTGTAATCAAATGTATTCCAGGGACAAGGCTGGGTTGCCTCTTGTGATTGGATAACTTAAAAATCTTTAATCTGAGCAAAATAAAGCTATGCAGTTATTCCATAACATGTATAAAGCACTTGAAGAGTTGTAAAAAGTGCAGAGAGGAGGTAAGACACTGGATAGCATGGGGTGGACAAGACCAGCTACAAGAGTGGACTTTGGGGAAAAACAACACGGGACGGTTAGTCATACAGCCTTGGGTTCCAATTTTCTTTCTTTCCTTTAGTAACTGTGTTAACTGGGGCCAGTTATTCTACTTTCATAAGCTGAGTTTCCTACTCTCCAAAATGGCAATAACCATACTTATTTCATAAAGTTATTATGAGGATTAACTGTGACTATCTGGTACATAAAAAATGTGCAATGATACCACCGATTGTTATTGCCGAGGACTCAGGAGATAACAAAGCTTTGGTAGGGAAAATCCTAAAATTTCACCTGAAAAATATTTTCAAGTTGTTGGGACCTAATAAAGATTCCATTTTTTTTTTCATTTCACTTCCTATGAATGAGAATTACCAGCAGCAAACAGGTAGGTTATATTATACTTCTTGACATTTTTAACGTATGCACATGTGCATACACACACACACACACACACACACACACACACACAAACAATCTCCATCTTTTTCTTTTCTTTGAGCTGGTGAATGCGTGACTGAAATGAGACTTGTTGAGACAAAGTGAGACAGAGTGAAGTCCTGAAATAAACAGTGCGAACATCAGTAATGCTTTAATTTCCATGTTTCATGGTTATGCAAGCCCGCTGCTTTGGAATTTCAACATAACCTTGAACCATCACCAACTCTAATTTTCCTCACACTTCAACCAGTAGTAATTGGGCCCTCCCTCCTCCGGCCTCTGCTGCTGGCATTTTTGCTAGTTCCTTTCCTTTGCTTTCATTGACTTTGTTTAATGCTTCTTGGCAGCTGCAGGAGCTGATGCCAAACTTCTGTGCTTGTCACATCAGAGCCATGACCCCCACTCCTGCAGCACGGCCGGCTGAACTGTGCCTCACTATTAAAGAAAGTTACCTTGGTGAGATCTCTGGTCTGACCAAAGGCTGTACTCTCAGGTAGATTTTGAGAGCAGGGGCTAAAGAATTGAATATAACTGAATTCAAATAATTGCTCACCTTTCTGTTCCTGGAGCATCATTGGGCAAGACACTTGATCTATGGGACCCTCAGCTTCCTCCTGTCTAAAGTTAAGATAGAAACAGTATTTACGTCAAAGGGTTGTTTGGGATTAAACCGATTAGCGTAGATAATGCGTGTCTGGATTGTATTAAGCCCTCAATAAATGTTAGTTACTACTATTTCTCTTTCCAATGGAGAGTCAGCTGCTCTCTTCAATTAACCCCTAGTTGCAGTGCTTGTGCATCCATGAATAGCTGGCATGGTGGATCCACAAGGCTCTGGAGACATTCTGAACCATGTTCACCATTGCTGAGGTTCATGCCCATACTAAAAGCATGTCTCAGGGCTGCCATAACAAAGGGTCATAAACTGGGTGGCTTCAAACAACAGACATTGACTGTTGTTCTGGAGAAGTACAAACCTTAAGGTGTCAGCAAAGGCATGCTGTCTGAAATCTGTAGGTAACATTCCTTCCTCATCTCTTCCTACCCTCTGTTGTGTGCTGGGAATCTAACTTGTAACTCCAACATCTGTATCTGTTGTAACATGGCCCTGTGTTCTCCCTGTTTCTCTCTCTGTCTTCCCATTGCATGTTCCTCTCCCTGTACCACTCTTTTTTGTATAGATACTAGCAATTCTGAATTAAGGGACAGTCCTACACTCACAGATGAGATGACCTCTTCTGTAATGATACTCTTTCCATCAAGGTCACACTCTAAGGTTCCGGGAGTTAGGCAATTAACATTTCTTTTTTAGAGACACAATTCGACCCATAATAATTGAACCCCCCCCTTTTTTTAATCAGAGTCAATCAGTATTTGCATCATTCTTCCTTCATGACTGGTGACTTGCTATCAAGATCTGTTAATGGGAAGCAGTCAGAGTGGACTTTTGATTGACTCCATTAGAAAGTACTGTGAGAGTGATTTGGCTAGGACCAGCAGAATCATTTTGAAACTTTGGTAGATATTCTAATTGACTGTTGAATTTCAGAAACAATGTCTGGGACCCACCATTAGTGACTCAGATTAAATCAGTTTGGGGTGGAGCCTAGGAAGTTGGGCTTTTTAAGTCTTCCTAGGTGATTGCAATGTTCAGGCATGTCTGAGAACCACTGGACTAGAAGAACTCAATGCTAGTGCTGGCAGATTTTCTATTTGATTCAAGTAACCCTAATTGAAAGAATAAGGTCTATTTGCCTATCCAAAACCCTTGGAGTCAGATGTATTTGGGAGTTCATATTTCAGATTTGTTTTTAGAATTTCAAAAAGTAATATGGAACATCTATAATATATAACAAATGGGGCCTGGACAGCATCCCTTAATCAAAATTAATATTTTTTTTCAGCAAAATGTATAAACACATACATTTTAAAGAGTCCTATGTCATTGCAGTATAGGTTTTAACACCAAAGGAGAACTGTTACTATACTTTGAGAAAAAATTCAGTTTTCAGTTCTTTACAGATTCTTAAAATGGAGAAAGAGATTGTGAATGTAATTATATACTCAGGTTATACAGCAAGGGTATTATACATCAACACTGTATTCCAAACTGAATTATACGGCCTTAGGTACAAGTAAGATATGAAGAAAGAGTTCTATATGGCCAGGAAGGTCAGACCTGATTACCCAATTCTTTTTACTAGACTGTACTTCCAAAACCATTAGTACTTCTGCACAGTTATCTTTCTTAAAAAATTTTTATTTGTTTGGTTCTGGGGATTGAACCCGGATTGGGGTTAACCATTGTACTGCATCCCCAGTCCCTTTTCTTTTATATTTTATTTAGAGACAGGGTCTTGTTGAGTTGCTTAGGGCCTCCCTAAGTTGCTGAGGCTGGCTTTGTACTTGAGATCCTCCTGCCTCAGCCTCCCAAACCACTGGGATTACAGACATGTGCCACCATGCCTGGCTGCATAGCTATCTTAGTTATTTACAAACTTGCCATCAAAGCGACAGACATTTAAATGTTGATGTCTAGTTTCTGCCTCATTTGGAATATGTAATGGATTGAAGAGTGTCCTTCAAAATGCATGTCCTTCCCCAAACCTCAGCATGTGCACTTATTTGAAAACAGAATTGTTGCAGGTGCAGTTTAAGATAGGGTCAAACTACAGTGTGTTGACTCTTAACCTACTTTGATGTTTCCATGAAGAGAAAAGATACAGAGGCAGATACACAGGATGTGAAGATGATGGGAAGACACAAAGAAGTATCCAAAGGATGACAGAGGGGCAGGTTGGGATTATGCACCTGCAAGCCAAGAAAAGCCAGATCCTATTGGCAACACCAGAAGTTAAAAGAAAAGCATGCAAGATGTTCTTCCCATAGCCTTCAGAAACAGCATGGCTCTTCCCTCTCAGATCTCAGACTTTGATCCTTCAGAACTGTGAGAGAATAACTTTCTGTCGTTGTAAGACCCATGTTTGTGGTGATTTGCTATGCCAACTCTAGGAAATTTATCCAGAAATCTGATGGCAGTCCTCCCAAGAGAAAGAAATATATCCTGTGCTTTATTTGAAAACATTCTTTGTCCCTATCATTCTTTGATGAGCTACACACTGAAGGTGGGCTTACTGATCATAATACAAGTGTTAGGGTCGTTTTAGTGGGGGAGGGGAGAAAGAAAGAGAGAAAGATTGAGAGAGGAAGTGTATTTTCCTCCAATAGGGGATAGAGGGCTCTTATGATATGCTACAACACTTCTGGTATTTACCACTCTAAGGCATTTTAAAATTAGTACTTCCCTTAATTTGAAGGGAAGACTAAAATGTGGTTCACATAATCCAAGAAACTAATTCACTTCATGGATAGTTATTTTCCTGATCATTATGAACAAGGCACAGGGACAAATGATTGCCAATGCAGAATGTGTAAGAAGGAAATGGATAAATAAGAAAGCAATCTCTCCCCAGGGCTAATGATTCCATAGGAAAATGACCAATAGAAACTGATGGAAGGAATTAAAGGGAATTCTAGAGATACATAATTTTAAGAGATATAAGCCAGAGCTACATCAGTTGACTTATCTGCCTCCTTCAGTCCAAGCCCTTTCCGATACATATATACTTGGGTTTTCATCCTGGAACTCCTACAGTAATACCCAGGAGTCATGCACTCTCTGTAATCCCCCACTGCCTTCTCTCTCCAAGAATTAGGGAAAAATAAATATGAAACATCAAAGGAATAAGTTTAGGAGGGTCTTTTATATCAGGCAGTAGATGAATTCTGGAATCATGTTGCCGCCCTCATAATGATAGAACCAATTTATTTCCACCCTAAGGAACTTACTGTCCATCTTCAGAATCAGGGTATTTGCTTTAAAAAATGACTTAAGAATCCTTACAAAGTAATGTAACGGTATATATTTATACAGTATTTTGCAGTTTTGTAAGTATTTTCCAAGTGCTATTGAAGTTGATACTGAAGGTAAAGTCAATATTATCAAAACTCAACATACAAGGAAGGTAGGCAACTTGCCATAGCTGGCAAATGACAGGACAGGTTTGGACTCAGGTCTTGTGACTCCGGGATTTTCAGTGCTATCCACCAAAAACTCCTGGTGTGGTGGCATATTGTAGTGCGACAGCATAAGCTCTGAAACCTGGCATTGTAGAGGTTGCGCTTTGGAATCAGACACACCTAGGTTTGCAAAATAACTCAGTCTCTTAACTACCTGGGTGACTCTGAGCAATTTGTTTAATTTATTCTAGTCTCTGTTTTCTCAGCTGCAAAATGAGGTTTCTTCTAACTACCCTAGGATTTAGGTCATGATTAATGATCTAATATGCATGAAGCTTGAGGATTTAAAGATGGCATTACTATCTGAAAAATAACACAAAAAAACTTTTTTAGGGACATTGAGCATATACAAAATAATGACATTGTCTCACAATGAGGTGAGATATGCTGGCATATAGGAAGCCTCTTGGTCTTCCTTCTGTGGCATCTGTTGCCAGGTATTTGCTTTAATTTTTGCCTCAACAAATGTTCTCTTGCCTGCTTTGCCATCCAGTTTCAAGAGGGGAGTATGGTCGTAATAACAGATGTAAGTGTGGGCACGTTTATATAGCCATCAAGCTGTTATCAATCATCACCTGTATTGCTCTCATGTGTAGATGAGCAGTTATAACAGTTCTTCCAATGTAGAGGCAGGGTAGATTTCCAAAAATCTCTCAAATGACTTTTATAACCAGTCTGAAACTGAATGTTGTCACTTCTATTTTGGTGAAAGTTATTCCCTAATTCCTAATTTTGCAACTTATCACGGGATATGTGATTTGCTCATAGGAAATAATAGCTAACCATAGTCATGAGAGATGATTTCCTGAAACGCTAATTGCAAAGGAGAAACACTGCCCAACAAAAGTGATCTCCTCAAAGAACAGGAGTGTTCCTGGCCTAATTGATAAAATGATTAACATGGAGCTCCCAGAGGTGTGGTACCTCTCTCCAAGAGGCAGAGGAAAGCATTCCAAGGATATCTTCAAGGTGGAGACCTCTATTTTTTTTGCAAGCAAAATTAATTATAAGGGGATTGCCATGGGCAGTTACCCGATCTTGGGTCCAGGTTGGAAAAAAACGTAAAAAATGATGCTGGAGAAGTAAGATAAAAAAGAACAGATAGTACATGGTTGATGAATATGCAAAAAAAAAAAAAAAAAAAAAAAAATTAAAAGGTTGTTTAAGAAAAAATGCCAAAGAATTTTTTTTGAAAGATGACAATGAGCAGGGAGGTTTTCCTTTTCTTTTTCTTCTTTCATTTTTATTTTATTTTATTTTATTTTTTGCTAGGAAGGTTGGGAGGAGTAACCAGTATAGGAGAATTGTTTAATAGTTCAGAGGAGAAGAGGGAAGGAAACAGAGGGAATGGAGGAGGGAAAGGAGAGTCATTTTTATCATCTGTCAGTGGAGAAAAGCATAAAAGGAACACAGACTCTATACTCAACTCTGTTTTTAGAGAAAAATAAACTTGGGAGGAAACATTTTCCAGAGGGCCGTGGGGCTTGTATCAGCAGGAAAAGGAGGTGGGTCTGGCAACTGGAAGAATGGAAAGCTAATTATGCATTTAACCTACAATAATCTCTGTTTTCATCTTTCAATTAGAGGGAGGAAAGACCTTTTTACATTGCTGGGTTGTATGTTGTAAAAAAAAAAAAAAAGGCATTTAAAGGTACAGAGGTGTATGTGGCTATAGACAACCCTAGCACATCTTTGTGCAAATTCAAATGAGGTACAAGGGGCTGGGGAGATAGCTATCGGTAGAGTGCTTGCCTTGCAAGTACAAGGCCCTGGGTTCGATCCCCAGAACCGCAAAAAAAAAAAAAAAAAAAAAAAAAGAGGTACAGCCTCTTACTGTCCCCAGCCACTAATCCAGGTGCTAATCCCTGGAGCCCTGTGCAAAGAAGGAAGAAATGTACCTTTGCTTCAAGAGAGCCAAGCCCACACCATTACACATGGCTTGGAAAGCAGAGTGCAGGACAGGCAGATCAAGTAACACAGAAAATGAAGCTCTTCCTTTCCTAAGGTAAACCACCTTATTAGGAGCACCATCTGTATAACAAATTTGTGATACCAACTGGATCAACAATTACATTTTGCCTATTCTTTTAACTCAGCGATTAGTCTAGCTCTCTTGCTTCCCCCATAAAGAGTGAAAATGTTTCAGTTTAAGTCTAATAATTACAACTGGTAAATCTAAATTTGTGGTGTGCTTAATGGTTAATTTTATTTCTCATTTGCTTAGGCTATAATGTCCAGTTATTTGATCAAATATCCACCCCCAAAATAATAGTCTAGATGTTGTTGTGAAGATACTTTTTAGATTTGATAAACATTTAAGTCAATAAACTTTGAACAAAGCAATTTACCCTCTCTTATCTGGGTGGGCTTCATCCAATCAGTTGCACACTTTAAAGAATTAAGACTGATTCTTTCCCAAAGAAGGAATTCTCCTGGATCCTGCAACAGATATGCTGTTTGAATTTCCAGCCCACTGCCCAGACCTACAAATTTCAAACTTGTGATCCCTCACATTTGCAATAGATAATTCCTTGAGGTCTCTTTCTTTTTCTACACATATGCACATGCACGTACATATAAGTTGAACATTCCTAATTTTAAAATATAATATCCAAAATGCTCCAAAATCCAAGATTTTTTGAGCACTTACATATTTCTCAAGTGGAAAATTTCACACCTGATCTCATAGGACAGGCTATATTTAAGTCTTGGATACACTAAAAAAATTGTATGAAACTACCTTTAGGCTACATGAATATGGTATATAGAAACATAAATAAATTTCACTTTTAGACTTTAGGTTGTATGCCCAAGATAGTTCATTATGTATAAACATATTTTCCAAAATCCAAAAATAATATGAAATCTAAATCACTTCTTGTAAGTAGTACTCAAGCCATGTACATATGTATATATATCATCACACCTATCTATATATATATATATATATATATATATATATATATATATATACTCGCAAACACAACTACTTGTGTATGTTTATGTGTGCATATCCTATTGGTTTTGTGTTTTTTTAAGAACCCCAAACAATGAAAAATGAAACAACTGCCATTTTGTCACCACCTAATGCTCACCAGGATTCAGAGCCCTGGCTGAAGACACCTGTGCTACGAATATTCTGTCCCACTTATCAAACATAAATAAACTTTTATTTCTGAAAAGCTGTGAGAAGGTTGACTTCTGATTTGTATACTTCCTGGATGAAGAGTTCTCTCAAAAGCATTGCCTCTCTTTCTCTCTTTATACATATTTTTTTTTAACTTGAAGGAAGGTTATGACCTATAAGAAAGACCAAGATTGCCATACCTGCCATCCCTTTTTAAAAGTTTGATAGGTTTTCATTTTTCTTTTTCTTTGCTGTTATTCCAATATTCCTGACCTAGAATGTCCTTATGGTATTTTGAGATCCTTGGGTAATTTGGTTGTAGATAGGTGTGATGATTAATTTTGATTGTAACTTTGGATTGAGGATGCCTGGAAAATTAGTAAAGACTACTTCTGGGTATGTCTTTTATTTACTATGGGGAAAATAGGTCTGAGGGTCAGTGAAGTGAGTGGAGAAGACCCATCCTGAATGTGGGCAGTAACATGAAATACACTGGAAGAGACAAAACTGGAAGAAGGGGAAATTAGATTTCTCTCATGCTCTACCTTCTGGGTAGGTACATTTTCTTCTACTGTTCTGTGTGAACTTCATCCAAGTTCTCTGGCCTTTGAATGTGGACTTACAATAGCAGCTCTCCAGATAGGTTTTGGGCCTCTCACGTGGAATCAGGGCTATGTCATTGACCTCTTTCTCAATCTGAGGCTTCTGGCTTCTGGGCCTGAGCAACTTCCTATTTCCTTGGCTCTCCAGCCTTCAGACAACTATGGTGGAACTTCTTAGGCTCTTGACTCAGTGAGCTAATCTAGTACATCCCTCTTATTCTCATTCTATTGATACAGTTTCTCTGGAGAACCCTGACTAACACAGTAGGCACACAATGTTTATATATTTGAAAACAAAATTTGAAGGCTCTTGACTATTCAGTGCTCCTAGGCAGTCAAGGACTCTGGAAAGTAGAGAACAATAATTAAAGATCCTGTAGGTTTAGTCATTAAGTAGACTATCATTTATGGCCCAATTTAAGGCGCAAAGAAGAACACTGTCTTCTGCTTTCCCTAATAAATGGGAGTTCATTATAAGGACATCTGGGAAGAAGGAAAAATGGCCATTTCTCACAGAAGATGTGAGTCAGTGGGAGGTCTGAATTGATAGTAGCCTTAATGACTGACAAGACTCTAATGTTCATTCCCCCATTATTTTTTTTAATTTACCATTATTGTGATTAAATCCATTGACTTTTTCTTCCCAACTTATTCTATCTTTATGTTCATATCCCAAAGTTTGCTCCATGAGCTCATACTCCCAAAAGATCTGAGGGGTCTAGTCACTAATAATCCAGAAGAAAATGAATGAGTTCATCAAGCCTCCATCTCATCCCTTCCAATGGGCTACTGGCCAACCTTTGGAGCTGACTTTGTTTTGTGGCCAGTGAACTATGAACTGGCAGCACAGTTTTTTGGTGGCCTTTGTGTAAAGAGTAAATTGGAAGGAGTATTTGGATATGACCAATATTCAGAACTTTATAGAAAATATGCCAAAACAAATGCAAGATACCTTTTATTTGGGTATGGCCCTCAGCAATTTAATTATGGGCAGACCATAATTCATACGTTCCATTCTGACAGTACTGTTTCAGACTGAATCATAGCATATTTCTAACTCTCTTCCCTGTACAAGCCCTTCTTTTCTGATGATTTTACTGCTCTGAAGGAGCCTTGGTTTTTCTTTCCTGGTACCCAATCTTATAAGTGAGAATCAGCCTCCAGTGCCCAAGCCAGAGATGGAAGTCACTAGTGGTGTAAGCTTAGGGGATATGTGGAGGAAAAACCCAAGAAGTTTCTTTATCCTCTCTGCTTCAGTTAGCTCAGTAATTCCAGCCCGTGGCCATTAGCTTATAAAATCTGAGATATGAAGATTGGACCCCAAGGTAGTGCTGGAAATAACACATCTCCAGCCAGAGACAAAGACACCCACCCAAAGTCCTGCTACACCCACTCAGATTTTCCAGGCTATTCCTTACCATTTCATCTGGAACATAAATTAGATGAAGAGAGTTTGAAGGAAGAAAAAAGTAGGATCTGTAAGCTAAGGAAGCACTAACAGATTTGCCAATGCTGGCTTAGCTTAATATTTTCTATGTGAATCTGGGGCATCACATGAAACAATGGGCAGTGTATAAGCTCATAACTACTTTATTTATAATATAAAACAGAAGATGTCAATGAACACTGTCACTGCCCCCCCAATCATGCTGGAAAAAAATCATAATAAATTACATACTAGTGAACAATATCCATTTAACTTTAGCAAGGACAAATAATCTGTGTATACAGTAATAATACCTGAATATATCCATATAGAATAGAATATTGACTTTAATATGCAGACATACATAGATAACCTCATAGGAATGTACACTTCTATAAATGTAATATAAAGATACCTAAAAATTTTTAAAAAGGTATCAAAATTTCATAAAAATATAAGGCTGTTCTTGATCTATTGAGGCACTCTGGTAGGATTACTTGATATGAATGGAGATTCTCTCCCAGGGTGTAGCCAAGATGGGCCAGTTGATAAGGCTGCTCAATTGTTCTACAGACAAATAGAAAAGGGAATAGGAAGTATTCAAGGGTGTATTCACCTTAATCTTGTTATTCTTTGTACTTCGCAAATGAGAAAACTGAAGTTTAAAAAAGTTGAACGACAAGTCCCATATAGTTATTTAAGCTACAATCAAAGACTGAGTGCCTGCTGTGTACCAGGCACAAAAATTTCTACTGTCACAGAGCTCAAATTCTATAGCAAGGGATGGCCAGAAAACTAAAAACTAAACAAACACATAGATCATGTAAGTTAAAGTTATAAATGCTATAAAGAAATAAAGCCTAAAGAAATAGCACATGTATGAGGAAACTATATTCTACATAGGACAATTCAGTTGCTATCAATCCCCATAGGAGGGATTAAAGTAAATCACAGATAATTGCATTTATGTTGAGAAATTCTGACTTATAGACAATAAAAATTTAATGAAAAAGCATTCCAGTTAGAGACTAACATCAAATACAAAGTTGCTGAGGTGGAAAGAGCTTGTATTAAAGGTAGAATAAGAAAACCGTCATGGCTGGAGCATTAGGAAATCATGGAGAACACTACCAGAGATGAAGACAGGAAATGGGTGGAGACAGGGTCAAGAAAGACCTTATCGACTCATATCTTTGGGTTTTATCCTAAGCATGAAAAGGTGTCATTAGATAGCATAGAATCCAGGAGTGACATGATTAGATTTATGCTTTTGGTGGATCACAGTGAATTTTGCAATCTTACTGAAATATAGATTGACAAACCTGGGAATGACATAACAATAGAGAGTAAGAGGCTAGTGCTATTGTTCAGGTGGAAACATTCCATAGTGTCAGAATGAGTGAGAAATGATCTTATTCAGTGAACATTTTGAAAATAAAGCAGACAGATTACTGACTCTATGATAGAGAGAAAAATTGAAGATGACTCTCCTGCTTTTAGCTCTAGGTCCTAGATGAATGATAGTGCCATTTTCTGAGGCAGAGAAAATTACAGAAACAGCTGGGATGTGAGAAGAGCCCAGTTCTGTGTTCTGAAAGCATGAGATGCTTATTAGATATCCACATTGAGTGTTGAAAAGGCATTTAGAAAATTTATTCCAGAGCTCAAGGGAGAAATCAAATCTGGGAGTCATTGGAGTATGTGCAACAGAAAGAAGAAAGCAACCCCTAAGACTCAGAACTAAACCAAAGCAGGAAATTGGAGCACAAGATGACTAGGAGAGGTGACTAGTAGAAACACAATCTCCCACTCCATCCCACCTGTTCCCTTTCCTCCAAGAACCCTTAGAGATATCTGGAGAGGCATTATGTGGGGTGAAGTTTCCAACCTCCCTCGGCTTTAATTATTAAAGAATTCCAGATGTCTGAATGTTTGGAGGCACTCAGGTGGCAGACATTTGGGTTATGAATATAAAAGGCAATTTGGGACATCTGTTGTAACATACTTACGCCTTTTATAAAAGAAACATTACCTGACTGCTTTAACTAAGGTGTTTTGAACAAGGTTCATCTAGATTGACAGGACATATAAGTTAAAATATTGAATAATTGGAAATATGTGTCTGGATTTCTGAAGAGGGGTGAGGGTCAGAATTTGAATTTGGGTACTAGTTATATAACAGTGGGAGCTGATTTTCCTTGCAATGTCTAGGGAAAGGTTGATAAAGAAAGCTGAAAATGACCTTTGAAGGATATATGTGCCTAAGTTCTGAAAACAGCAAAAAGATACAGAATGTACGCAAAAGAAGACCAACTGTAAGAATGAAGAGTGCCATTTCAGTAAGGTAGAAGAGAAGAGGTTTCACATTCTATAGCAATAGCTGGAATATGGTAAATATTTTCTTCACTGGAGCGCTGAATGAATTTGAACTATGTAAAGTTTTATTATCCTCATTTTTTTTTTTTTTTTTTTTTTTTTTTTTTTTTTTTTTTTTTTTGTATTTGTTGGCAAAGTGCAGTGTGAGGCTACACCTTTAGATAATGTTTTCCCAGTAAGGGCTACAAGGCACTCTTTCTGGTTAAGCTTCAATGCAGGGAACTCTGAGACAGAAAGTGAACTAAGATGCCCAATCCTATTTCTCGTGACTTTCACAATAGTCCAGAAATGGCATCCATCCTCTTGATTCCGTGCAAGTGATCAAAAATAGAAGCTCCGAAAGTTGGCAACACACACCCAGCCTCCACCCTTCTCTCATCTTCCTTTGTTTGCATTTGTCCGTTACTGGGAGCCCCTGATCTAAGGAGGGTTCCCATCCTTCCTGGCAACCCCTGAACTCTGGCATCCTGCCCAGTGCTGAATAATAATCCAGAATCCTTTTACCAAAGAGATGAACAAAATGTGGGGAGGACAAAACATGGGCTGCTTCTGGTCTCCTTGGCTCACTCCTAGCAAACAAAGCCAACAATGGATCTAAGTGGAGTCATTTGTGTAGAATCTGTCCCAAGTCCTGAAACACTCTGGAGTTTTCTGCTTAAATAAATATTTAGAGTTTTGCTTTTTGATGAAGATTGTTATGCTTCTAAATTTTTTAAAAAGTGAAGGCAAATTATAATTTCGATTCAGAAAAAGATTTTTTCCAAAAAACAAGTAACTTCCAATAACACTTTTAGTTATTTTGGTCTTAAATAAGACCTTTAGTCATTTGTCAAGCATATAAGGACAATGTAATATAATCTTCATCATTAAGTGAATGCAACTGTTCATAAGATTACTCAATCATTCTCCGACTGAAAACTTCTACATTTTCACCTCCCCACACTTACCTCCCCATTTTATGTGGTTCTGTGGATTAAACCTAGGACTTTTTGCATGGTAAGCAAGTGCTCTATCACTGAACTATGTCTCTAGCCCCACACTCAGTCCTTTTAGAAAGAAGCAGATAGTCAAATGAGGAGATTCTGGTACAGTGATAAAATGTGGATCATGACTGACTTCAGGTCATTGAAGAACAGATATTCCTTTGATACCTTCCAATTTCCATTTTAGAAATTTCTACTTGCAACACAGGGTTCTTAGGGCCATCAACATGTTCCCTTTGTTGGTTCAAAGTGCCACATGTAGATATGCAGTCTTCAAACTGCCTGCTCTGGGCAATGCTTAATTGAGCAGATGAAATTTAGAATCTCCTCTCCCTTTGCCTTCAGTATTGGCTCACTTATACAGCTATGTTAATTCAATCAGATTTACTCTTCTTCCACTTCAAAGCATTGGTACAGGAACACTCATTGCTTCTGATTCTTTTCCCTAATCTCTTTTGAAATATAATTATGTGTGTGTGTGTATGTGTGTGTGTGTGTGTGTGTGTGTGTGTGTGTGTATCTTTTTCTTTGAGCTTTAACCCCATGCTAATGATTTCAAGATGGATGTGGTGAAGGAGTTGACTATGGTATTAGTGAGGATTTTATCCATAATGTACTTAGGAGAAAATCATGTAAGAATCATGGGCTTTGATTGTTTTTTTTTTTTTCTCTGATTATTTTCTCCATTGATTTTAGAAAGTTCTTGTCTAACTGTACAGTTAATATTTTAATAGAGGTTTTGTGACATTAAAAATTCAACTCAATGAGAGTTGTATATTTTTGATGTTGAATATTCCTATCCAAGACCTTGATATGGTTTTCCATTAATTCAAGTTTATTTGCATGTGCTTCCATGAGGTTTTATGTATAATTTTCAACATTCCTCATTATATTTATTCCTAGGTATTTTCTTTCTTGCATTATTATTACAACTGAGAAAACATCCCAAGTTTGTCTCATAACTGATTGTTGTTTTTTATAGAAGGCAGACTGATACCAGTAGTTAAATTTATATCCTACCTGTTACAGTTTGGATCTGGAATGTCTCTGAAAGACCCGTGTGTTAAAAGCTTTGTCCTCAGCTTGGTTCTGTTCATATTCACTTCAATGTGTGGTGCCTACTGTGAGGTCTTCAGATCATTGGAGGCAAGACTTTGAAGGGGTTATGGGACCTTGGGCTCTTCTTTTTTCCATTTTGCCTCCCAGTCATGAGGTGGGCAGTTTTGATCTGCCATATGCTCCCACCCTGGTGGAATACCACATGCCCAAAGCAATGGAGCCCATGGATCGTGGATTAAAACCTTTAAAACTGTGAGCCTAAATAAGCCTTTTATCTTAATAAATGGGTGTTATAGTGATGAAAAGCTAACTAACATACTATATTTCTTATTATTTTTATAAATGTTTCCATTGGTATTTAGAAGTCGAAATTTGGGTGCTAGGTGTGCTCATTGCTAAGGATATGTCAAATGCTTTTATAAGTTCTATCAGCACCGAGCAAATGAAATATACAATTATTTTAGATATATATTTCCCTGACATCTAGATATGACAGGTGAAATTGGATCAATATTTGGCAAATGGACTTTAATTTCTGAATATAGGAGAGTTAAGAAAGATCAGATATGTCCTCCCTGACAAATGACTATGAAACTAGACAAAATATATAAGAAATTGGTGGAGGGGTTGAAAAATAGGCAGTGTGAGACTGTGATCCTTAGAGAAAGTAGATGAATAAGGTAAGCCCTACTTCATGTTTTCTAACTGTCTGAGAGCATACAGGTGAACCCAAACAGAGATTTGCTGTGATGCTGAGTTGAAGAAGCAGAACTAAAAATTCTTGATGATTTAAGTTTTGGCATTCTCAGGAAAGATTACTATGGCAAGAGTTGTGCAAGGGGTGAGGGTGGCAGAAAGGGGAGCAAAACTGCTCATGTAGGGAATTTATTAAGTGTCCTTGACCAAGATCTAAGCTATGTACCTCATAGCAAAAGACATTTGAAAGCCAGTGGAACAACTATAGACATGATGGCTGACCTCTCATCAGAAATATTGGGTGATAGAATACAAGAGAATATAAGGTAATACATGACACTATATATTAATATATAACAAATATATGCAATTAATAGAAAATAAAACAGACTATAATATCTTTACAGTGATTAAATGAAATAAATCTGGAAGCCAAGAAATCTATGGCCAATAAGAATAATCTTCAAAATAACAAGAGAAGTGGAGAGAATTCATTGTCATGAAAATCAAACTACAAAGAAATGCTTAAGGTAGTATTTCAAGTTGAAGGGAAATGACACTTGTTGGAAACTTGAATGTACAGAAATAAAGGACATGTTCTCTCTCTCTTACTGTTTTCTTGATTTTTCTTAAAGAAAACCTACCGTTAAAAGAAACAACAATAACAGCAGCAGCATCAATAATAATAACAGCATGGCTTTTTAATTTATGGGCACCTAAGCTAGATGACATTTGCAAAAACAAATAGAAGAGAAATGGAATTTCACTAATTGTACATGTTTGTAATTTTAGAAGTGAAATGTGAAATCATGCAGTATCTATTGCAGGTAGACTTTGATAATATATGTTGATTCTTAGAGCAACCACTAAACATTAATAAAAAAGGTAAAACTTGCAAAAATAGAGGAAGTAAGAGAAAATAGTAAGTATGTTCAATTATCCCAAAATATAAATGTAAAGGCAGGTGGGTTGAAAGGAAAATGATAGAAAAAAATTGTACATGCTAATAATAAGACTAAGAGAGCTGGTGTACACTGGATCTATGCTGAAAACAGTACATTTCAAGACAAGAACATAAGAGCATACAAAGGAGAATGTTTCAGAATGATAAAGGGTTAATTATTCATAGTGAATATTCAAGCAATCCTAAGTGTGTATGTATATAATAATAGGTAAACAAAATACATGAAGCAAAACTAGCACAATGAAAGGGAGAAACAGACAAATCACAGTCAATGTTGGAGATTTTAACACCCTTCTCTCAAGTAATTGATAGAAAAACTAGACAAAGATATTTAAATAAACTCAAATCTTTTAAGTAAAATGTAATAAGACGAAAAACTTTTCACTGAGAAAATTCAAGGGCCACATGAACCAGTGAATTCTATAAAAATTTAAAGAGGAAATAATACTAATTTACTAAAATGCTTTTTCTTAAAATATGAAAGCTCTCAACTTGACTTAAACATGTGCAGAATGTTACAACCAGCAAGTACAAACTACACAGCTTTTGCCAGTGCATGTGATACATTCACCACAATATATTGTTGAAATAGCATTGAAAACTCACTGGATAATTTTCTGACCTTGATGGAATTAAATTATAGTTAAGTATTAATGAACTATTTAGAACTCACCAAGATATCTGGAAATTCAAAAGTACATTAAAATAATGAGTTAAAGGAGAAGTGACAGGAAAATCAGAGAAAAAATTCAAACTGAATGATAATGAAAATACAACATAAGTAATTCTGAGGTATATGACCAAAGAAGAAATTCATAGTAAAGAGAGCTATATTAGAAAGAAAAAGGAGGTTTAATACTAATGATTAATTTTCCAACTTAAGAATATAGAAAAAAGAACAAATTCTACACAAAGTAAGTAGAAAGATAAATATGATAGAATAAAATATTAAAATATCAGTGAAATGGTAAACAAAAAGGTAACACAGAAAGGAGTTGGCATGGGAATAAAATTAATAAATCCCTAGGAAAATTGATCAAGAAAAAGAGCATAAATTACCAATATCAAGAATGAATTAGTCCATATTACTTTAGCTCTTACAGATATTAAAGTTATATAACAAGGAAATATTATGAGAAGTTTAATGCAAGGAAACTAATCAACTTCAATAAATCAAATAAATTCTTAGAAAAATTTAAAATACCAAACTTGATTGAAAATGGTATCAAAGCTGAATTACTTCAAATTTATTAAGTAAATTTTATCGTGAAAATTTCCAACCAAGAAAATTACATGTCATATGGTTTTACTGGTGACTTCCATCAAAAATTTAAAGAACAAGTAATACTACCTTTCCCACACTTATTAAAATTATACACTATAAGTGAATAGTTTCTAACTATTTTGCAGACCAGCATATATCTGTTTCCAAAATCTGATAAAGAAATTAAAGAAGGTAATTGTAAGCTTGGGGGGCACGGTTAGCAGCCAAATAAAATCGGACAGAAAGTGGCTGAAGCAAGCTTTATTGGAATTTGGCTCTCGGGTGAAATTCCCAGACCCGGGGGTACAGCTCAAGTAGGGACCAGGAGAAAATCTCACGTGGCCCCGGCTGCCCAGGGTTTTTATAGGCCGGAATGGGAGGGGGTCCTGCTGAGTGACAGGTGGATGTTAAGGGTCAGTGGAATTTTCTAGCCCACTTGATCCGTCACCATTTGGCGGGTTGGCCTTTGTCTCAGCTGCTCTGCTCTGCCCACTACAGTAGCCTAAATTCCGACCTAACAGTAATATTAGAGAATATGAAGTTTTGTGAATGTAGATGCCCCCAAATTAGGAACACAAAATTAATCAAATCTAATCATATATTTTAAAGAATATCATAACTAAATGTGGCTTGTTCCAGGATCCAACATATTTTTGACATTCAACTGTAATTTACCACATAAAATAAGAGAAAATATAATTTTCTCAATAAATATAAAAAATAATTTGACAAAATTCAATACCCATTCATGATAAAACTCTAAGAAAACTAGTCATAAGTGGTAATAGCTTCATTGAAATAAATGACACCTAGGGGGGAAAAAAAAACCCTACAACGAACTTCATGATGAATAAAAACTTTCTTTTTGAGATCACGATCAAGGCAAAGATGTTCACTTTGACCATTGCTATTCAACACTGCAAGGGCAATTCTAGTCAATGCAATAAGACAAGAAAAGAAACAAGAGGAATGCAAATTGGAGTTGAAGAAATAAAACTGTCCTTGAACAATGACATTATTATGAACACAATGCATTATAAGGAATCTACAAAAAAGTAAAAATGAAAAAAATACCCTATGAGAATGAAGCAGATTTAAAAAGGTTGAAGGACTCATTATCCATTAGTATCAATATATACAAGTAACAAATAATGTAGAAATAATATTTCAATAAAATTGACTTTAGAAAGATTGAGTTACTTTAACAATGGAGACTGATTTAATTTCCATTTCTTTTTGGTGGGGGAAGATGCATATATATTTATGTATGTGTGTGTATGTGCTCGTTTATCTATGAAGCTCTCTACTGCTCATTGCCCACTTTGTTAGATGACAAGAACACAGAACTTTTTAATATCCTCGCTCTATGGAAGTTCTAGAGATGTATGTGAATGACATTTTTTATACTTAATGTATATATTTTATACTTTATATAAGTACATTGTTTTATGATGAGATTCAAAGCAAACTCATTGAAATAAATGACAAAGCATCCCCATATGTTTGGGATGAATAATTCTTTCCTTTACACATATCTACAGAATCATATGGAAAGAAATGCACATGTTACCTCATTTTACTTCCAGAAAAGCAACAGAACTAATAAAAAAGTACTCAGCCGTGTGTTGAGTACTTACTATGTATTTGGTACTTATATGAATGACCTCTTAATAATTCTAAAGGTAAGAGCCATATGTCATTCACTTCAAAGGTGGAGAAAGGTGGACTTATCCCATAACTAAAAGTCCTCAAAGGCTGTGCTTTTGATGTACCAATGAGTCAGAATTTGGTAAAGAATTCCTGGTATTACCTATGGTGCTTGTTTAACATGCAGATACACTGGGGCACCTCCCCAGAACTACTAATTAGAATTTCTAAGAATAGGTTTTGGGAATGTGAATTTTTAAACATATTCCTCAGGTCATTGCTAAGTAACTTGAAAGTTTAAAAACCATAGTTACACACAATACCCATGCCTTAGTCAACACTTAGTAAATGCTCATTAATTAGCAACTGATTGCATATGCTTATGTGTTTTCCATCTGAAATTTGGATGAGAATTAATTGCTCTTCTTACAGTCCCATTTTGTATATTAAGGATTTGTCTTGGACTCATAAATTCTTTGCTTTGGTTTGCATTCCTTACTGTCTCTGGGTACATATTATTTGCAACGATTAAAGAGGAGACAGCTTTTCATGTTGTGCAATAAGCTTCCAGCCTTTTAAGTACAAATAACCTCTATAATCTAACACCTCTACAGGGATGATTAGGAAAAACTCTCAGGAGTTTCTATTGTCCATTATTTTTCATTGTGAATTCTGTTTTAATTTCATAATGCAAATCAGACTCTGTCTCAGTTCATAAGCAGAAAGATAATTTCTGACTTTCATTTTCTTTCATGAGATTTTCTTTAGTCTGGTTCAACATGTAGGAGAGGAAAAGAGCAATGAACATTGGATTCCAAGGACTTTCCTTCATCTTTATTGAATAAAATAGCATTTAAGTTCCTTAAGCATTGATCTGATATTTTGTTAGCCTTGCAGATTGTCAGTAAACCCATTGGACCATTACTTTTCATTGTGCTCACCTAACTTCATTTAACTTGAAAAAAGAAAAAACGATTAGCCTGTCATTTAGTATCATTTGGCCCCCAAGGCACCATATCCACCAACAGCCATATAACCAGGCAACAAACATTCAGACCTGTAACCTTCTTCCAATCTTTGATTCCACTCTGGTGATATATATCCAACCTCTGCTCCAACAACACTCCAAATGAATTTGAAATAAATCATATGCTTTTCTACTCTGTCATTGACTCTCAAGTGAAAAACAGAAACTAATGCACAGACTGTATCTTAATGTTAAAACATTAAATCTCAAAATTCTCCACATTATTTTTTGGAAAAAAAAAATCATAAAGGTAAATCAATCAACTTTTACTTTCTGCACCTAATTCCTGTGTGTGTGTGTGTTTGTGTGTGTGTTGAAATATGAAAACAATCATAGCACCTCAAATAGTGATGATTATAAATATCCTGAGTCAAAATGCTAGGATAGGAAATTGACTCCCCCAAAAAGAATAATCAGTCTGGTTCTATGTGTCCTTTTTTAAAGAGTATTTGAAGCTTGTACTGTAGAAAGTTTTAAAAGGTTTTCTTGCCAAATCAGATAGAGGTAATGTAATCATACTGTCATTCCAAAATTTATCCAGGTAACTCTAAGTTATTACACAAGGCCGGTAAGTTATTTGTTTATAGATCATCAATTCTAATAAAAAGTGTGTTCAGGAAAATTTGGATGGTTGATTGTGTGGCTCTTTGAGTTCCAAGAAACTTCCATTCTCCCCTCCTGATCCCTCGATTTTTACTTTATGTTCCTCCATTAACCTCTGGGCTTCTTCATATGTGACATGGAGATAATCATCGTTATAATCTCCCTAGGGAATTTATAAAGATTAATGTGTTAATTAGGGAAAGTTCTTTGAGATCCTAAAAGGAATTTTCATAGATAAAGTATAAAGATATCATTATAGTTTGTGTGAGGCTCTGCTTTATGGGTGGGATGACCTCCTCTTTGAAAGGTCACAGTAATGGGCCACAGGCATGTACTGTGACAACAATCTAATCTTTCCTATTGCACAGCTCCCTGTCCTGTTACCATTGTTCCCTGTTTTCCTGGCTCTCTATCGACAGAAGCCTTAAACATTGAGCAACCTTCTGGCTTGGAGAAAAACTAAGTGCATATTTGCCTATATTCCAAAACCAAGATGACGTATACTTCCAATCGAACAGATGTGGTCAGCCGTCGATTGGACCCAGAGGAGAAGAAATTGAATGCATCCAAAACAACAGTGAGTAGGAAATAGGGGTGAGCAAAGGTGAGTAGATGCACGATGTCTCTCCTTTCCCATCATTGTGTTTCCTTTCCTCTTACTTGTCCAAGTTTCCCTTTTTTTCTCCGTGAGGAACATTTCCAAGTCTTTTTCCCTCTTGGCTTTCTTTCTCTGGACATAAGCAAAGGTGTGTCCAAGGTTAGCAAGTCTTTCCCATTACCTTCCAAGCACTCACAACTGAGCAGGAATTTTGAATGGTTCTCAATAAGTATTGCCAGTTTCAATAATTCAGAGACTTATATATCCATTAATGGACTATCCAGGCTCCTTGGTATTTCTTTCTGTATCCGTTTGCTCCCTGTCTGTTAGCTATTTCATTGAAAATTGCCAACTACATTCACAGAATCACAGAATAATTGAGTTGAAAGGGGAGGGAAAGCCCACAGTCCAAACTCCCTCTCTCCCTCACCCCAAATAAAAATCCCCTCCACAACATCTCTGCAAGAATTTATCCAGCCTCAACTGTAAGTACTGGGGGCTCATGCCCTGATAAGACATATTTATCCAGCACTAATGATTAGAAAGTTCTCTATCCTGCTTTCCTATAATGTCTTCTCTTTGTTGTTAGTTTTTCCCTGCAGAGTAATATGGAATAAATATAATCCCCTTCCACAGTATTTCTCCTAATTCCTCTCTCACTTGGGTTAAGCAGCCTTAGTTCCTCAACTGTCTCTGTGTGAGGTCCAGTGTGTGATCCAGTCATGGCATGCTTGACTCATACTGAACTTGTCAACTACAAGGCCTTTGACTTTTCCACATAAATTGCTGCTAATCCACCACTCCCTCATGTTACACCTATCTGGATGATTTTTTGAGGCTGAGTGGGCAGATACTTTGTAATTATCTGCTTCAAATTTTATTCTGTTAATCTAGGACCATTATTCAAGCTGCTTTCCAGTCCTGATCTACCTTAGCAATTTCTCCTACCTTAGAGCCATCCACAGATTTGACATTTGCTTTCTAAATGATCTAATTGGTTAGTAAGAAAACTGAACTGAAAATAAAAAAATAAAAAAAAGGACCTAGGCACAAAGCAATGAAAATCTCCTTTGGGAGAGTGTAACAGCAGCTCTCAGTACTCGGTCCACATCCCCTCAAGTCCTTTTTAATTTTTCCACATGCTGGGCACATTATGTGCTTTCCTTCCACCAGCCAGCAGCCATTCCTTTGCTGGAGGTCTACCTCCTGCTGCCAATGTCCTCATGGAGGGCCTTTCTGGGAGGTCATGGATTTCTGGGGGCAGCCCTTAACCCATGACTCAGACACACTGAAGTATAAATATTCCAGTTCTCTTTCACCTAATGTGGACAACTCTGGTGTGTAGCCTCTTATTGTTATCAGAGTTCCTTACAGGATTTAGTCACAGGAACCTCCATGAGGCTTTTCCAGATAACACACTGTTGTGTGCCCCCTCATCACTCATCACGTGTACATGTGTGTGTGTGAAGTGTCTGAAAAATCAACAGCCAACACTTAATCTGCTTGTGTGCAACAGCACATATACTTACACATGTACATATCTGTCTCTTTCTTTCATTGGCTGATCAATTTTTTATGTCAGCTCTATACTGATGGAAGACTATCTGGTAGAGAAGTTTCTTTCTTATGTCAATTTTTATTTTTTTATTTTTTGTACCAGGGATTGAACCCAGGGGCACTTAAACACTGAGCCACTTTCCCGGCCTTTTTATATTTTCATTTTGAGACAGGGTCTTGCTAAGTTGCTCAGGTCTTGCTAAGTTTCTGAGTCTGGCCTTGAACCTATGATCCTTCTGCCTCAGCCTTCAGAGCTGCTGGGATTACAGGTGTACTCCACTGCACCCAACTTATCTAAATTTTTTTTTTTTACTTCACTGATATTCATTTTTTTAAATTTTTGGAGCTATTCTCCTTAATAAAGAACAGAACAAAAGTGAAATAAATAAATTTACATTTCATTGTTTATTTACTAATGCTATAGCTTAGGCACTAGTTTTCAGGCTCTTTCTCTCCCCTCCTTACTCTGAATATGAATATAAAGAACATTTTGAATATTGGTAGCATTTGGTACAAACTAAAGTCATTCTGAAATATATCATTCCTGACTACTTTTGTCATCTGATAGGTGAAATATCCATCAAAGCAAAAAACAAAGGAATTTCTCGATCTTGTTGGGATGAGGTGGTAGGAATTAGAATTCTTCATTTGTAACTTGCACAGGTCCATATTAGGAAAGTACCTTGTTATCTTCCTTCTGTCAATAGCTTAGACACTACATTGATAGAATAACTTGTATATTCCTATAGTAAATGCTTTCTCTCATCATATCACAAGTTCTTCTTCTCCTTGATGCTTGAGATCCCAAGCAATGAAACAGTGCCAAACTTCTCCCTCCCTCCATCCATAAGAACTGTTTGAATTATATTAAGTAGAATTTCCCACTGAGTGCCTTATCTATGATTTTATCCTTGCTGCTAATAGATAAAATCTGAAGTCTTTCTTTCATTTGGTCCTCAGACTTTTTGATTTAGTGACTCTGAATATACTCACCCTTGCTAGTCTTACTTTTAGAACACATCAATTTAATTTAAATTTTTCGAATTTTTACTTCTTTAAACTTGTGGGATCATATAAATCAATGGAAGTTACTTTGCTTCTTCCAACATGATGGAGGCATGACCACAGGTAAATGTATAAATGTACTCATACATACATGGAAAAGTAGATAAGTATTTTACCTGTGATCTCTATTGTATCCAGATTCATGGTGGTAATTGGTTATTTACATCTTTTTTCAATTACATTTTAACTTTATCAAATAACAGAATTCTAGACCTCAAAATACTTCAGATAAAATCTCAACCAATCCCATAGTACTTTTGTGGGTGCTCAAGTTGAGGATAAAAATTTATGGATCTTATTCAGATTCATAGAATTAGTTACATTGAGTGACCTAAACTGAATTCTAATCTCCTGTCAAACAAATAGTCCTCTTAATTTACCATATTGTTTATTCCATCCATTACTGAAGTAAGTAGATTGTACTGAGAAGGAAAAATAAATGAAAATAAAATTGGTCAGTTTATCATCCTGGTTCTGTAGACTTAAAACATTAAGACACATGGAACTATCTTAAGAAAAAGGACATATTTTGTCTGAATTTGGGAACTGCCTAATTCTTTGTGGTATCCATAAAAAACATGCCCCATGTTGGGTAAAAGAATAAATTGAAAAATGTCTTTATTTCTTAGAAATAGAGCATTTTTCATTTTATATGTGCCATCAGCACCATAGGATAGGTAGGAGCATGAAAGTATTTATTGTGTTCTCCATTTCTCTTTGCTTCTTTTCTTGAATTTGCAAATATATCAACCATTAGAAAAGTAATATGTCTGAATGCATGGAGAAACCTACTTGTTCACGCTTGTTTAAATGTGTATTTTTAAAAATTTCAACAGTTTGCTTTGAAAAACACTCTGTGGCCTATGTACCCGGCATCAGTGATCTGTAGATGGTGTGCCAGGTGGTGGCAGATAAAGGTCTATGGAAGATGTGTAAGTAAATGGAAGAGAAGAGGACTTGTTTTTTTTTTTTTTTTTATTTGGGGCAATGAAGGGTAAATTTCAGGGAGAGCCACCATTTGTGATGAGTTTGGAAAACAGATTATTCAGTGTTCATGCACAGGTTTGGATTGGGCCCCAAAGAAGTGGCAATACAAGCATCATAATCAGGGTGAGAAAAATCCAAGATGAGTTTGCTTCCCTTCCCCTCCCCCAAGAGACCTGAGATACTGTGTATGCTCAGATTCCTCCGCTGAGTTCAGGAATATGTATATCTTTTTGCTTTCAATTTATGAGTGATATAACCTGATAATACCCTTAGTTAAGAAGTTTCTCACATATTCACTATTACGTGTATTTCTTCATCAACCTTATTTAACCCAATAGAGTGCTTTCCCATAGAAGAATATTATAGTCAAATATTTTGCTAATCAATATTAATTCACATGTGTATGTTTTACACAAATAAGAATTTTTCAATGTATAACAAGTGAAATAAATATTTTAACTGTTTTTATTAGTATGTTATTGTTACACATAGCAGTAGGGTTCATTCTGACATAATCATACATGTGTGGAATATAATTTGCTCCATTTCATTCCCCATGAATATCTCTTTCCCTCTCCTCCTCCCTCTCCCTGTTCCCCTTCCTTGATGCTGCTGGTCTTCCTTCTATTTATTTATTGTTTTTTTTTAATTGCTGCTTTGTAGATGAAACTGAAATTCAGAGTAAATATTTTTAACTCGTTTTCAGAGGTTGCTAGTAGCGAAGCTAATAAAACCAGATTTAAATGCTGGTGGACAAATATCATCATCATCTTAAGAGCAATAAACATCCATCTAACTAATGTATGAGCAGACTTCAATTGATATCAGGAGACGTGGATGATTTTAGCTTTGTTTTATTATTTAAGGAAAGAATAAACAAGAAAGACAATGATGTTCATTCTTATTTTTCTACTCCATTATGAGACTGTCTTCAACACTAGCTTTAGTCCCAGATAATCTATTTCTCTAGCAACTAAATCAAAGGGAGGTGAGTCTGTTAGTGATTCAAGTGATTCCCAACTAGAATCCACTGTTTTTTCCACTTCCTGACATATCAGCAAATCATTTTTATGAGGCTTTATATGATTCATTGAGCCATTGGGGGAGGGTCAGGAGGCAAGGTGCCATTTACCAGAGTGGGTTTAAGCTGGGGAAGGAGAGGTCAGAGGGGAAGAGGGACCCTCATTACCGCAGGAGGATTCTGGGGCTGGCTGTGTGCCTGCCCAACTGTGTTAAGCTCACTCTGGGTGTTTGTTAACACAAAGCACCAAGCTGCAGGTGTTCTGTGCTCTACAGAGTCTTCAAAGATCAGCCTCAAATGTTTCTGTTACTATAAAGAGGATTAAACGGATTTAAAAACATAGCAGGCCTGTCCAACTGCTAACATATTTGCCAACAGTTGCCAAGAGGGAGGAAAAAGTGTAGGTAATATCAGCTAGAAGTCCTGGTAGTTGGGGGAAACATACTTTTCAGGTTTCTTTCTTTCTCTCTCTTTTCCTTTAATAGCCAGAATGTGGAACTGTAGCACTTTCAACTGGAACTCATTAAGAATTCATGGGGCAGAAAATGTAAGGGGTTCTGGAAACAGAGACTTTGAAAGGCCAGAAGTGAGCTATAAATAAACTGCTGCTGATATTCACTTTTTTTTTTCCTGGTGGTTAAATACACTTATTACACCAGAATGCAAACATGGAACCAACCGGGTGATTTCTGATCTGAAAGCCTAGTTTCCATTGAGAGGCACATTGACATTTATGGACTTACTTATCACATAGAGGTATCATAACAGCCATGACACCATCTCAAAAAGCACATTTGCCATCTCATATAGCAGCAGATGTTGACAGACATCACCCGCAGGTGAAAGTACCAAGACCAGGCATCTGGAATCATTGTTAAGGCACCATTGTCACCGCTTATTGTTAGTGGGTTTTAACATCAAATTCCAATTTCTTTACTTTCAACTTTGCCTCGGTTCAATAGTCTATCTGTGGTATTTCTGGTTCCCCTACAGAGCACACTAGATTTTCAGCAAGGTGTAGTGAGTGTAGAGAACTAAATACACTGTGTAATCTTAGGTAGACCAAATGATCTCTCTGAGTTTTGCTTTCTCGTTGATGAAATAGACAATAATTATCTCCCTGAGTCTATCCTTTTCATAAGACTTGACATGTCCAGCATATGAATAAGACTGGAATTACAGAAGACCCATCAGCATGTACTTATAGATAAGATGTACCACCACAGACAAGCACTCTACACACACCCAAAGTGCCCATTCACTGGACCAACTCTCCATTTTTTAGGGTATTATTGTATAAGCCTGTTTGTATAAGGAGAGATGATTTTGGAGGATACTGCAGAAACTTATTTGCATGTCTTATCACATAATGTTTGACAAGAATTTCTATTACGGGTATTTAGGGTACCAACATATGCATTTTCCTAGAAAGAAGTTACATAACTTTTATCGCGAAGGTGTCCATAAGCCCTGAAAATATTAAGAACCACACTATTCTGTAAGCTGTAAGTTCTAACACAGAGGGTGGCTCTTCAAAGAAATGAACATTGCTTATCCAAAATAACAGACAGCCCTTGATTTTTCTCATGGCTCTTCTTCACTTCTCTTTCTTCTGTTTCCTCATCTGTAAAGGTCTAAAATAATGCATGTTTGAAAATTAAGTAGTACAGTTTTAACATTTTGGGAGGGTAATGCTTTATAAAAGCATTAACTACTCTTTGGGGAGGCAAATACAGCACCATAATAAGGAAGATGGTTAATGACAAAAGATTTTGTCCTTGATGAACATACCTTTCTGCAACTAAAGGAGATCAGGTACATTAATAAGAAAAGGTAAAATAACCCTGATGAGATTTTACAGGAATCATTGCCAAGAAATGAAGCATAATTTTACATATGTTCAAACTGAAGATGAATCTGTATAAGATGAGATAAGAAGAGCAGGCAGAATATATGGGGCAGCAAATCAGGAGGTGGTGGGACGAATGAGCTGGCTTCTAGCTGAGAAGAGTCCAGAGGTAAGTTTTACCAGAGGATGAAAGCAGGACTGCAGAGAGCCCAGGCTGGTGTGCTGTGGGGTTCAGCTTGGACCTGTAGGTGATGGGAGCCCTAGTTATTTTGAGAAGGAAAATTGCATGATGACAACATTATATTCAAAACCTTAATTTGGTTTGTGTGGGCAGGATGGAGTCCTGTGAGGAGGGACTGGAGTCAGGGAGTGAGCTGGGAGCTATGGCAATAATCAAGGTGTGAGGTGATGGGTACCGGCTCCAGGGTGGCAATATTTGCGGAAGGTGTGTGGGGACATTGTATCCACCTTAATTGCTTATTTGCTACAATTTCAGCTTCCAACCACAGTTTGCCTTGGCTACTAAACCTTCCTGACTCTGAAATATTCATTCCAGTTTTCCAACAGAGAAAGGAAGCAAAGAAGGAAGCAGGAAAGGAAGCAAGGGAAGGAAGGAGAAAGGGAAGGAGGGAATCATTGGAGTCAGCAGACTGGGGTCTCTGGTGTGAAGACTAGAATTTAATCAACCAAAGTATTCCCAGACAAAGATGGAGGAAAGAGGACATAGGTGCTCATTTGCAATTATTCAATTAAGGGGTAACTTCCTTAAAAAGAACTAACATGACTGCAGAGAAAGAGAGGCATTACTCTTTTAATGGAGCTACAGGGTAACCTGTAAAAATTTTTAACCAGCAGCCCATAGTTGAAAAAAAAAAGCTTTTATATTACAAACATAAAATCTTAAACATAATTGGAATATGAATTTGATAGAACATTCATACTCTTACTACATGGGACGCCCTATTGTTTTTCCCCACAATCTATTTATTTTGTGTTTTTGTTTTTACAAAGTATGGTGTGACTCACTAAACTGATTTTCTAGTCAATTAATGTGTCAAAAACTCTCCTTTATAAGCCATAGATGTCCAAGATCCAAGAAGTCAGCACTACGATCTTGAGATTCATGAATCCACAGACATAAGGGAATTGTTTTAATCGACTTCTATTTTCAACCCACCAACCTTAACCAAGCTTTTCTCCTCTGGAGTTTCATGAACTGAGAATAAAGGAAGGCATTTGCTCCATTAAATTTAGAACTTAGTTTCAGGATCAGATCTTAGATGCAAAGCCTGCCCCCAAACCATCAGCCAGTGCCGGTCCATTCACTGACTTGATGGCCCTCACTAGGGACACAAGCCCACACACTAAGATCCATCAATGGTGATTGCTCACTAATGAGACCTGAGCCCAGACACAATGGCCACAATTGGTGCAGACATTTTAATGTCTTAGGCTGGTTCTTTATATTATCCTTGGCTCTAGTGGGCCCAGGCACACAGAGTAACATTCTTTACCTGCAGTTGGCTGTAATTTCAAACTAGGTAGAATTCTTTCCTACCTTTGAAACCACAAAATAAAATCAAAGAAATAGGATCTTTTGCAAACTGTGACTCTGCATTGATGAGGAGAGGTGAAAGGCAAGCACATGGCCTCAGGTTGGAAATAACTTTGAAAATGTCTGATTTCAATCATGGGGCCAAATTACCTGGGCACCACAGTGACCATTAAAACCTCCTGTCCATAAGCCCCTCCTGTGCACCTATGCATACTTGTGATTCAGCATTCTGGTGCAATAGAAAGTGGGACATCAAAGCAGAGAAGAAGTGAACTAAAGCAATGAAAATCAATCTGGTTTAAAGGAATTGGGTCTCTAGGAACTCAGCTATTTATCAAAATTCTGGAAAGAAAAAAACATAGAGTATCAATCCTTGGAAGTATACATTGAAATTGGGAATAGACTTAACCTCACTTATGTGTTTCTCTGTTGGGGGAAAAAAAAAAAGACTAAAGTTATAGAAATGAATTTCTAGTGTTTCAGGGGCCATTTTTCTTTTACAAATAGTGGTCCACTTGTAACCTGATTTTGAATGTTTCCCTGGATATTTGAGTCTACATGGTTAGACAGTGTTGAGTTATTTTTGTGGGCCCCTGGTTTCCTTTACAGTCTGAAGATTGGTTAGATATGTTGTCTGCTCAATTTCCGAGTAAAGTCCCTAAGTCAAATAGTTCCAGAACTGTGCATTAACCCCTACAAAGAAGTTAATGGGAAAATTTTGAAATTTTATGGAAAATGTGTATATCTATGAAGGTGAATTTTCCTAGGAAGAGGACTATAGTTTTCATCATATTTCTCAAAAGACCTGTAAAAAGTTTAAGAATCATTGCATTGGAATATCACCAGCACCTTGAGGTGGGAAAATAATAAAATCACAGGCTCCATCTTTAGGGATCACTCAAAGAAGGGAATGGAAAGTGAGAGTCAAACTAAGGAGACCCAGAATAGACCCTTTAGCTTCACTTGCTTATTGTGACTTGCTTTTATCACCATTTTTAGAGGTCATAAAGTTAAGCAATATGTTCTCTTTACTTTGCTATGGACAACACCTCCCATGTACAGGTCAAAATGGTAATAGTTGTATAAGTTGTTCCTTGGGGACTTGAGTGTAGTTCAAACTAGTGGTTCTGCACCCTCCAAGCATGCTAATGCCACCATTTTCTGAACATGCATCCTAGAAGAGCTGTGGAGCTTAATTACATATGTAGACCACCTGTTACTTCATGTTTCCTTACCTCCAATCACCCTTCCCTGTGCTTCAGACCACCCTGTTTCTTTATCCCATACATAACACCAAACCCTAGGAGAATTTGATACTTGCTGTCCTACCCTCATGATGGTTGTCTTGTGAATAAACTCTGTTTTGCAAAATTTCTCGTTTCAATGATTTGCATACTGTGTGCTGAGGGTTGTGGTGGCATGAGCAAAACATGCCTGATTTGGTAACAAAACCACCAAAGGTGGTAGTTGTATGGTTGAATGACAAATGGTTCCATTCGGGCAGTGTGCTTGAATAACCTGGGACGTGGTTTGGGTTTCACTCCCCTTCACCCCATAGCTATATACTGTGTGACCGCTAACTCATAATGTGAGGTGGGGGGATTGTAGAGAAGGGACTATCATGAGCAAGTCAATGCAGATCTATATCTACCACCTAGAGATCACTCAAAACTCATACCTAACACCTATGAGAATCTTAGTATTGCAATCAACATAGGGACATCCTTGTCTACTTCCTTTCAATACAGTAATCCCTCAAACCTGTGTACGATCAACTATTCCAGTTGGCTCTTATCATTCTATCATTGGACTGCTCTAGTTCCTGCAATCTCTTGGGATTGTATACCAAAAAATACATTAAAAAAAATAATTCCATGAGTCACATCCCCAGCATTTTTTTAAAAAGTTTTTATTAAGAAACAGGGTCTCACTAGATTGCTTACAACTTTGATAAGTTGCTAAGACTGGCTTCAAAACTATGGTCCTTCTGCTTCATTGTCCCAAGCTGCTGGGGTTACAGGCAAGCACCACCAAGCCCAGCTAAACTTTCCATCATTTAAATTGATGTATTTCAGTTATTTTGCCACAGCAATGAAAACCTAACATACACTATATATATATATGTACATATATATACATGTGTATAAATAGATACTGTATGTACACATACCTACATATATGCACAATAATACATTTTTTCTGCCACATAGGGAAAAATGCATGACTCTAAGAAAATAACAAACATGAACACATTTCTTCACAGGAATTATCCGAATGTTATGCACTAGTTATAGCAAATAGTGTTCAAAGTTTGAACCCGATTAGTTTTAGTTATGATAAAGAAAAGCTGTGAAAGCTTTGAAAGGAAAAATTAAGAGACACTACTCTTTTCTGTTATCCCATGAATAAACAGCATTTTTTATACACTTCATGTTGAATGTACATTTCATGTTGAATGTGCATTTATTCTCTATTAATATTTAACTCTTCTGGATAGCATTGTCATTTTGGTTAAGCATTTAAACAAGTTAAATTGTAGTACACATAAAAATTATATGTGTTTGCTGCATAAACCCTTGACGATTACTTAATTATAAATGCAAGCTTCACCATCCTCTATGAAGCTTAAGAAGAGAAACTAGCAGATTTTGAATAGGACACAAACTTTTTAATCATTTTCATTGTTTTTGTTCTCTTGTCCACTATAGTCTGTCATACATCAAATTCTATTTGGAATAAAGGAATTTTTCTGTTGAGAAGGAAAAGAGCAGATTTGTTTGGCTTAATGTTTCATTTCAAATGACTTAAAATGGTAGTAGTGTATGTGGTAATGATGATGTGATTTCTGCTCTTTTTGAAGAATCTCAGTTCACACAATTGGACACTGCAGAACCAGGACTTACTAAGAGGGTCCCATTCACTGAGAAATAAGTAAACAGGAAATTTCAACAAAACAACCAGTGTTGTATGCTTAAACAGATTTATAGGAAGACAATAAAGCAGTTCTGTGCTAATAGTTGCTTTATTTCTGGTCTTTCAGGGGAAAAAAATGATAGATAGTTTTTCTATGTAATTAGAGGATCTGAAGAGGTCACTTTGCCCAAGTTAGATCACTTAGTCTTCTTCAATTCTGAAGAAGGACTTGAAGACAAACTGCCTACATTATAATTTTTCTAGCTCTGCCAGTCACAAGTGAGTCATCTTGAGTAGGTTGTCCAACTTCTCTGTGCCCTTGTCTTTATCAGTGGAAGAATGATGGTAGAATGATGTTAATAATAGTATCTATATCAATAAGGCTATGATGAGGATTAAATAAGTCAAAGCATGCAAAGTGCTTAGAATAGAGCATGGAACATAGTAAGTGATCAAAAAAACTTAGCATTAATTCAACAAAAATGTTATTATTATTATTATTATTATTATTATTATTATTATTTAGTAATTCTAGTATAGTCCCTATAACTCAGGGAATACACAACAGGATCTCTTCCAAAGTAGGTAACTTCTTTCTTCATGCAGTGAGTATGGTCATGCTAGGACTTCAGATTGACATGGGTTACCATTAAAAAAAAGAAGATGAAGAAAATTCTAATGGATTCTTACAGAATTTCTCAAAACTTTAGGGAGAAGACTCATCCCAGCTCCATATGATTTATAAAAGCTTACTTGTGCTTCTCTCTGTAGCATCTGCTACAGATGACTAAATACCATTCAAAAGTGTTGGAAATAAGCCAATCCCAAAAAACCAAAGGCTGAATGTTTTCTCTGATAAGTGGATGATGATATATAATGGGGGTAGGGGGGTGGGGGTGAAAGAAGAATGGAGGAACTTTAGATTACGTAGAGGGAAATCAGAGGGAGGAAGGGGAGTATGAAAAATGAGACAGACATCATTACCCTATGTACGTGTGTGATTACATGAATTGTATGAATCTACAGCATGCACAACCATAGAAACAAAATGATGTACCCTATTTGTGTGCAATGAATCAAAATGTAATCTGTAAAAATAAAAAAAAATAAATAAATAAAAATATTTGAAAAAAAAAAAAAAAGAAGAAGAAAGAAACTCTATCTTCATCATAGGAATAGAGAGGAGTAGGAAAACGTTTGTCCACTCCTACCACATGGTGGAATATGGAGGAATGCAGCCCTCTTGACCTTACCCTAACTCACTCAGAAGTGCAAAGGTGGAACAAGTAAAGTGAAATAGATGCACTATTTTGAATGCGTTTATACTGCACTTGATATTGGAAATCTGCTACAAACTCATCGCTCATTAGTTTCTTAGTTTTGCTGAGTAGATGGGTAGCAAGGAATCTGAGTAGAAGGATCCACAACAGAATCGTTTTTTTTTTTTTTTCACAGATAGAAACATGACAGGAGCTAAGCCTCCCAGAAGGCAAGTCATGTCCTTAAGACCAAGGAACACACACATTGTTCATACATTAAAACAATTCTCCTTGTCTTATGGTCATAAGCAAACTCTCCAAAGTGATAGAGTCTTTTTAATCCTTTTGTGTAGGAAAAAAAAATCCTTCAACCACTCATTTAACTTATTCTCCACAAATCCCGGTGAAACAGGGTCATTCATAAGAAACATTATTAGTTCAAAAGAACGAATTCATATGAAATGCTTAATATTTTGTATTACGTAGAAAGTTCTTGGCTAATGTTTGTCATCATTATTATCATCATCACCATCAGAAGCAGCAGCATGCCAAAAGAAATGGCATATGAAAAGGATTATTACTGCCAAAGAACATAGTACCTCCAGAGACCAGAATATTGATGGATGTATTGACATGCTGTATGCACAGCTTGTTGTATCCAGAACCGGAGCTGTAAACTTGAAACTGAAACATGTTAAAAGTCTCCTAAGGTGCTAAAATTTCACCCTAGAGAGAAGCAAAAGTCACTACTTTTTTAATGTCAGTATGTGAGGATGTGGCTTTAGGAAGATAATTCTGGTAGCTGGGTATAGAATACATGTAAGGTTTAATGTAGAGGCATTGGCTAATCATATTTAAAAGACCAAAACCCAATCCTAAAAAAGAAGATATGGTTGGAAAGAGACTTAGATTCTTCATTTTGAAAAATTAAAAAATTTTCCTGGTCATCTAAGTTGCAACGAAATCTATATTCTTTTAAAAAATATGGGCTCATATGGGATGTCTCATCCAAATTTCCCAAAATTCTTTACAATCTTCTAAAGAATTTAGGAACAAAGACCATATAACTGCTTAGATTATGCAATACTTAGATGTTGTACAGAAAAGGTATTTTGGATACTTATAAGCAATATTGTTTAATGATAATACCAAATCTCTGAAGTTTATTTTTTCTGATAAGGGTAGAAGTCATGTTTAATATGTTAAGATTCAGATGAGTTAAACATTCTTTATTTTAATTTATAAAAGACTAATAATATAATTTTCTGTTGGTTCACTTTAATTTTCAGACGCCCAGGATGTTGGTTCCAAAGTCCCTGGAAAAACAATGAAGGGCCTTAACAAGTTATCCTGCAAAGAGAAATTTCCATGTGTGTTGAACAATTGAACCACTTTAGATTGGAATGGTTAGATTGTTCCAAGTGCTCCCCCACTCATTTACATTTCAGATTTGTTAGACTTAGAAGGCAAAACATACATGAGTCAATTATACATGAAGTCAATTATACATGAGTTATTCCTTCTAAGGCCTTGATGTGTGGACAAGCACCTCTAGTTTGAGGTCAGTCATGTTTCTTTGTTAAGTTTGAATGGTGCATAAAACTTATCAAATTGAGATGCAAATCTGACTTCAGTTTCAAACCTGCTAAAAATTTAAGATGTTTTTCTTTGCTCACAAAATGTTACAAATCAGAAGTTATGATTTTACCCTTTGTTTAACCAGAGAACATTTAACAAGTATCATTATCATCATCATCATTAACATCATCACCATTGTATTTGCTTCGAGGAAATGTCAGGTTTGTTTTTACATTTGGTTTGATTTGATATGTTTTTTGTAAATCTCCCCTCAGAGTAGGAGTTCAAATCTCTCCTCAGAATAATAGTTCAATCCCTTCTATGACACCAATTTCACAAATGGAACTGTATGTATTTCATGCTGTACTATCAAGACACTTATCAGTTTTGAGGATCATTGCCACTTTTAAATACATGTGATTATTTTATTCTCCTTTAATTTTTCTTTATTTTCGAAAAATTCCATAAAGAATGAAAAGTCATAATGTTTAGAGCCCAGCAATTTCTAAAAGTCCCCCTCACATATTGGAAATTCCCTATATTTGAATCCCTCTTCACTAAGGTAGAAACCAGACACGCTTCTAGTCACCCTTGCAGCTGAGGTGCAGAATCTTCTACTCTTACAATATTTTATTTTGAAGATAATGTGAGGGAAGTCCTACCTGGATTTGATATTTCAGGCAGTGATAACAGAAGTCCTATAGGAACATAACTTACCTAGCATCTTCTAGGAAAGCTACAGTTCTTGGGCCTAATAACGGCAGCAGTGGTCAATACTGGAGATGCCCAGTGGTACACTGGGGTGCATTTCTGGTTGTCTAATCTCCACCTCTGATCCTCTGACTATTACAGACATCTGTTAGCTGATTTGTATCAGTTAATAATTTTTTTCCCATTTTTAAGTATCTAGAATGTCTCCTGTTGTCTGCAACAAAGTACCCTGATATATATGTGTGTTTGTCTATACAGATACCCAAACATCTTAAAGACAAACAAAAAATTTGCTACCACCATCTCTATTGCTACTATTATCTAGGAAAGTAATTACTTATTCATTCATTTGACAAGAAAATGTATTAAATGACTACTATGTGAGGCACTATACTGGACAATGACAATCAAGACATGATCCCAACCCTTTTTGGGCTTACATCTCTAGATTGTCTATGCACTTTCAAATTGCTGAACACCTTAAAAATAAAATATCACCAAGCGTATGTACAGACTTGTGTCACATTAACCATGCTCACTGCTTTACATAACACTAGTCCCTCATTCTTTCACAGTTAAAGAAACCATAAAAAAAAATGGCCATTAAAATGATACTTTAATACAAGGGATATGGGAATTTATGATATTTTTAAAAATACTAAAGTTGTATCTTAATTTTATGATTAAGAGCAAAGGACTTGGGGCTGGGGATATAGCTCAGTTGGTAGAGTGCCTGCCTTGCAAGCACAGGGCCCTGGGTTCAATCTCCGGCACCGCAAAAAAAAAAAAAAAAGAGCAAAGGACTTTTCAATAGGCAGAGTTAATGTATACATATTGGGTAGCTATTTTCTAGCCAGCAATATGATAGTTGCAAAAAGAGGGAAGGTAATTTAAGTTCCAAGCTTTTTCATCTTTACTTACCAGGAGAGTTGAACAGACAAAATGAGCAAGCATTAAACTACCAGCAAAGAAACTTAGATGTAATGAAACTTAGATGTAACAATTACAGATTAAAGATAACACATATTGAAATGTTAATTGTATCACACCGTAGTAAGTATAAAAGGAAGTATAGAAAGAAGCAATAAATGTGGGCTGGAAAAGTTCAAAATATCTTCATATGACATAGGATTTAAGCTGCTTCTTGGCAACAGTAGTGCAGTTTAAATTCTGGATTTGTCACTTGCTGCATAACCTTGAGTGAGTTGCTTAAATGCTCTGGCATCAGTTTCCTCAAGGATAAACTGGAGGTAATAAAAGTACCTACTTCTAACATTTTGAGGATTAAAGGATTTAATATACATATATATTTAAAATAGTACATGCTAATACATTTTAACTAATAGCAATGCATTTTAGCTGTTAGAATTATTATTTATTAGTATTTTAGCTATTAACATTACCCTGAATGAGTAAAACATGCATTTTACAGAGGTCCAAGATGAACAGTAAAAACATGACCTAGGACTGAGCATCATTCTAACTTGTTAAACTGGTCCATGTCATCAGAAGACACATTATCTTCTAAGTTCTGTCTCTTAGCCATAATTGACTACCTCTGTTACATTATATCATCAATTCTACATCTATATTATCAATTGTACCTTTCTTTACTAAATCCATTATTTTATTTAGTGCATAATTGCTTTTATTATCTGATTAATAACCATGGTACATTATCTAGATAACTTATGTATTCTTAGTGGCAAACTGCTTGTATAGAACTCTATTCTGTTATGAATCCTAAGGGATATAATAACCTTGTATTCCTATGGTATCACTTAGGTAACATTACACTTTCCTTAATAGTTTCTTTAAAGTTACTAATAAGCAGAAGAAAATGTGAATATTTATTGAACAGAAACTGTGATGTATATTGAGTTGGCAGAGGAGATCTCTGATTTTTGTCAGATATGGCATCTGATGAATATGTTTACCAATTCTCAGACTATGACCTGCCTTGATATTGAAAGTGAAGTATGTGATGTGGACCTGAGCAGTCAGTCAAAATAGAGCTTATGAATATGTCTTGCCAATGAAAAGTATTCCAAGAAAAGTTGCATCTGTGGGGAAGAGCACTGTTTTGTCGTCACCTATATTACAGGTATGTTATAGCTCCTGGCGGCATCTTCTGTTACTGGCTGTGGGGATATCTGCCTACAAACACATATATAAAGCAGAGATAGGAAATGGAGGAAGTCAGATCATCAGTAACATCAACTGGGCATGCCTGTACAGTTTGAAGACTGAATTCTCAATTATGTAATTCAATAAACTCTTTTGCTTGAATGAATTTGATCCTGGCTTCTGTCTATTTTAAACAGAAGTTTTACCTAACATATCTCTATACCCTTTACAATCTCATTTGTGGCTTTCTTTGGTGTTATTTTAGTGAAAAATCATTAGATTCAGTGTCTGGATCATGAATCATAATGGTAAAATCTATTTTTCTGTTAAAATGGAATGGAAATAGAATAAAAAAGCATGAAATATATATCTCTGTCTTGTTCTGGAAGCTGTAGTGGGCACAGAATAGATGAAGTCTTGGTCACAAGTGAATATAGCTCAGGTACTGTTCAGTGTTGGAGAAGGATAAAGCAAGATGGGGAGGCACAGAGTGGGAGTAATGGCATGAGGGTGAATTAGAAGGTTTTTCTGAAGAGATGACTATTAAGAGACCTAACTATAGTGGATAAATGAACTATGGTGGAAGAATATTTCAGGCAGAAGGAACAGCATACTCAAAAATCTTGAGATGGGAAGACACTTGATAATTTAAGCAAGATGTTGATGCTCTCTTGCATGAAATCAGCATGCTCATCTACTGTTTGCAGAAACAAAGTATGCACATTCTAAAGTGAAGAGGGAAGAGATGAAGAAGGGAACAGGAGTCAAAAACAGCTATTGAGCATTTATCAAAAGATGGTTACTGGTTTCTCATTTTTATATATCTGGTCATACCCACAGTGATGAAGCAAATAAAATTGTGCTAAATAACCCTTTGGTACTGTGAACGTGTGTTTTTCTTTCTTCTTTTGAAATAATGTGGCCTCAGAAAGCAAATGAAGGAAGGAGATCATTCAACCCCCTTACTTGAGACTTGTGAAAGTTAATTTACTGTTCAAGATATAACCAAAACTTTGGGACTTAAAGTAGGAATGCTTCTTGGGCTCACCATTCACATAATATTTCATTAACTAAGTCAGTGAATTCTATCCATATGCCTCTCTTTTTGAGATGTATAGGTTGAGTAGAAGGAATACAAATGGGTATTTCAGTAAAACCAGTAAAATCAAAACTTGTTAAAAAAAAAAAACAACCCTTAATGCTTTATACTTTAGACTGTCAGTGCGCTACATGGTTTTGGGTGACAACAGATTCCTTTAGATTTGTTCTACTTTGCTCAGATTATCATTTAGTCTGCAGTTCCTCATACAGCTTAGCGTAGAACATGGATAAATTTTAGGATTGGATAATGAAAAAATGTATTATAACATTAACAAATGAATCAATAAACAGAATTTTCTACACCTCTCAAAGTGAAATCAATGCAATATAAAATAGTATAAAATAAAAAGAGCATTTAAAAGTTATTAAATTTTTAGGAAATAACTACATAAATATTATTCTATTTATTATATATATATACATATCAGCTTCTGTGAGTTATTTTTCTTCCTCTATAGAAATTTATAGTCCAAGTGAAATGAGCTAATTATTAAGCCATTCACTGCCAAAAATTTTGCATTCAACCCATCTTCTTATTCTGGCTTTCTGATACCAGAGCTGGAACTCTTGTAGACCACATGTCTGCTTGGCTGGCTGCTTTCCGTTAGGTTCTTCTAGTGGAGGGTGCTAGACAGAAAACCCAAGTGTAGGGGAGAAATAGGAGATCTATTTCCCATTTACTTCCTAGTTATGATTTTGCTTCCTGTTCCTGGTCAGTGACAGCTAGTAACATTTCTTCACCCTGGAAGTGACAGTATTTCCAAATCTTCACTGATTCTCATTTGTGCCACGATCGACCCTTACCTAGTCAGCTCCATCAGGCCTCTCTAGAGACAACAGCGTCTGCTGAGCAGGATTCTATACTAAGAAGTCTGAATGTCAGCTCCACTGAACTCCTTCACCAGGGAGGTGGTGGGGAAGTCACTTCTTGCAGTTGCTAACTCCATGATATCTTGGTGTTCACACTTGACCTTCTCAGTTATCAATACCCAACTCTTCATGGCACAGATATTACACAAGATGTCTAGAGGTCATTCCATGTTCCCCAGGTAAAGGGGAGCAGAATGCTGAGAGTCCCAGTGACTCAGGAGAGCCTTGGGGCTGGCAACAAATGATGCCATTGGTGAGGACATTGTGGCTGAGGCAGATGACTGGGACCACACACATTTAAGGAGGGTGCTAACATGCCAGGCAGGATCAGTTTTACTTTAGCCACTGCTAGTCCTGGCAACTGCCGAAGAGCTACTTCACTCAGACAGTACTCCGATCTAAAACTAACTGACGGAGAGGGTACCACTAAGCTCCCCCATGTATACACTGAAATGACCCTTGGTGTTGTATTGGAGGAGGAGTGGATGGAAGAAGATACCTGAAGCAAGAAATTAAATTATTGGATGGAGAAAGCCTCTTTATGAGGCTGTATAACAATCTGTGCCCTTATTGATGATGAGATAGGGGAAAACACAGAAATTAAATTTTCTTTGTACATCAAAAAGTAAATAAGTGAAAATTTTAACCTCACAATAATTTATACCAGTATGTACCTTAAAATGCATATATTACTATTGTCAGTCATTGGTTCTAATATTTATAAGTTCTCAAGGTTGACAACTGCTCAGATAATATTTTATCTATAAAGTGGGCTCTCATTAAATATTCTTATCAAGATTATGATGTCTACAATGAGGAAAGTCAGGTAAGTAGTATCTATTAGTAGAAAGGCTGTCTTACTTAGGTTTACTGAGAATTGCTAAGATGATAAGCAAAAGTTTTAGTGACCTGTCCTGTATCTCGCCTATTTGACATTTCCCCATTTGGCTATCTCGCCTATTTGACATTTCCCCATTTGGCTAACTCTTTCTTTCATAAGCCTCCAGGTCCTGAAAAAGGTATTTACTGGTTATCATGATTGTGCTTTCAGAGTTAAACTATTATATTAATAGACCTTAAAATTTCCATTCTTTAACAAGCATTTGAAACAGTCCAGCTTCTTTTAGACAGTTAATACAGTGCATACTGATGTTTACAACATGTTGTAAGGCTAACCACAAGCAAAAGTCCTCTGTATCCCCACCAAAAATCAGTCAAAAGATGGATAATTGAGTTAGTCTCCTCGTGACTTAACACGGCATGTCTGTATTAACAAATTTGCTAATGGTGTAGTCACGCGCTGTTTTCAAGACTTGGGGCACTGATTTCATAAAGTGAAGCAAGCAGAATAAGATCAATGACTAACACATGAACAGCTGTTCCTGCCAATCATTTGGTGTCAAGAAAAAGAGCCTGGAACTTGCAGTCAGATGATCTGCATTTCCAGTTTGTATCTGTGTGACTTGGTTAACTCACTTATTCTCTCTGAGCCTCAGTGTGTTCAATTGCACAATGGAAATCAACCCCTGCAACACCAATGGAATAATCTAAACCATGAGTGGAGGGCAGAGGATCTGTGTGGTGCTTTTAAACGCCTCCTAAAATATTTTTATCCTCTACTCATAGCACCTGTCATTCAAAAGGGAAGAGGTTCTATGGTCCAAGATAAGGAGAAATGTTCTCTTAATTTCTATAGAACATTGCTGAGCAGTTCCCACTAGAGCATGAATATTATAAAATGTAAATTCCATAAATCCATATTTTGTTTGCATGCCCCACATGCACTATTTGAAAGAATGACCTGACTATAGAGTGACATTACTACACACATGACCCTTTTCTTCACCAAACACCAGTAAAAATTCTATTCCTCAGAATATGAAGAAATGCTTTAAATGATGAAGAAATACACAGGGAAATGTTTATCTCTTTGAGTTGGAAAATATGAAACCATCAGAATTTCACAAGATCATACTGTTTTTACCAAAAACTGGTTCTTCGGACATCTTCCAGGCAAAACCCTTTTATTTGGTCCCCCACACACATTCTCTCAAAGTCATCACTCTCAAAATTTCAATCATCTGATTTTCTTCCTTAAATCCCCCAAGAGAGTTTCCAATTCTCTCTTGAATCAAGTTAAACTCTTCTGATTATTCATCATTGGTGGTGTCTGTTGTCTCCCCAGTAGTTTCGATTTCTGCTAGAGATTGGTTTACCCCATTGGGAAATTTACTCAAACGTCCTTCCTCACCGGTCATATCTCTTTTCATCTCTCAAACATATTACATGTTGGTCTCTCTGCCTAGCATGCCCTTTCTCATCGTCTATCAACTAAACTCTGCTCAAGGCTTGGTGTCTCTAAATCCTTTGCCATATCATTCCCGTTATACACTCAGTCTTTCCACTCCTATATAACTTGAGGTATTTGGTTCCATGTTTATTCCTATATCACTTGTAGTATCCTGTGAGTTTTTCTTTTTATGTGTTTAATGCTTATTTCCTCAGTAATGCTCATTGCTCTCACAACAGAGCCTATACTGTCTTATTTTCTTCATCTTCCTTTTCTTTTCCAGTTTAATATTGCATATGAGCTACTGGAAGAGAGATACCAAAGGAGAAGAGGAGAGTCCTGATCTCTGAAACTCAAAAATGTTTCCCAGAAAGAAAAAAGTTATTTGAAAATTCTGCCAGGTGCTAAGAATATGCAACTGTGTTGTATAAAACCAGTGAGTGACCACTAACTACCCTACTTTACCTATATCCTCTACTCCTTTGCTGAATATACCAATCACATGGCACAATGAAGCAGGAAGACCAGGAGGAGAGTGGGAGGGGCATCCCTCTCTGCACAGTGGGTCTCACCTACAGCAGAATTAGCTGGGGAAGGGGGAAAAGTCTATATCTAAAGAATCTTTGAAGCTTTGACTCTTAAAAGGGACTATAACTAGACATACTTAATTACTAAACTGAGTTTATATTTTTATCTTTTTCTGATTTCCTAAGAATGGACAGAAATCAAGAGGATGCCTGAATTTTTATCCTATTCAAAGGGAAGAAAGGTCTCCAGGGTTAAAGGTATTATAGAAAACAGGAAAAAAGCAGTTGTTTTTATGGCCCACTCCTCACAAGTCCTTCATTTAATATGATCAGATCTTTCCACTTCCATTAGGATTTGTCTTTATAACATAGGTTAAAGTAATGTACCCAGTCTTTCTACTCTCTTACCTTGTTCCTTGTGTGACAAACCACATCTATTTTTGAGAGATCTGGCTTAAGTTTAGAAGATGAGAACTGAGTCATTTCCAGCCATAAACTCAACTTATGCTCAAAGTTGGAATGGACTTCTGATTAAATGAACCTTGAGCTGAACCAAGCATCATTTAAAAGGAAGCAATGCCAACATTTTTGTTGTTGTTGTTTTAAAACCCCATGAGAACTTCTGAACAGAAACCAAACCTATATTTTTGAAAACCACTTAACCGGAATAAAACTAGAGCATCAGAATATTTTCTGAAATAAGCTTGAACCAAATTGATATTTTATTTGATCCAAGTTCCTGGTTAAGATAAAGTGTGTGGTCATGTAACATAACAAAGTTAAATAGCCCACCCAGAGATTAAATATGTGCCCTTTCACTCATTAGTACTGTATTTTAAAACTAAAACAACTGAGATGGTTTTCCACAAACCACTACAATATACATGAGTAAAGAGTTGAATGATCATTTCTGTAGAGAGGAAGGTATAAACCCACAAAGTTTCAGTGATCTACCAAAGATCATGCAGCATGGCAGTGAAGAGCTGGGATGTTTCAAACATTGTTTTCCTTTGACTTTTGTATAAGAAGGAAGAGGCAGGTTCAAAACCATAATAAAACTCATATATATACTCATTAACTTTTGGAATACTTCAAGTCATTGACATTGATCACGAGCAGTAGTAGAAGCTGTCAGAAAGAGATTTGCCATTCTCTTTATCAAAGGTGGTCAGGAAACCTCTGGCGATTATTGCTCAAACATAGTCAAATCAAACCACATTCTTTTTTCTCTAAGAACCACTTAAGAAGTAAGCAGCAATTTTCCTCACAGTTTTGTCCATCAGTATTATCTCTACTAAAAATTTAAATATTTCCTCAAAGGATCTCTGAATGTCAGAATTTGTGATTTGTGATGTTTTTCTCCCTGCTTTGTGACTCAGTAAAAAGGTTGGCTTGGGCACTGGAGTGCAGCTCAGGGACGTGACTGGAGGACCTCAGTATGGGGGTGAATTACATTTACCACCAGGCCTGTAATTTATTGAAGGTAACAAAAAGTTACCTACATGTTTAGGACAAGTAACTATTTTTGTCTTACTCCTTAAATGCTGCCATTTGATGAGAATTTGAGACAGTAGGGATTTACATATTTATTTATTTTAATTTTTTTCCTACACATAAAAATGCAAAAGTTGCTCTACAGAGACATTCATTCATGAAAAAAGAAGGCTTGTTACTATAATTAAATAAAGTCTATTTTTTCTTCTCTGGAACATTTCACTGTGTAATAATATCAAAGTGATGGCTTCATTTTAAATGATCTTTTGAAATTAAAACTGTTTTTAAATAGTGGTTAATTATCTCTGTGGAGAGGAAGTCTGCATTTAGTGTCTTTTTTATCTTAAATAACTGAGTTCATTTGTCCACTCTTACCTGGTAACTGTTGAACTATTTTGTAAATGGATCTTAGTGAATCTATGGATTATCTGAAGGCAAGCTGCAACTCTGGGGACAAAAAAAGGTTCCTGAAACTAATTGTTCTAATGCAATCATCATTGAACTCGCTTCACATTTTTAAGTTTTCTTATTTCAATAGGTCACAAGTCTAGATAACTTCATTGTAGAATTTATTCTTTTTGGGTGTTTAAGAAAAATACATTTGTAATCTTTGCAAGATGTTTTAATAATCATGTTTTCTGTGTTTAATCTCCTTGGACAGCTTCTTAGTACCTGTGCCAATCACAAGCAGGCAATTTTACATGTGATTTTATTCAGTGCCCACATGAGTGAGGCAACTTCAAGTTTCATACAGTGTCAACACTACCAACACAGCAGTTATTCTACAATGGGCAGTGAATTTTCTATTGCTTGTAGGGGATGTGTACTTTCTATCCATTTAAGATCCTGCCTCTTTAGTATGTTCTGTGTTCCTCCTGTTCTCCCAACTATAAAGTTCAACCAAGCACTCAGGAGCCAATTTGCCACTAAACAGATGTAAATGAAAAACCCTAGATTCAAGAGGATGCAATGTCCATTTCCTCTACCTTATATTCACTGATTCTACCTATAGACTCTAAGTCAGCCATTCTCTGGACACAGTTCCTGCCTTAACAAACATACAAAAGCAAAAGGAAATTACTGATTAAAAAGAATGTTGGCTCATATAAAGGATCTTCTTGATTATTTGTTGGGGAGTAGGACTAGACTCAGTTTCCATTCTCTTTATCCTGGTCTCTAGTATTGTACTGTCCAAACACCTAGAATGGAATGGTTATTGTTGTCCTTGCAAACTGTGGTAAGCTATCTTTGATTCTTATTTTAAAAGCTTGAATCAGCTATTTGATACTTTTGCATAGAGTTCCTAAGTTTGTTAGAGAGTCAAGAGAAAAATAAGTAGATTAAATACTTGGGATAGGTGTTAAAATGAAAAGGGACTCAGAATGGAGAAACCAAAGCAGGTGACAGGTTTAACCTACACTTCAACTTTGCAGAGGGCTGGTTTAAACTGAAAGAATAAATTATCTATAATGATGTGTAGTACATAATACTGGATCATGAATGATGTTACAATTTATAGATTTATAAATGTTATGATTTTAAAAATTACCTGGAAATAGATAGACACGTGTCATTCTCAATTTACATGAGACAGTGATGGAGGGAAGAGAACTTCTAGGGACCAGAAAACATCATGGAGAAAAACTACATTCCTGTCCTTAGTAGAGTTACATCAATGGGAAATAGTTGGCATAGATCAAATATCTATAGATCAAATATCTCTCCTAACATGCTTTTAAAAATTATTATGCACCCTCAGATATCTCTTCATTTAATTTTATTACCCTTTCATTTTTACCTATAGTTAATAATACTGCATTGTGTATTGAAAATTTTGTTAAGAAAGAAGGTTTCACGTTAAGTGTGTGTACCACTAGTTATATTTATTTATTTTTATTTTTGTGGTACTGGGAATCAAGCAGAGGTGCTCTTTTCCCTGTGCTACATCTCAGCCCTTTCTATTGTTTATTTTTTTGACAGGTTCTTACCGAATTGCTCAGGCTTCCTGGAACTTCCTACCTCAGACTCCTTCGTAGAGATTAGAAGAATCTGCCACCATACTCAGCTCACTGTTTTTATTTTTTTAAATAACAATGGTAACAAAAAAGTTGAAAAATAAACAATAATTCCCAGACTCTCAATTTCATGGTGCTAATATCAGTTGCATTTGAATTAGATCTGGGAGTTAATTTCTTGGGGGTAACCTTTGGGAATTTTGGTTTGATTGTCTTCTTGAGATGTTTAATAATTAAAACACTAGGAATTTTTTTCTTAATTGTTATGCTTTCTAAAGACATGTTCTATTTTTGGCTATCCTTATTGATGCAAATTGCACATTTAATTTCCTTGCTTCTTCAGATAATACGAACCTGGTAGCTTAAATTATGTTTATTTTCTCTTGTTACATTATAGATTTCTATTTATTTGCAAGTATCAGACAAGTCATTAGCTCCACTTGAGTTCAAAGGACACCATTCTTTAGCAATACATTCTCTGTGTCTGTCTCTGTCTCTTTCTGTCTCTCTTCTTTCTCTTACACACATACACACACATAGGAGATATAAAATTAATGAAAAACTGCTGGAACTTCTAACTCAAAAGGCCTGATAGTATAATTATGTTGATAATGTTCTATACTCCCATGGTGACTTACAGAATACACACAAATTATATGTTCTAGGCTTCCATATGTGGGTTAACAAAAGAGAGAGAAGAAAGGGAATCCTCATTTGCTGTTCTTCTTCAAACTCTTTAGTCTTCCTGTTCTTTGTTTTGCCTGTGCAGAGGAACTGAAAGATCTCACTCTCTTTGCTATAGAAGAAAGTACTTAAACTTGATAGTTTGGGCTGCCTCCATTATATTCATACTGCTATTTGCAGTTTACCGAGCTTTTCACATCATCTTATTTCATCCTCACTATAACCCAACAATACACACATGGCAAATATTATTATTCATCATACACTTGAGCAAGTGCACGTGTGTGCTTGAATACACACACACACACACACACACACACACACACACAACACATACCAAGTATCTGGCTCAAGTTCATGCAATTAAATGACAGTGCAGAGATTCAAATCCAATTCTCCTACTTCCTATTCTAATCCTCTCTCCAGTCTAATAGCATATTCATTCAGCAACATTATTATTGTAGGTATATCTCAATACTTATGATATATGGTATAATAATGTTCCTTTAAAATGTAGATAATCTTACAAACCTAAAGTTATTTTAAAATACACTTTCTCAATTTAATATGGATAATTTCTTTTTAAATGTGAATAATTTCCTCCTAATTTATCTTTTGCAGCTAGAAAAAGAATGGTTTTACAAAAGCAGGACTTTTAAAGAGTGGAAAGAGTTCATATTTATTTTCTTCTTGGATTTCAAATACATTCAATGCAAAAAATGAGTTCCAGGCTAATGTAATCATAGAAATATTTTTGAAGACAGGAAAGCTAAAAATGTATTGATTTTCTATGTGACCTTATCTACCATACTTGACCTTTTTGTTGGAATTTCATCTGCAAAAGATTCATTGTGATTATACTACCTTATTTTCTCATCAGTATGCAGGAATTCTAAGACCTTTTGGAAATAAGAGAATGCCCCAAACTCTAGGACTCACTATCCCACGAAACAGGGTGATGAGATTCTGTCATCACTGCACCAGGGTGGTGAAAAGCTGACATTATTGCAGCTGCTACCATCATAAGGCAAAGCTGGCTCATAGATGACATCACCTTTTCCCCCAAAGCCAGGATTTAGCTTCAGAACCTTCTTTTTCCAGGCAGGTTATACAGAGTTTGTACTTTAGATGTTTCAAAGCTCAAAGTCTGAAGCATTATGCAGGAGCTCATCAGAAATGTAGAATCTTTGTAGGGTAACTATTGTTGACAGTAATTAATTTCACATTTCAAAATAGTAGAGAGGATTTTGAAAGCTCCCAACACAAAGGAATTATATGTTTCAAGTGACAAAGATGTCAGTTATCCTGATCTTATTACATTGCATACATGTATTAAAATATTGCACTGTACCCCATAAATATGCACAATTATTATGTGTCAGTTATTTTTTTCTTAAAAAAAATGTAGAACCTCAGCCCTGACCCCAATTTGCTGAATCAGAATCATTATTAAACAAGATGCCCAGGCGGTCCATCAAGATGCCAAGATGTGCTTGAAAGCTTAAGAAGTACTCTGAATTATGAAATATTATTCCATTGTGCACCTCTGAGAAATGTTTCAGCAGGATATAGGTAAGTATTCTGATTGGGGGCTATTTGGTTGCACAGAAATTGAGGCCAAGAACTCCTGGCCTCTGCATTTATGTAAGAAAGAAAATAAAACAAAGAAGGGACCATCATCATTGGTCCTTCCTGAAACCCTTCAAACTTCCTGGTCTTTCTTTGTTGCCTGTGCAGAATGCAGATAGTTTTAACTCTCCTTGCTGCCGAAGAAAACACTTGAAATTGACACAGTTTTGACTGCCGCTGTTATGTATAGAAACGCTAATGATTGAAGTCACAAACATCTTTAAACAAGGCAATTCTGTAAAAAAGGCAAACTATGATCTAAACCTAGCTACAAATGGAATCAAAACTGGGGTGTCTTTTTTCAAAGCATGGGTTTGTTTTCACAGTGGCTTCAGCCCTAAGCAGTATCACCTTCAAAGAGAAAAGCAATTCTGCCAGCTTCCGTGAAGTGGTCCTCAGGGCACCAGGATGCTCTGGGTCCTGGTTTGTGTGGTGTAAGCTCATGTTTATGAAGTAACAGAAACATAACATGCATCCAGCATCTTCTACAAACTTAAAAAGTCAAATAAGTTAAGAAACTTTCCAGAGTCTTTCCCTCTTCTGACCAATTTGTAAAACTGTAAAATTACTTGTTAGCCTTCATGGTGCATTTCTAGATATTCTAGAAAATTTCTGGATAGAGTGTAAGAGTGTTTCAGATCCTAGGGTGATGTTTGTGGGATCTCCCACCATCATGATCTGGGCAGACTTCATCCATGACAATGGATGACTTGCCCAGTGACTAGAAGGCACACAACCTTTGTTAATTCAATGTCATTCAAAATGACTTAGATACAAGTGTTGGTGAAAGAAATCTAGAAGTATTTTCTTCTGTGAAAAAAAAAAAAAAAGGAATTTGCTTTGCATTGGGAATTATTCCTCTTTCAGGTGTTGACAACCCCATCACCATATATGTAGAGGAATCAAGTCTTTGAAAATCAAAGTCTTGGGTTTTTCAGGATTATCCAGTAGTCAGAGTGGCAGTATCAGTATTTGCTGAAAGTTATTAAAGCAACTTCTGAATAAAGAAATCTGCAGAATCCTCCCTCACATGTTTAATGCTTCTAATACAGAAGAATATGTGCAGGTGTTTCCAAAATTTTTTCACACCTATACCAGGGATAAAAGTACAAAATCAAATTAGTCCTTCAGCTGGCAATATTGCAAATATTAGGACATTGGAGCAGTAATATTAATGGCTAAATCCCTTCTTTGAACAAGTCTTCCTCTCCCCCCAACAGAATGTCATAAAGCAGATAGGAAGCATGTGTTCATTGACCCGAATAGTTTTTTTCAGCTTGGTTTGATTTGAAGAATGAGAACTTTGTAACCCCATATTTCATTAAAAAGAGTTACATTTGAAAAGCAAATTGATGAAGGCCCAACTTGTTCTACTAACAATCAAGGGAATAAATATGGTTAACTCCTTAATTTCCAGCATGTTGTGATAATGAAGAGTTTGCAGAATTTTCTTCCAAAGCATTTTCTGGTTATAAAACAGCAATATCCAATAACCCTGTCTCTCTTTTAATGTTGAGAAGCAAAGACCAAAAGTCCTTGTATCGGTACTTCTTCTAAGGTATTTTTCTAAAGAGTAAAATTGACTGAAAAGTTAAAAGGCAAATCTTCATTTTGGGGGTTGGACTATTTATTTGAAAGCATAACAATGGAGAGCTAAGAAAAAGATGTCCCTAAACATTTTTAAATACTGCCCTAGTTAGATGAACCCACTGGTCTATAAACTTCTCAGTCTTGGAAAACTCATTTTTGTCTTTAATTCCCTATTCCTCAATACTTAGCACAGTCCTTAGCACAAAACTATATGACCAACAAAAATCAAGGGAATTAACCAATTAACAATAATCAATAAATAAGTAGGGTGGTCCAAGTTGACAGCTTACAGCAGGATCAGTAAATTCTCTCTGTAATGGTTCAGATAATAAATATTTTCAACTTTGCAGGTCATATGGTCTCTGTGATAACTATTCAACTCTTAAATTGTAGTAAAAGCAGTTATAGACAACGAGTAAGCATGACCATGTTCAAATAAATCTTTATTTATAAAAACATTCTTCTTTGTTCAGTCCATGCATCATATAGTTCACTAATACTTGGTTTCTGGAATACAATATCTTGAGACTTTGGGGTCAAATATCTTATTCTTAAATTTGATTCCCTTGGACTTCATAGATGATATGTTTCACATATAAATTTTAAATATTTAATATTTGTTTAATATTTAATATTTTTAATATTAGTCCTAGGAATTTGGATAGTATATACATATATACAACATGCTTTCTATGCCCAAGAGATTTTCAGTATAATAGTCTGTCTTCCAAACTCTCCAGTCAAGTAAGGTACTTGTCACGCCAGAGCCAGGATAAGAAAAAGATAGAGATCAGTAATGCTGTGCCAACTAGTAAATCTACATAGATAAAAAATATCAAGTATAAGAAAATATTTATCCCCTAAAGCATTTTTATTTCTACTTTATTTTTTATTGGTACATTATAGTTACGCATAATGGTGGATTATGTTGTTACATAGTAGCATATGCACACAATATAACAAGATAATTTGGCCAATATCACTTCCTGGCTCCGTCCTCTTCTCTCACCCCCTGGGTTTTTTGTTTGTTTGTTTGTTTGTTCTACTGACCTTCCTTTGAAGTTCATGAGATTCTTCCCTCTACCCTCTTTTTTCTTTTTCCTTTCTAGCTTCTACACATGAGAGAAAACATACCATCCCTGACTTTCTGAGTTTGGTTTATTTTGCTTAACATAATGTTCTCCAATTCCATCCATTATCTTTCAAATTACATAATTTCATTTTTCTTACCGGTTGAATAAAACTCCATTGTATGGAGTATTACTCAGCCCAAAAGAAGAATGAAATTATGGCATATGCCAGTAAATAAATGGAACTGGAGATCATTATGCTAAGTGAAATTAGCAAGACCCAGAAAGTCCAATGTCAAATGCTTTCTCACATGGAGAAGCTAGTCCAAAATAAGGGGAAAGAAAGAAATGAGAGAGAGAGAGAGAGAGAGAGAGAGAGAGAGAGAGAGGAAGGAAGGAAGGAAGAAAAGAAGAGATAAGGGAGGTGGAATCCATCAAAATACAAGAGAGATCAGTGGAGTAGAGGAAGAGAATTGAGGAAGAGAAAGGAGGGACAAGATAAGTGGAGAACAATGAATAAATCTGACCTAACTTTCCTATGCACATATATGAATATACCACAGTGAATCTCACCTCTATGTATATTCACAAGACATTAATTTAAAAAAACACACTCCATTATGTATATTTACCCAATTTTCTTTGTCCATTCATCCACTGATGGACACCTAGGCTATTCCATAGTTTGACAACTGTGAATCTTATCACTATAAACATGCATATCCATGTATCACTATAATATGATTTCTTTCATTCTTTAAGATAAATATGGAGGAGTGGAAAAGCTGGATCTTATGATAGTTCCATGCCTAGTCTTTTGAGGAACCTCCATACTAATAGTTGTACTAATTTAAAATTCCACTGGTAGTATAAAAGTCCTTTTTCCACATCTTATTCACCATTGTTATTGTTTGTATTCTTTTTTTTTATTGTAAACAAATGGGATACATGTTGTTTCTCTGTTCGTACATGGCATAAAGGCATACCATTTGTGTAATCATAAATTTACATAGGGTAATGCTGTTTGATTCATTTTGATATTTTTTCCCTTCCCCCCCACCCCTCCCACCCCTCTTTTCCCTCTATACAGTCCTTCCTTCCTCCATTCTTGTCCCCCTCCCTAACCCTAACTCTAACCCTAACACTAACCCCTCCCACCCCCCATTATGTGTCATCATCCACTTATTAGCAATATCATTCGTCCTTTGGTTTTTTGAGATTGGCTTATCTCACATAGCATGATATTCTCCAATTTCATCCATTTGCCTGCAAATGCCATAATTTTATCATTCTTTATGGCTGAGTAATATTCCATTGTGTATATATATATATATATATATATATATATATATATATATACCACATTTTCTTTATCCATTCATCAATTGTTGAAGGACATCTAGGTTGGTTCCACAATCTGGCTATTGTGAACTGAGCAGCTATTAACATTGATGTGACTGTATCTCTGTAATATGCTGATTTTAAGTCCTTTGGGATTTGTATTCTTGATAACTGCCTTTCTGACTGGTTTAAGACGAAATCTCAATATAGTTTTGATTTCCATTTCCCCAACTGCCAATGATATATTTGTTGTTGATTTGTATTTCTTCTTTTTTTTTCCTTTTTTTTTTATTGTAAACAAATGGGATACATGTTGTTTCTCTGTTTGTACATAGAGTAAAGGCATACCATTTGTGTAATCATAAATTTACATAGGGTGATTTTGGTTGATTCATTCTGTTATTTTTCCCCTTCCCCCCACCCCTCCCATCCCTCTTTTCCCTCTATACAGTCCTTCCTTCCCCCATTCTTGCCCCCCTCCCTAACCCTCACTCTAACCCTAAAACTAACCCCTCCCATGCCCCATTATGTATCATCATCCACTTATCAGCGAGATCATTCTTCCTTTGGTTTGTTGAGATTGGCTTATCTCAATTAGCATGATATTCTCCAATTTCGTCCATTTGCCTGCAAATGCCATAATTTTATCATTCTTTATGGCTGAGTAATATTCCATTGTATATATATGCCACAGTTTCTTTATCCATTCATCAACTGAAGGGCATCTAGGTTGGTTCCACAATCTGGCTATGGTGAATTGAGCAGCAGTGAACATTGATGTGGCTGTATCTCTGTAGTATGCTGATTGTAAGTCCTTTGGGTATAGGCCAAGGAGTGGGATAGCTGGGTCAAATGGTGGTTCCATTCCAAGTTTTCTAAGGAATCTCCATACTGCCTTCCAGAGTGGCTGCACTAATTTGCAACCCCACCAGCAATGTATGAGTGTACCTTTTTCCCCACATCCTCGCCAACACCTGTTGTTGCTTGTATTCTTGATAATTGCCATTCTAATTGGGATGAGATGGAATTTTAGGGTGGTTTTGATTTGCATTTCTCTTATTACTAGAGATGTTGAACATTTTTCCATATATTTGTTGATTGCTTGTACATCTTCTTCTGTGAAGTGTCTGTTCATTTCCTTAGACCATTTGTCGATTGGGTTATTTGTAGTCTTGGTGTTGAGTTTTTTGAGTTCTTTATAGATTCTGGAAATTAGTGCTCTATCTAAAGTATGATTGGCAAAGATTTTCTCCCACTCTGTAGGCTATTTCTTCGCATTGCTGATAGTTTCCTTTGCTGAGAGAAAGCTTTTTAGTTTGAATCTATCCCAGTTGTTGATTCTTGCTTTTATTTCTTGTGCTATGGGAGTCCTGTTGAGAAAGTCTGGTCCTAAGCCGACATGTTGAAGATCTGGACCTACTTTTTCTTCTATAAGATGCAGGGTCTCTGGTCTGATTCTGAGGTCCTTAATCTGTTTTGAGTTTAGTTTTGTGCACGGTGAGAGATATGGGTTTAGTTTCATTTTGTTGCATATGGATTTCCAATTTTCCCAGCACCATTTGTTGAAGAGGCTATCTTTTCTCCATTGCATATTTTTGGCCCCTTTGTCTAGTATGAGGAAATTATATTTATTTGGGTTTGTGTTCTTGTCCTCTATTCTATACCATTGATCCACCTTTCTATTTTGGTACCAATACCATGCCGTTTTTGTTACTATTGCTTTGTAGTGCAGTTGAAGTTCTGGTATTGCAATACCCCCTGCTTCATTTTTCCTGCGAAGGATTGTTTTAGCAATTCTGGGTTTCTTATTCTTCCAGATGAATTTCATGATTGCTTGTTCTACTTCTGTAAGGTACATCGTTGGGATTTTAATTGGAATTGCATTGAATCTGTATAGCACTTTTGGTAGTATGGCCATTTTGACAATATTAATTCTGCCTATCCAGGAACATGGGAGATCTTTTCATCTTCTAAGGTGTTCTTTAATTTCTTTCTTCAGTGTTCTGTAGTTCTCATTGTAGAGGTCTTTGACCTCTTTGTGAAATTGATTCCCAAGTATTTTATTTTTTTCGAGGCTATTGTGAATGGGGTAGTTTTCCTAACTTCTCTTTCTGAAGATTCATCACTTATGTATAAAAATGCATTAGATTTATGAGCATTGATCTTATATGCCACTACTTTACTAAATTCATTTATGAGTTCTAAGAGTTTTCTGGTGGAATTTCCTGGTTCCTCTAAGTATATAATCATATCATCAGCAAATAGGGATAGTTTGAGTTCTTCTTTTCCAATTCGTATCCCTTTAATTTCTTTGGTCTGTCTAATTGCTCTGGCTAGAGTTTCAAGGACGATATTCAATAGGAGTGGTGAGAGAGGGCATCCCTGCCTTGTTCCAGATTTTAGGGGGAATGCTTTCAGTTTTTCACCATTAAGAATGATATTAGCCATGGGCTTAGCATAGATGGCCTTTACAATGTTAAGGAACGTTCCCACTATCCCTATTTTTTCTAGTGTTTTGAGCATGAAGGGGTGCTGTATTTTATCAAATGCTTTTTCTGCATCTATTGAAATAATCATGTGATTCTTGACTTTAAGTCTGTTGATATGGTGAATTATATTTATTGATTTCCTGATGTTGACCCAACCTTGCATCCCTGGGATGAAACCCACTTGATCATGGTGCACTATCTTTTAATATGTTTTTGTATGTGATGTGCTAAAATTTTGTTGAGAATCTTTGCGTCGATGTTCATTAAGGATATTGGTCTGAAATTTTCTTTCCTCGATGTGTCTCTGTCTGGTTTAGTTATCAGGGTGATATTGGCTTCATAGAATGAGTTTGGGAGGGTTCCCTCCTCTTCTATTTCATGGAATACTTTGAAAAGTATTGGAATGAGCTCTTCTTTAAAGGTTTTGTAGAACTCAGCTGAGAAACCATCAGGTCCTGGACTTTTCTTTGTTGGTAGGTTTTTGATGACTTCTTCTATTTCATTACTTGAAATTGGTCTATTTAAATTGTGTATGTCCTCCTCGTTTAGTTTAGGCAATTCATAGGTCTCTAGCAACTTGTTGATATCTTCGAAATTTTCTAATTTGTTGGAGTATAGATTTTCAAAATAGCTTCTAATTATGTTTTGTATTTCAATCGTGTCTGTTGTGATATTTCCTTCTTCATTCCGAATTTTGGTGATTTGGGTTTTCTCTCGTCTTCTCTTTGTTAGTGTGGCTAAAGGTTTATCAATTTTGTTTATTTTTTCGAAGAACCAACTATTTATTTTGTCAATTTTTTGTATTGTTTCTTTTGTTTCAATTTCGTTGATTTCAGCTCTGAGTTTAACTATTTCCTGTCTTCTACTACTTTTGGTGTTGGTCTGTTCTTCTTTTTCTAGGACTTAGAGCTGTAGTGTTAGGTTGTTTATTTGTTGAGTTTTGCTTCTTTTATTGAATGCGCTCCATGAAATAAATTTTCCTCTAAGTACTGCTTTCATAGTGTGTATTTCTTCTTTTGAGAAGAGTCTGTTTAATTCATTTGCCAATTAATTGAGTTACCCATGCTTTTTGATGCTTCTTTTTATGTTCTTTATATATTCTAGACGTTAATCCTCTGTCAGAAGAGTAACTAACAAATATTTTCTCACATTTCATAGGTTCTTTCTTCATACTCTTATTTCCTTTGCTGTGTAGAAGCTTTTTAATTTGATGCCATCCCATTTGTTAACGCTTGGCATTATTTTCTGAGCACCCCTACAGCATTTTAACATGCTTTTTTTGTTTAAACTTTTTTTTAATTGAAGGATAAAATTTATATAGAAGTGACTCCATTCATGAAAACTTTTCATTTTGTAACCAGTTCATTAATGAAATACAATACTACTAGCATTCCAGAAAACCCTCATACCTTTTTTCCAGAAATTACAAAATATTCTGTCCCAACAAAGTTAATCATCATCATGTCTTTTTAATTATGTGGTCTACTTATGACAGAATATCTTTGAATATGCTAGCAGAGAGGCATTGAAGAATTTAGCTTCAGGGATATGACCCTTCTCAACTCTCAATCCTTGTATTTCAATTAAGAATGAATCCATACCCAGGGATCTTGGATAGATTCTGAAATATACACCAAAACAATTAAAGCATTCTCATTTCAAACTGCTGTGTGGGTCAGAAAGCACAGGGAAATTACTCCTGTCACTTGTTGGAATGGGGATAATGAAGATTTCATTCTGAAGTTCCTGGACACTATGCAGTCTGAGGATATAGTCAACTCCAAAGACTTCTGAATCTAGCTATACTTAAGACTAACTCTACCTCTATAGTTTTCAGTTCAAAGAGCCAATAAATGCTTCTCATTCCTGCCCTATTTATGGGTTAAAATAGTTTAGATTGAGAGGAAAATTATTGTGACAGAGAACTAGGAGCCAGGAGGACATTTTTCTCTATTTTGATTTTTTTAAATTTTGCAAATAGAGATGATTATTAAGAATAAGAGTAAATAGAAGAAGGAGCTGGAAAGATTAAAAGCCAGGAAAGAAAATACCAAACTTAAACACTTATAGTTTGAGAAATAGGAAAAAAAAAATCAGAAAAGGGCATGATACAGATGCTGAAGTAAAAGATTCAAGTCTCCTTCTTCAATTATGTCAAATGCTTTAAAGAAATAGAATATACCACAGAATTCATTTATTCATTATTCATCTATAAAAATCTGTAAAGTATTTCTGTGTGGTGCTACTCTAATATTGTTGGAGATGCACCCTACCTTTAGGAACTTTATATTTTAGTTAGATCAGAAAAGTTTTACTTAGATCTGACCATATAGGACAATCCTGCAGATTGCTGCTTTATTAAGCATTAGAGAGCAAGACGTACATATCTAAGGCCCTCAGGAGTCTGGAGGGCAAGAAACTGGAGATCAAGCATCACATGTTGCCAGGGATCACCATAGGTCTCAGATCACCCTCTGCATCGCCTTTCTGTACGTTAGTGATCTTTATTCATGAATTTCCCTTTCAGTAATACCACCAACATGTAAACATTTATTATCTTGTCTGTTTCTTTTTAAAAGCATTCAGTTCCAGAAAATTTTATCAGCATTTGTCTTTTTAAAAAATTATTATTTTGATTCATTGTACATAACTGGGGTACAACTTTCTTTTCTCTGGTTGTACATGAAGTAGGGTCACACCATTTGTGTAATCATACATGTACATAGGGTAATGATGTTTGTCTCATTCTATTATCTTTCCTCCTCCCCCACCCCTCATTTTCTTCTGCACAAACCATCCTCCTTCCATTCTTGCCTTACCCCTGTCCCATTATGTATCATCATCCACTTATTAGAGAAATCATTCAGGTTTGGTTGTTTGGTATTGGTTTATTTCACTTAGCATGATATTCTCCAACTCCATCCATTTACCTGCAAATGCCATAATTTTATTCTTTATGACAGAATAATATTCCATTGTGTATATTATGTGGTATATATACCACAGTTTCTTTATCCATTCACCTATTGAAGGGCATCTAGGTTGGCTCCATAATCTAGTTATTGTGGATTGAGTTGCTATAAACAACAATGTGACTGTGTCACTGTAGTATGCTGATTTTAAATCCTTTGGATATAGGCCAAGGAGTGGGATAGCCGTGTCAAATGGTGGTTCCATTCCAAGTTTTCTAAGGAATTGCCATACTGCTTTCCAGAGTGGCTGTGCTAGCATTTTGTCTTTATCTAGAAGAAGTGTATGGGAAGTTTTGGATCCCTCCCATTGTCCTCTTTCCTGTGACCATACACATTAGCCCAATGGCTGAGATTTGATTTTGTTGTCTATTCAGGTGACGTGAACGATGCTCTCAAGTTTGGGCTTTTGAAGTAGGCTCGCTTTTCATAAACATGGAGAAGTTGACTCTCAAAACCAAGTTTCTCCTCAGACTTCTTCAAGACTAGGAAGGCTTTTGATGTTTTGTGGGTTTTCAAGGTGAGGAAGAGGTAATAGCATATACATGACATTTATTTTTCTTCCTAGGAAGTAAGATGAATGGAAATGTCATGAACAACTCTAGTCAATGGTAAATTGTATTATAATCATCTTCACAAGCAAGTGTTGAAGTTATCTCTTTGTGCAAACTTCTGGTTTCTGTCCTGATCACCTAAATGGACTTCAAAGCATCTAGTAAGAGCCAGGTGACTAGATCTGGTCTCTCACTCTGTGCTTTAATGACCAAGTAGGACAGAATATTCATACCCTCATTCATAAGCACATTTGAGATAGGAAAAGGAAGCCACAGAAAGTCCTTTGTTAAATGTTATAGGCCTTGACTGTCTTATTTAAATAAGACACTTAACATATAATTATTTTGTATAATGTATGTGGATTGCCAATTTCTAAGGAAATGGAATGCAACAAAACATACCAAAACTCAGCAAATCACTAATGAGTAAATTATTACTCATTGATGATGCAGAAGTTACTGATGGATAAAATGCCACCATTTTATGGGTACCTTATACTCTCTATATAAACAGAAGTGATTATTCTCTATATGATGAAATGCCAGATAAACCAACATTTGCTGTAGATCTTTAAATTTACTTGTCCTGCTACCTAATAAATATTGTCATATTCCACAACTTCTGAACTGACTCAATCTTTGATGATTCACAAATACCAGCTTGAACAAAAGTAATGTAGGGCAATTTAATCAGGATTTCAAACTCATTTACCTATCAATTACTAATTGGTCTGTAATTTTACTGGAAACATAACTTTGTATTATTAGTGAGTAAGAATTAACAGAGATTGCAAACTTTAATGAAAATTGACTGGAGGGGGAAAAAAAACAAAAACAAATCAAAATTAGAATATTAGGCATTCATGAGGCCCTGGGTTCGATCCCCAGTACCATAAAAAAAAAAAAAAAGAAAAGAACATTAGGTGATTGTAATTCTTTGCTTGTCTCTTTCCCCAACCTTACCTTTTGGATTTCCTTTTTTTATTGGTACATTATAATATGACCAAGGGACTTTTTATGCTGTATTTATCCATATTTATCCATGAACATAATTTAATCAATTTTATTCCCTAGTATCTTGCCTTTCTCTTCCCAGTTCCCTCCCTGCTCTGCTTGTTCTGTTCTGTTGATATTCCTTCTATTACTATTATTATTATTATTTTATTTAATGCTTTATAATTACACACACACATGTATATGATTCATTGTGGTATATTCGTACATGGACCTGACATAATTTGACAGATTGCGTTCTGCAGTACTTCCCTAAGCCCTCCTCCCCTCCCTCTCCGTCAATCCCCTTCCTCTACTCTATTGGTCTCCTTTCTATTTTGTGAGAGACCCCTTTTAAAATTCATTTTTCCCTCACCCACTAGCTTCTGCATATGAGAGAAAATATTTGACCCTTGACTTTCTGGGTCTGGCTTATTTCACTTAGCATGATGTTCTCCAGTTCCATCCATTAACCCACAAATGACATAATTTCATTCTTTATGGCTGAGAAAAAGTCCATTGTGTACATATACCGCATTTCCTTTATCCATTCATCTGTCGGTGGGACTTTAATGGGGTTCCATAACTTGACTATTGTAAATTGTGCTGCTATTAACATTGATATGCTTGGATCACTATAGATGCTGATATTAGGTTTTTTGGTTAAATACCAAGGTCTAGTGGGATAACTGAGTCATATGGTGGCTCCATTCCTAGTCTTTTGAGGAATCTCCATACTGCTTTCCAAACTGGTTGTACTAATTTGCTGTCCTACCAGCCATGTATAAATGTACCTTTTCCCCATGTTCTTGCCACCAATTATTTGGTGTTTTTTTTGTGTGTGTGTGTTTGTATTCTTGATGATTACCATTCAAACTCAAGTGAGATAAAATGTCAGTGAAGCTTTGATTTGTATTTCCTTAATTTCTAATAATGGTAAACATTTTTTTCATATATTCATTATATTTGTTAGCCATTTATATTTTTTCTCCCCAACTCCCCACGGAGGAGTGAACCCAGGAGTGCTCACCTACAAAGTCATATTTCTGATACTTTTTATTTTATTTTTTACGTTTTATATAGGTTCTTGCTAAGTTGCTTAGGGCCTCATTGAATTGCTGAGGCTGGCTTTGAATTTGGTATCCTCCTGCCTCAGTCTCCCAAGCTTCTGGGATTATAGGAGTGCACTAATGTGCCCAGCTATATTTCATCTTTTGAGAAAAGTCCATTCAGATTATTTGCTGATTGACAGATTGGGTTATTTATTTATTTATTTTGGTGTTAAATTTTTTTGAGTACTTTATATATTCTGGATATTAATTCCCTGTTGACAGAGTAGCTGATAAAATTTTCTCCCATTTTTTAGGCTCTCTCTTTGTGCTCTGAATTATTCCTTTGTTGTGCAGGAGCATTTAAATTTGATACCATCCCACTCATTGAATTTTGGTTTTATTATTTGAGCTTTAGGTGTCTTATAGGCATCTTATTAAGGAAGTGGGTGCTTGTATCAATATGTTGGAGTATTGCTCCTATGTTTTCTTTTAGTGGTTTTACTATTTCTGATCTAATTTCTTGGTCTTTGATCCGCTTTGAGTTAATTTTTGGGCAGAGTGAGAGGTGGGGATCTACTTCCATTCTACACATGGATATCCACTTTTCTCTGAAACAGCAATCTTTTCTTACTGTAGATTAGACAGACTTTGCATTTGTAGGTTCCATATACAATCCAAGGTTTTGCTTGATTCTGATTTACAAGTAGAATGGATTAAAATAACTTCAACTACAACTGATTATTAGGGAGTTGGGGTTAGGGTTAGAACTCAAGCTCTGTTACCTGGGTTTATAATCAGGCCAGATAGGAAGCCTACCAGGGTCTATTCATATGAGAAAACTGCAAGTTACTAAGGAAGATTTATGAAGAGGAAAGTCACTTAATGTTACCACAAAGAGAAACCAAGACCACAGAAAGCACCAAGCACAGTGTCTTTTTCTTCGTCACCCAACAAAGCTCCATGGAGACCTAGGCAAAAATAAGATAAAATCTCTACTCAAATCCTCATGAGTTACTGAGAATATAATTCAGCCCTATTTTTGTAGTATAAAAAGAAAAAAAAATAGTTTTAATTTGCATTTCCCTAATTGCTCCAGTTAGAATAATAACAATCAAAAATACAAAACATAGAATGGATACAAATATAATAAATAAATAAATGCTGGCAAGGATGAGGAGAAAATGACATACTCATATATTGCTAATGAGCCTGAGCCTTAGGACAACTGTTTTGGAAAGCAGAATGGAGATTCCTTGAAAGACCACCATATGACCCAGCAATCCCACAAGGCCTTGGTATTTATTCAAAAGAACTAAAAGCAGCATACCATAGTGATCCTTGTGTATCGATGTTTATAGCAACTAAATTCACACAACCCAAGTTATAGAACCAGCTTAGATGTTTCTCAAAAGCTGAGTGTACAAAAAAATGTGGAATATATGCACAGCAGAGTTTTACTCAGGTATAAAGAAGGACAAAATTATATAATGTGCTAGTAAATGAATGGAACTGAAGAAATTGATGCTAAGTAAAATAAGACTCGGAAAGTCAAGGATTGAATGTTTTCTCTCATATGTGGAAGTTAACCCCTAATGAGAAGTTTTTAAAAAGGGAATCTCATGAAAATAGAAAGGAGAACAGTGGAGCAGAGGAAGTGGATTAATGGTGAGGGAGAAGAGATGGGAAAGAGAAGGAAATACAGAATGAAATTAACCACATTATATTACATGCTTATATGAATATAGCACAATGAATTTCACTTTGATGTATAACTATAATATACCAACTTTAAAAATTAATTAATGGAAGACCAAAAGAGAAAGTGGATCAGGGGAGGAAGGAAAGGAAGAAAGTGCATAGTATTGGGGATTGAAATAGAGCAAATTATGTTATATAGATTTATGAATCTGCAAAATGAACCCCACAGTTATGTAAGACTGTAATGCACTAATACAAACATAAATACAAAATACAATGAAAACATTTTGTAGTATATAAATAAAAATAAGGCCTAGTCACATTTTGGGGGCCAATAGTAGCTCAATTTTTACTTTTTCTGGGTTCCAGAGATAAAAATGGTAATCAGTACTGAGTCAGGCTGCAGCAATGGTTGCATTGAGGCACTGCCATAACATAGTGGCTTTCAAATCACAAGGAGGTGACACCAAAGATAGTGTACAGCAATGGATACAAAAGGCCCAGGTTTAAGTTTGCAGGTCAAAAAATCTATGTTAGGAAGAAAGGTTAATGACCTGTGTTACATGGGGACTCACAGAAATGATGGGCCTGGGGCACTTGGCTGCGTCTTTTGGTCTCAGAATGGAGAACAAGGATGAGCCAAAGATATCTCATTTGGTTGGCAATGTAATTTAATTTTATATTTCTCAGAAACCCCATGACTTTATCCAAATTATACTCATGTGTCTGTAAAGCCAGAAGATCAGAGAAAGGATCAACATGATTTCTTAAGAACTCCTTTTTTTTTTTTTTTTAAAGAAAATGCAAGGCAATTTCTCCTTAATGATTTGTAATTAAAATCATTCAGGTAATTATGTTTAATGAATAATATTGCACCTCATCTTACAGCATCCTAAATGAGTCAGAAAGAATATTCTGGCTGAAGGTAAACATACACAAGTATATGTGCCTCTCTCCATTCACTTTTCCCCATTTTTTCTCTCCTCTCTGAAGGACAGGATTTTCCTTTATTGGGAGCCCATGAGTCAGAACCCCTGGAGTGAATGGTCAGAGGAGTAGTTAAGGACATTCTTGTCTGGTAGATCAGCCAGCAACCAGGTCTGGGTTTCTTGTGACTGTTAGGCAAGCTTACTCACCTGTTAACCTCCACACTCTGTGCTGTGAAAATCCCTGTCAAAACTCACCAGGAAGTACTTTCTATGAGGAACCAGATCCGCCTGGGCTCCTCTGTACCTGTCCTGACCTTTGCCCTTTCCAGATGACTCTACTTCCTTTATCACTATTTTTGGAGAACAGGAGGATCCACTGGCCACAAGATGCACCTTTTCCCTTAAAAACCCCACAGAAAGAAAACCGAGAAGAGACAGAGAGCATATTTGGGTCCCCTGAGTCCCACTGGATGATTTCATCCAGGCTTTTGTGGATTTCTTTGAGGTCGACATCGATCTTCCCTGGTAATAGAGTTCTAAGCCAATGCCTCTGGCCAAGGGTACTGCAAAATCCTTTTTAAGTGTTGCACACTCCTGTTCCCAACACAGGGAGAGCCTTTCTTCAGGGACCCAAACTGTTTCTTTCCGAAACCTTGAGCCCCAGATGTTCTCATGAGCCAAGCTGTTCTCTGAATTCAAAGGAAAGCTGGTGCTTTTACAGAGCTGAGTGGTGGCAATTGTCCAGCTCAACTCATGCGGTGAACTTCACTGCCTTGTGATTTATAAAATGTCCCCAGTAAAACTAAAAAATAAAATAAAATTTAAAAAAATCTGTTCCTTATTTACCCTATTTGGTAGAAAAAAAAAAGTATTGTAATGCATTTCTAAGAATACTTAATTTTATGTGTGTGTGATCATAATTATTTAAACACTTGCTAGCATTTTTCCAGAAGGCTTCTTTCCCTCAGAAGAGCCAAAACATTATTTTCCCCACCCCAATTGTCACAAACAAAATGTAATGAATATTTTCTGCTATTAGATGCCTGAAGGACATTTAGCTATGTGGCATATACTATAAATAAAATTTAAAAGCTGAGTTTATTATCTTCATACTTTCCAAGAAAATATGAAAGTGGATCACATTTAAACTACTATTAGAAATACAGAGTTGGAATGGAAGGGCAAAGAAAATTCTGGTTTGCCTTTCTCCCAGTAAATTACCGTATGGGTTTTTAAAAGAATGTTTATTCATTCATAGAATACGACACACATCATTTCATATATTTTTATATCACTAGGAGAAAATAGCCTTCCTTGGCCTTCCAACTACGATACTATGATTTTGATGGAGGCAGAGAATTTGGGTTAAGGCAAAAACACAGAAGAGAAGGCTGCAGATGCGCCATTGGTCTTCTCTGTGAATAACTCAGGTCTCCAGAGGAGCTCCTGCTGAACAAGAGAATGCTCAACAGCCGAGCAGTGAAATGACCGTTAGGCTAAGGTAAACCAGAATTTTGGAAACCTTCAGGAAAATTGCAACAGCAGAGCTTATAGTATTTACTGACCAATTCAATATCAGTTCTTGGTATTTCATTGTAAGTGTGATATACTTTTTATTCAGGTTCTTACATACACATACCCTATACTTTTTTTGGGAAGTGGAACGACTTTTAAAAAATCTTATGGAGATACCTGGGATGATAAGAGAAAGCCCATTATAACTATGTAAAAGTTCTTGTGATTTAAAATATATCTAGGACAGTGGTTCTCAAATGGGGTTATTTTGTCCCATGGGGGATATCTGGAAATGCCTGGAGATATTTTTGGTTTTCATAACTTGTAGTTGCTACTGGCATCTAGTGAGTAGAGGCCAGGGATACTAACAGACTTCAAAAAGTACACAAAACAGATCTTACAATAGAAACTCTTTGGCACAAAAGGTCAATGATGCTACAGAGAAACCCTGGTCTTAAATGTTCACTAGACAATAGAATCAAGATTTCTTTTTTTGCTAGGCATGGTATCACATGCCTGTAATCCCAGAGGCTTGGGAGGCTGAGGCAGGAGGATCATGAGTTCAAAGTTAGCCTCAGCAATTTAGCGAGTCACTAGGCAACTCAGTGAGATCCTGTCTCTAAATTTAAAAAAAAAAAAAAAAAAAATTTTCCTTTTGTAAAATGAAAGGTCAAATTATGTTAGGCTGTCCTCTTCCCCCAATGAATTTGGATACTTACTACCAAGACAAGTAAGTGATGCTCACCTGGGTAAGGTGTGTACACTACCTCTTAGGTAACTAGGAGGAAATCAACTATAATTCTTCATGACTGAGAAGGTACACTTGCTTCAGAGGGTTCACCATTGCCCCTTCTCATGAGACCAAGAATTTGCCCTTGTCACTGGGAATTAGCAGTGTCCATGCCAAAAAGTGCTTTCATTAACACCTAAGCAAAGCCAAATCGCTATGATTGGGTTGGCAAAATAAAAAAATAAAAATAACACATGAAGGAAAATCCTTAGCAGTTTCCCAATTGGGAGGGATACGTGGCGTATCCAAAACGGAGCTCTCTCAGACATCTTTGGATAAATGGGAAAGGGGATGATGAAGAGATATCTGGAAACTGGAAGGCATCTTTTGAGACGTAACTGGAGGGCAAGTTTTACTGGCTCCTTGTGCCCAGAAACACTCAGGAGACAGGTTGGTGAGGAAAATAAGTTTATTCAAAGCAGACTCTGAGGAAGCTAGAGAACATTCTGTCTCAAACCTCCATCCTCAGAGATCTCAGATGGTGAAAAGCTTCTGTGAGAGCGACAGGACAGGGGTGGCACCGGTCTCTCCCTCCTCCAAAACACTGTGACCCTTCAGCATCTGGGAGGCTCTTGCCTCCTTATCACACCAAAGGGATGTGGAAGAATGTGGGCAAAGAACCCTCCGGGGGCTAGCATCTCTGTCTTCATTGGAGATAAACATGTTACTGTTGTGGGGTGTGACTTAAGAACAGACCGATCACCACTGAGAAGTCCAAATTTGAGAGTCTTTATTAAGCAGGCCGACTGACTGTCTCACACAATGCTCCAAAAAATGGCTGTTGGGAGAACAGCCCCGAGCACAGGGTCTTAGGGGTTCTTATACCAAAAATCACATTAATCATAAGTGTCTGTTGCTATGATTCGAAATTACAAACTAACATCATGAGATCATCGACAGAGGGAGAAGTGAGTCAAAATGACCCTTACCTAGGTACAAACTGAAGAATGGGTACTAACATCCACACAATCACCGTTCACGTGGTACATTGTTTAGGAGCAATAGGAATCAAAAGAGAGCAACTCTTCTTTACATAGTAATTGTCATTCTGTATTGTTAAACATGTCACACTAAGTAACTGATGATGGGTACAGAGGTGTTCCCATGGGAGAAACTTATCTCCTACATAACATGGAGTCTCAGAGCAAAATGGAGTCTCTTTAGCCATTTCCCTTAGAGTCTGGCCTAGCACATTCTCATGGAGCCAGATATGTCAGCCCATCACACTACCTTTTGAACTGAGGATAGGAAAGGTGTTGCAGGGGGCTTTCTTTAGAATTTAGAATACCATAAGAAAGGGTATTACCAATGGAAAAATAGATTAGGGAAGTGGTTGACAGTGGGGAGAAGGAAGTACCTCTGAGGAAAAAAAAATCTTTTTGAGAAGATATTTTTGCTAAAAATACACCTTCCTGAATTGTTCTAAGACCTTCCCAGGCTTGTTACCTTGTACGGAACTAGGGAATAGTCAATGCATATAAAACTACAACCTCCATTAGTTTTTCATTATGCTAGTATTCTTAAAATTTTATTTATTTTAAAATTTTTATTTGTTCTAATTAGTTATACATAACAGTAGAATGAATTTTGACACATCATACGTAAGTGGAGTATAACTTCTCGTTTGTCTGGTTGTACATGATGTAGAGTTATATAGGCTGTGTGATCATACATACACACAGGGTAATAACATCTGATTCATTCTATTATCCCTATCTCCATACCCACTTTTGGGAAGCCATCCATGACTTGTATGAGAATCCAGTGTAGTTCAAGTCAGTAACCAGGATTATCTGGCCTCAGAAACTCACGACTGAATAATAACTGTTGGAGATGGCCCGAATCACGTGGTTATCCTCCGTTAGCTCACAGATCAAGTTCAAATATAAGCATCAGCTATGGGAGTGACCCACTACAGCTTGCTTACCTCCACCCTGCATCCTGTTTTCTCTTGAAGAGACTCCGACCAGTCACCTTTGAGCTGTATTGGCAAATACAGGCTCCTTCCTTGGTTAGACCAGACCCTTCTGGACGGCTTAATCAGTCATACCCCTTCTTCACAAATATTCTTGCTTTTTTGTCTTTATTTCTGAAATATAAATTTCTTAGCTTTTATTTTGCAGCCAAATCATACCTCCAATGGGAACCCTTTACCTTGCCCACGAGGGATATGTGCAAGACCCCTTCTCTCCTCCCCTCTGTCTTATCCAAAGTACTTCCATTCTTCCCTTGTTGCCCCCCCATCTTATTGTGAATTAGCATCGGCATATCAGAGAAAACATTTGGCCTTTGATTCTTTGGGATTGGCTTATTTCACTTAGCATGATATTCTCCAGCTCCATCCATTTACCTGCAAATGCCATAATTTCATTCTTCTTTAAGGCTGAGTAATATTCCATTGTGTATATATATCACAATTTCTTAATCCATTCATCTGTTGAAGGGCACCTAGATTGGTTCCATAGTTTAGCTATTGTGAATTGTGCTGCTATAAACATGTTAGTCTTGAGATCTATTTATTTTTCAATCAGACAACTGGGGAAAATCAGCAGGGAGGAGGTTATCATAAATTAGGCATGGGACCATTTCCACACATCACAGCAAGGGACCCTCTCCTGGACTCCAGTAGAAACCAAGGCTGGGGACAGTGCTGATGGAACTAACTCACTAGTGACAATAGATCACAATATTCCTAGAGAAGGCACTATGATACCGTTCACTCTTTCTTTTTACTATGTACCCCAAAATCACATAACCAAGAGAATAAAAGATACTGTACTACTTTGCTGCCCATAGGACCAAGAGGAAAATCAGTGTCTTTTGGTCCTTCAAGCAATGCAAAAGAAGTGATCATGGTCACAAAACTCACAAACTCGCAGCCCAGACTTTAGAAGCATTTTGCTGGCAACCAAACACTTTGTATTAACAGCATGCTGACTTTAGTCTCATTACTGACCTGCCCACTTTGTTATTTATTTCCTTGAAAAACTATTCCATTCAACTCTACCATTCATATAAAAAAATTCCTTACAAAGACATAATTTTTGAAAATGTTTACAATAGTTCATTTGGGTTTGGAGTATTTGAACCTGGAAGGATACTATATAGTGATAGGAAAGCCTTACCCATCTGAGGTCATAGAGGCTCTGATAGCTGAGTCACCTTGTCTTTTCAGAGGATCATGATTTTCTGATCTGTGTGTCCATTTTCCCACCTAAGAATAAACACCTCATAAAAGGAGTGATGTAACCAACTTGGGTTTTAAATCAGTGAGATGTTCATCATTCTTCTGTCCTTGTCCAAGGTAAGGCATTTATTTTTTAAAACTTTTTTATTTGTTCTTTTTATTTATACATGACAGTGGAGTGTATCTTGACATATCACACATACATGGAGTATAACTTCCCATTCATGTGGCTGTACATCATGTGGAGTTACACTGGTGGTGTATTCATATAGGAACACAGGGAAGTTATGACTGATTCATTCTACTGTTTTTCCTAATCCCATCCCCCTTCTCATCCTTTCATTCCCCTTTGTCTGATCCGGTGAACTTCTATTCTTCCCTCCCCTCCCACTCCCCCTCACCGGGCTTATTGTGGGTTGACATCCACATATCAAAAAGAATATTTGGCCTTTTGTTTTGGGGGATTGGCTGATTTCACTTAGCATTATAGTCTCCAGTTCCACCCTGTTACCAGCAAATGCCATAATTTCATTTTTCTTTATGGCTGAGTAATATTCCATTGTGCATATGTACCACATTTTCTTTATCCATTCATCTGTGGAAGAGCACTGAGGTTGCTTCCATAACTTATCTATTTGTGAATTGAACTGCTGTAAACATTGATGTTGCTTTGTCAGTATAGTATGCTGATTTTAAGTTCTTTGGGTAAATACTGAGAAGTGTGATAACTGGATCAAATAGTGATTTCATTACAAACTTTCGGAGGAATCTCCATACTACTTTCCGGAGTGATTGCACCAACTTGCAATCCCACCAGCAATGCATGAGTGTATCTTTATCCCCACATCTGCGCCAACATTTATTGTTACCCGTATTCTTGATAATTGCTATTCTGACTGGAGTGAGATGAAATCTCTTTGCAGTTTTAATTTGCATTTCTCTAATTGCTAGAGATATTGACATCTTCTTATATATTTGTTGACCATTCATATTTCTTCTTCTGTGAAGTGTCTGTTAAGTTCCTTTGCCCATTTATTGATTGGTTTATTTGGTTTTATGGTGTTAAGTGTTTTGGATTCTTTATGTATCCTGGAGAGTAATTCTCTATCTGAGGTGTAGGTGGTAAAGATTTTCTTCCATTCAGTAGGATCTCTCTTCACATTCTTGATTGCTTCCTTTACTGTGAAGAAGCTTTATAGTTTGATACAATTCCATTTATTGATTGTTGATTTTACTTCTTTTTTTAAATTTATTTTTATTGTAAACAAATGGGACACATGTTGATTCTCTGTTTGTACATGGAGTAAAGGCATACCATTTGTGTAATAATAAATTTACCTAGGGTAATTTTGTTTGATTCATTGTTATTTTTTCCCTTCCCCCACACCTTTCCCACTCCTCTTTTCCCTCTACACAGTCCCTCCTTCCTCCATTCTTGCCCCCTCACCCCCCACTATGTGTCATCATCTGCTTATCAGCAAGATCATTCTTCCTTTGGTTTTTTGAGATTGGTTTATCTCACTTAGCATGATATTCTCCAATTTCATCCATTTGCCTGCAAATGCCATAATTTTATTATTCTTTATGGCTGAGTAATATTCCATTTATGCTTTAGGAGTCTTGTTGAGAAATTTAGTTCCCAAGGTGACATGATGAAGAGTTGGGCCTACTTTTTCTTCTATTAGGCACAGGGTCTCTGGTGTAATTCCTGGTCCTTAATCCACTTTGAGTAGAGTTTTGTATAGGGTGAGAGATAGGGATTCAATTTCATTTTGCTACATGTGAATTTTCAGTTTTCCTAGCACCATTTGTTGAAGAGGCTCTCTTTTCTTCAATGTATGTTTATGACATCTTTATCTGGTATGAGATAGTCATATTTATGTGGGTTTGTCTCTGAGTCTTATATTCTGTACCATTGGTCTTCATGTCTGTTTTGGTGCCAATACCATGCTGCTTTTGTTACTATAGCTCTGTAGTATAATTTAATGTCTGGTATTGTGATGCCTCCTGCTTCACTCTTCTCTCTGAGGATTGCTTGGCTATTCTGGGTCTCTTATTTTTCCAAATGAATATCATGACTGCTTTTTATATTTCTATGAAGAATGTCATTGGAACCATAATAAGAATTACATTAAATCTGTACCGTGTTTTTGGTAGTATGGAGTTTTTCTTTTCTCTAGGGCTTTCAGATGTAATGTTAGGTTATGTATTTGGTGACTTCCTATTCTTTCAAAGAATTCTCTCAGTACAATGAACTTTCCTCTTAGAACTACTTTCATAGTGTCCCAGAGATTTTGATAGGTTGTACTGCTATTTTTGTTTATCTCTAGGTATTTTTGTATTTTGATCCTGATATCTCCTGCTATCTATTGGTCATTCAATAGTGTGTTATTTAGTCTCCATGTGTTACAGTAGCTTCTATTTTTTATTTTATCATTGATTTCTAATTTCAGTCCTTTATGATCTGATAGAATGCAAGTTATTAATTAGCTCTATTTTTTTGTGTTTGCTAATGGTTGCGTTGGCCTATAATATGATACATATTTGAAAAGAATCTGTGTGCTGCTGAGAAGAAAGTGTATTCAGTCATTGATGGGTGAAATATTCTATATGCATATGTTAAGTCTAATTATTAATTGTACTTTTTTAGTTCTATAGTTTTATTTGTTTTTGTTTTGGGGGATCTATCCAGGGGTGAGTGAGGTGTGTTAAAGTAACCCAGTATTATTGTGTTGTGGTGTATTTGACTCTTGAAATGAGAAGGGTTTGTTTGATGTACATAGATGATCCATTTTGGGGAGAATAAATATTTAGGATTGTTGTATCTTCTTGCTGATGTATCTTTCCCTTAAGCAGAATAAAATGTCCTCCTTCTCTCTTCTGATTAGCATTGACTCGAAGTCCACTTTACCTGATATGAGGATGGAAATCCCTGCTTGTTTATGAGATCCATGTAAATGATATGTTTTTTTCCCATTCTTTTACCTCTTCTGTGGATGACTTTACCTATGAGGTGAGTCTCTTGGAGACAGCATATTGTTGGGTCTTGTTTTTAATCCAATCTGCCAGTCTATGTCTTTTGATTGATGAGTTTAGGCCATTTATATTCAATGTTATTGAGAAATAATTCTTATATCAGTCATTTTGATTTATTTCTCATTTTTAATTTGAATTAGTTTCTCCTTTGATTGACTATTCTTCTAGTTTCTCTCTTTGCTGGTTTTTACTTTTATTTTTTATTTCTTCTTTATGAAATATCATATTGAGTATGTTTTGCAGAGCAGACTTTCTAATCATGAATTCTTTTAACTTTTGTTTCTCATGGAAGGTTTTTATTTCATCATCAATTCTGTAGTTTTATTTTGCTGGGTATAGTATTCTTGTCTGGCATCCATTTTCTTTCAGAGCTTGTTATATATTATTCAAACACCTCCTAGCTTTGAGGGTCTGGATTGGGAAATCAACTGAGAACTGGATTGGTTTTCCTCAATGTTACCTGTTGTTTTTTTTTTTTCCTCTGGCAGCCTCTAAAATTCTATGCTTATTCTATATGTTAGGCCTTTTTATAATAATGTACCTTGGTGTGGGTCTGTTTTAATTTTGCATATTTGGAGTCCTGTAAGACTCCTGTATTTGATTTTCCCTTTTGTTCTTTAGGTTTGGTAAATTTTCTGATATTATTTCATTGAAAAGACATCCATTCCTTTGTTTTGTATCTCAGAGCCTTCATCTATCCTGATGTTCTTTTCAGGTTATCCCATATTTCTTGGAAATTCTGTTCATGCCTGCCTAATATCTTTTCTCCAGGATCGACTTTATTTTTAATATTATATATTTTGCCTTCATTGCCTGAAACTCTGTCTTCCAAATGATCTAGTCTGTTGGTGATTGTTTTCCATTGAATTTTTAATTTTGTTTATTGATTTCTTCATTTTGAGGATTTCTTCTTGATTTTATTCATAGTCTCTATCTCTTTATCAAAGTGATCTTTCATGTCTCTTTACATTGTCCTTTACCTTGCAGATCAGTTTAACTATGTACATTCTAAACTCCTTCTCTGACATTTCTTCCACTATGGTGTCAATGGATTCTATTATTGGAGTATCTTGGTTTATTTGGGGTGATTTGTTCCCTTGTCTTCTCATGTGGTTTGTGTGTCTTCCCATCTAACAGTATTGGTCTGAGGCAGTAGAGTTTCTACCCTGTGAACTTATAGTGTCCCTGAAGGTTTCCAGTACCCCACCATTTAGGGGGACACAAATAATAGCAACAATCAATGCAAACGGTATACAACATTAAACCAAATAATTCCTGCTAAGAAACCTATAATATTGTCACAATAAACAGATATGATATAATCAGTTATTGCCTTCAATAAAAACAGTATGTTTGCAAAAGTGTTTACAGTTTTGAATGGTGGATGGCGGAGAACAGATGTGATATAGGATATGGTGATTATGAGGGAGAAGGAGAGAAGAGAGAAATAAAAACTTAAAGAAAATGTGAAAAGAACAATAGAGATGGACTGTTAGTGGATGAAAAGAGAGAAAGTGAATCAAGGGAAACAAGTGAGAGAAAAAATGGTATATAAAGTAAAAATTTTAAAATTGAAGATAAAATAAAAGAATACAAACAAAACTGAAATATAATAATCAAACATCCTAGTTCTCAAAAACTGATCCATAAAAAGTAACTGACTTCAAAAGTGTTAGAAAGGAGAAAAATACCTATACTATGTATAAATAACCATGAACTATTAAGGTCACAACTAAACAGAAAAAAGAAAGCTCAATGAAAAGTTGAAGAATTCTTACCATTGGAATTCAAAAGATTATCAGCTTCTCTTCGCAGCAGTGTTAGGTGGGATCTTCTGGAATTTGAGGCTCCACCTTCTGGGTGAATTGCTGAAGTGATAGAGGTAATCCTGTAGGTAGAACTCCTGGAAGTGGGGTTTAGGCTTAGGAAGGCTCCATTGCTGAATGCCAGTTGGTCTGGGTATTTTACATCAGTGAGTCTCCAGGACCCCTAGTACTTGCAGGTCCATGCTGGAAGACTGCACCATGGGGATCTCTCCTGAGTTCCACTCATGTAGTAGAGGAGCCAATTCTTATTCTACTACATCACCTGTGGATCCCACATTTCCTGGCCTTGGGTTCAGTCTCCAAATTCAATCTCTCTCACCTGGTGCTTTTGAATTTTCAGTCAGGCATCTCTCCCAGCTGGTTCTGCAGGGAGCTGGTTTGGAGGAAGAGCTGGGTGGATTTCCATAAGTAATATTCTCCTGTATAACCCTCTCTCCATGTTTGATTTTCTCCTAGCCACATAGGCGCACTCTGTCTCACACAGTGTGGGTATTCCAGGTCTGTATTTTGGGCCATACTCAGGTTTGCCAGGAATCGGCTCCCTCAGCTACCAGCCTCCAGGCCGCAGCTACAAAATGGTTCCTTTCCTCTGTCCTCAGCACGGAGTTGGGAGAGATCTGGCTTCTTTCCCACACAAGGATATTGTGCAGCATGCTTTTCAGTTTAGTCTTTGATCACTAAACTCTCCATACCCAGACATGCCTCCAGCCTCCTAAAAACTTGGATTCCTTTAATTTCCTTCTCCCTTCTCTTTGCCTGTGGAGGGATGGCTTTTTGCTGGTGCCTCCAGCCATAGCAGTGGTGTGGCCCTTGGGATTTCTTCCTTATTTCTTTATATCCAACCTCCTGATTCCCTGATCTTCTTTGAATGTCCAGTATTAAATTCCTGTAACAGTGCCTCCCCAGTTTTTGTTATTCATCCTGAGAGGTGAGAGGCTGCCTATCTGCTCTCTTGGTTTCACACCATGAAGCAATCTTCTCTCTTCTCCCACCTTGAAACCTCCCAGTTAGAGCATTTAATTAAATTACACTTGCTGTGTTAAACTCAAAAAAAATCTGTTTCATCATTTGTATCTCAATTTTCTTTCATTGACCCTCCAAAAATAAATTAATTTTATTTATTATATTAAGCTTAGCAAAGACTTTATTAATTTTTCTTACTATTTTTCCATCCATTTTATACCTGTGGGATTTTTCTCATAAGCATAATTACACATTTCATATGCAAACAACGTGTAACTACATTTAGTAGAATTTAAAGCTAGTGTATAAAAATTTCAAAATATTTTAAAGAAAAGTCACCTCTAGCCTAGAATAAATGCCATTAATTATTCTATAACCCAGGAAAAGAAATGCTGTCAAGAAATCTACAGATTGGAAGAGGGGGAAAAAAATGCCAACTGAAGTCAAGAACCAGAAGAAAGCTGTGCAATTCATTAGCCCAATCTCTTTCCTTAGCCAGGAGAAGTGCCCTAAACAGTCCTTGCAAAACATCCAATGCTTTCCTAGGGACCTATTTCAATGAACAACATTTGGCACTAGTGCCAGAGAAGAAATAGTTGGAGATACTAGCTGTGGCTCAGATACCCATAAACTACATGTAACAGAAAAAGCAAGATTGTAAGGTCACCAACAAAGTTTGGGAAAGCAACTGTTTTTTCACTTGTAAATAACCCTATGATAAGTATATCCCAATTGTGCACAGAAAAATGGTCAGCTGTAGAAAAAGTCACAGTCACTAAGGTCTTGATAGTCAAAAAGTATTTAGAAGCATTAAGGATCTTTAGGACGATTATGTCAAAATTGCTCAAAATCATTAGAGCAAAGTTCCCCAAAACTGATTATCTCACAATTCTATCTGGTATGGTTACTATTTAAGTCATTGTCCTGATAACTTAATGCCTTCCTTTCTATCAGACTTGTTTTCAGATATGTTGATACTGTAGTTGTCATTGCACAACTTTCAACATTTTAATGTATTTCTAAATCATAAATAATTTTATCATTTGCAAATAGATGCACTGAATAATAATCCTTATGCAGATTAATGTGCTGGTGAGTGGGCAGGACATTACATAATGAAGGAAAAATTAGGTTACTTTTAAGAAATATTTTCAATGTTAAAAAGGGTAGAATTTAATTACAAAGTCTATACTATTTCTCCCGCCTTTTTCTTAGAGTCACTTCTTTTATATTCATCTTTAAAAGTTTTACCTATTTTCTGAAATGAAATTCATTGCTTTTAAAGTTCTAAATTAAACATTTTTTAGCTGATTTGTGAGATCAAAGAACATTTATAAAGTGTTGATTCTTGCTTCACCCGTGGCAATAAAAACAATTATTACAAATTAAGAGAGAGTGAGAACTGAGAATAGTGTTGCTGACTTATTTAATTAATTGATGTTATCTTGAGATTCACCCTAACACTACACATATGTACTGTGCATAGTTACAAGTCTTAATTAAGTCACAATTCTAAATTAAAAAAAAAAATTGAATCAGGCTATCCAACAGAATTAATGAAGGACTTAGTTGTGTGGACCAATTTGGCTTCAAGAAAAAGACCATGTTTAGTTTAGTTGTTTTTTTAATTTTTATTTTTTGGCTTGAATTGTCTTTATTTCCTTTATATTTAACTGTGGATGAGTCTATAATTTATCTGACAGACCAGCACTTACCAATAACATTTTACAGTATAAAGCAAGAAAAATAGTCAAAATGCAATATGAACATTTGATACATTGGTGATGTATTAAAAACATAATTGCTGTTTTAATATCACTTCCCTCAATTCCCTGTTGGTATATCTTAATGACAATGGCAGATGATAAAGCTGTGTCTGTCTACCACTTAAGATTAAGTTTTTATTGCCTTTTATTCTGAAGTATTTAATAAAACCAAATGCACTAATATATGGCACTTGGCTTAACTTCTAAGAATGATCTCACTTTGTATTTGTATTAGATCCAAAGAGAGATTCCAGTGTCAATCAACAAATAGTAATCATAACTAATTTATCTTGTAGGACTCTAAGGATAACCACAATTATATTTTGCTTTCCTATTTTTTAACAGAGCTATAGCACTCTCAGTTGCATGTAAATCTATCTTCTAGATTCCTAAGCTAAGCTTTCCAGGGAGCTTTTGCAACACCTACCCCCATTCCCTCACTGCTGATCCTTCATTAGCCTCTCATGAACCCCTAGTCCACTGAGGTACATGAGAGCTTATTCTTCATAAAGAGGTATCTTAACATTCACAACTACGAAGTTTTGTGCTGCTGCTATTGCTTTTAAAAGAAAAAAACGCAAATATATATTGTGGACTTGGTGCATTTTCAAGAGAGGTGATCTGCACTTAGCATCTCATTTGACCTTTACAGCTCTCTGGAGCTGGTGTTATTGCTTACTTTTACCAGTGAGTGAACTGAGGCTGAGCAAAAGGGCCAATTGTCAGAGCAAAGGCAAGCCTGTCTTTCTATCTCAGCCTTTACGATCAATGTGAAGTCCTCAGGTTTCTGCATTAAGTTTCCTTTCCTTTCAATTAAGTTAGAAATTCCATGTTTTTTTACCCTTGGAATTTTTTTTTTTTTACTTTATAGTAATATTTTTAATATCACAAGCTAAATTTATAAAAAAAAATATATGCTTTTACTTATTCAAAAAACATTTACTATAATGCATCTACTTAATATCTCTGTAGTATGCTGGATATTATATTAGATGTGAGGAATCCAAGAAAATAGCCCCACTGCTACCTGTCAGTTGACTGCATTCCGGTAAAGAAGCAGCTGTGTCATGGGATCACCCCGGGTGAGGCATGGTGAGCTCTGTGAAACATCTGTGCAGGACTCTAGTTCAAGTGGGAAGGGGAGGCCACCTCAGCAATGTTCATCGATATCAGAGCTTCCAGTACCCATCTGTACTGGATTGCTGACTCTGAGAAACTGAACCAGCTCCGGTACCTACTTCTGGACCTCAGATTTCTGTTCTTTGCCCTATAATCATTTTTTTATTTTTATTTTTTGCTCTGCAAACTGTTAGTTACCTTTCCCAGGGAAAAGACAATAGTTTAGAGATGAAACAAGTCAACTTTGTGTGAAATGAAAGTCTCTCTGTTTCCTTTGCTTTGATTTCCTGCATAACTTCAGGCTGCCCACGTAAACTTTGATTTGGTTAATTATTTGCACAATACAGATAATAGCTACCTTATGGGTCACTGAAGGGCTTAATTAATTGTTGTTTCAAAGATTTTTGAAAATGTAGCATTAAGGCTACTAAGCTAGTGCAAATTATTATCATTATTAACATTATCATCATCATTGATGTTTCACAAAGAGCCAGAGGCAGTCTGCAAGCCCTGAAACAGGATGGTTCTCTTTAGGCCTGGATCCAGCTTCCCAACTAGGTCTGAGTGTCTGAATCTAATTGAGGGCAGAGCTACTGAATTGAGTTCTTTCTGTATGTAAAACAAAACAAAACAAAACAAAACTAAAAACAATTAAAAAAAAATAAAAAGAAAAACAAAACAAATTATTCCTGTTCCTGCTTCTTGACTGATACTAATGCTCATTATTCAACCTTTCTCCTGATCCTCACACAATCCTATGTGTATGCACAGAACAGTTACACACTCTTCCATCCAAGTGTCTATTGCCTATATCCTCAAGAAAGCCCTGACATCTCCTCTCTCCAGTTGTGTAAAGCAGGGAACTGAGACCAAGTTCAAGTCATAGATTTGAACTCGAATTGTGAATGAGATCTCCTTTTGTTTAGCAATTGAGGCTTTACCACAGTGCATAAATCTTCTTGAAGGAAAGAGAAAAAAATTACAGTAAGACACATAATCATCATTTTGAATATAGTTATTTGTAATTGATTACTAAATGATTGTTTGACTTATTTATATGTTGTTTTCAAACAGCACTAATTATTATCAAAATGCAGTTATTTGAATAGTGAAATTTTTTCACCTTAAATCATGCATTTCCCTGTTCCTAAATAAATTTTCTCTCTTTTTTTCTGGGTAACCCTTATATATTCTTTATGACTCACCTAAAATTGTCCCTCATTTAGTAAAACTTTCTAACTCAGTATAGCATGTGATGATTATTTTCTCCCCTTGAATATACAATACCTTGTCTACATTATTTATTTGGTTACTATTTACTTCTCTGTGACATCTGTTGTTTTCTTTCACTTTTCAAGTACTTTGATCATCCTTTCACAATTTAATTGCACAACACTTTGTGAGTGGAAAAGAAGGAATATTCTGCTTTGTAACCCCTGAAAAATGGAGATTTTAGACCATTGGAAGTGATACTGGATGAACGTTTCCATCCCTTTTTAAAAGTTATTAGGGAGACTATTTCACATCTCCATGGAACAGTATGGAAAGGTTACTCTACCCTATCCTTTAGTTCCTGGGCACAGGGCTAGATCAATTTCCTAACCCTTCTTGCAATTCGACTGGACCAAGTGGTTAAGTTTGGTCAGTGTGGTGTTATAGACATTATTTATGCTACTTCCTGAACTGGCCAATACAAATCTCCTGCACAATCTGCCCTGCTTGCTTGTACTGTCTTTGATTATTAGCAGGCTAAATTAAAAAGGAAGCACATAAAGACACTCAAAGCCAACATCCCAGTCCCCACGCCATCTTTAGAAGAAAATCTTCCTAAAAGAAAGTGGCCAGGAAGATCCAGGGTGAACTGTTGCATGAGTGAAAAAATAGATTTATTTTCTGAAATATCACTGAAATTTGAGGATTATTTGCTACAGAAACTTAAACTGACTTATAATAATGCTCATAATCATCCCATCTTTAATATATTCAGAAGGAAATGTGCTTCCTTTCTTCTTCATGTCCCAAATCCAGTGCTTTAGCAAGTCTTATCCATCCATTTCTCCATCACCCCTGAGTGTACACAAAATTTCATTATGTCTCTCAGTGCTGCCAAACTGCTTTTCCTGCCTTCCATTCTTGCCTTTTCTTCTCTTTCTTTTCTCTCTCTCTGTCTCTCTGTCTCTCTCTCTCTCTCTCTCTCTCTCTCTCTCTCTCTCTCTCTCTCTCTCCCTCTCTCTCTCTCTCTCTCTCTCTCATTCTTGCTCTCTCTTTCCTACAGTTCCGGCAATGGAAACCAGGGCTTATGCAGACTAGGCAAGCATTCTACCACTGAGCTACATTCACAGCTTGCCCTTTTCTCTCAACATAGTCACCAAAGTCATCTTTTCAACCACACCATTGCATTAATTTAAATCCTTTTATAGTTCATCATTTTACCAGAAGAATGTCTACACTCCTCACTTTGGTCTATAAAACTCTGCCTCTTCTGGTCACAGTCTAGCTCCCCATGTTCATCTCAGGTCATCTGTTTCCCAAACACCTGAAAAGTCTTTTCAAACTGGAATTCTTTCAGTTTCTCTAATAATCAGAATTTTTATTTCCTCCATAGTCTTTACCCAGGCAGATGCCCCAAAGGATTTCCTCCTTGACCCTCACATGACCAGCTCCTTTCTCCTCTTCATGTCACCAAGGGTCAAAAGTATTACCGTCTGTACTCTTCATTGTAGTAACTTGCTCTTCTTCATGTTAACAATTACCAGAATTTAAATTATATATTCCTGTAACGGGAACTTTAGGTCACACATTCAGAAGGTACAAAATTTTAAGTGTATTTTACATAAATGGATACGACTTCCTTCTCTATCCTGTTTTAAGGCTTCATTCCATTTGTACATTGATTAGGACATAGGCTCCTAATCCTATTACCAAGAACCGAATAAAACAGTGACGAAAATGTCTGTGTTACACAGTGAGTCATTCATATTGAAAGTTTTTATTTCTCCTTTAACAGCCTGAGGATAAGCAGTCCAAGACTGATAAGGCAGTTGGAAGTGTCCAGGTTCCAGGCTCTTTTTATATTGTCAGTCTGCCATCCTCAAGATGAGGTTTCCATACTTGGGTACCAGATGCAAGATTAACTGGAATTTTGAATGGTAGGTAATAGCCATGCATGGTGGAACCAGGTCAGAAAGGACCAATATTCAATCTTGAGTAGCCATAAAGTTTTTGTGAAGTCTCGATATGTCAGTTTCTGTGAATGGAATATCCACAAAATATCTATTATGTTTTTTTAATTTCCTTTCTAAGTTTCTTCCAATATTTCCCATATTTTAGTTTTTTTTTTTAAAAAGAAGCAAAACTAAATATTTTAAGAGGGAAGATTCCATTTTCTATAATGGAAAGAAAATTCTTGGAGCTTCTCAGTATATTTTCATTAATAATGAAATTTAGAATAATATGTTAACAGATTTTCTAATTGCTTAATCTCTAAAGATCAAAATGTTAATTACAAGTTCCTGAGTAGGTAAAGCTTGATTATGAAAATTGTTATTATATTAATATAATAAACCTCCTGAAACTTATCTGACCTCAGATTCATTTATTACTTTCTACTGAAAAAGGCTAAATATAGAATTTCCTGAATTCTATAGGAAAAAGTAATAAATGTTTTAGACCACACATGAAGAATAGTTTTGCTGTGGTTTTTGAAGGTATATTCTCATATTTAATGATAAAAACAGAAAGCATTTCCAAAAAAGGTTTTCCTGTGTGTCCAAAATGAAAGACACAGCATCCTCTTTTTGTAAAAGAATCAGCGGTTTCTGGTATCTAAAATTGCCAGTTAGTTCACACATATGTACAGAGGGGCTCACGTGTACATGTGTACAAACACATGCCCAGAGAGTTTTCTGGGTTATATGCCTGTTTCTAAATGTGATGTATCCCATATAAGAACTCTCTCCTCATGGCTTCTGTATGCAAATTGGGCCAATGAACCCTCTTGATTTCTTCCAAAGGGTACAAAAAAATTACCAAACAACACAGGTACACAAAATTATGTGTATTCTCTAGCACATTGCATGGAGCATAGGTGAAAATTCTAGGTCAGTTATTACATCAACATTTTTCCCATACTATAAATGTAATTCACAAAGTAGGAAATATCTAGGGAGAAACTGAATATGCATGTGGGGGGGAGAGAATTCTATTTAGTGATAATCGATAGTCTTTCTTTGCTGAAAAATTCAGATTATTTTTAAACCCAACCAAGTTTACAAATTTTGACTCCAAATTTAGTTGTACTTTCTAGACAATCTACTTTTATGGGGGACAAGAATATTAATTTTTTTTCTTGCTGCCTTTTCTGCCTTACCTAATACCACTGTCGTTTCCATTAATAAAATAAGGCTAAAAACTATAGATGTTTGAGAGTGTTAATCTTTTGATAAGGTAAACTAAAATATTACATGATTAGCTATCAAATTAATTAAAAAATAACTATGGGTAAATGGCAGAAAGATCACTAGAGGGAAGGGAATAGCGGTTGGGGAGAGGGAAGGGAAAGGATAGGTATTGGGGTCTGAATTAAAACAAGATATATCCCATACTTGCATAATTATGTCTGAATGGACCGTATGGTCATGTATAATTAAAAAGAATCAATAAAAAATAAAATAAAATAACAGAGTTTTTCATGGCTTCTCAAAGATGAAATAGTCTGTTCTGGTTTTGCTCCAGGTTTCTTATTTGTATTGACCTTCATAGCACAACTGAGGAAAAAGAACAAATACCTTCCCAGGAGGATTTGTCTAAGAATTTTAACCAAAGATCCAGATAAAAGCAGAAACTGAATTCAAAAGAAACAAATAAGGGAGAGATGACAAAATGTTCTAGAAAAAAATAAAAGGAGAACTGTGATCGTTTCAAGGCCCCACAAAAGAGCGGATATGAAGTGAGAAGTAGCCCACATTGTACAAGGGAATAAATAAATAAATGTTGTTTTTCAAACAGGTATCATTCATTGCCAGCTTCCAATTAGAGATGGTTTAGGCATTAGACCACTTTTCCATGAATGATTCTAGCAGTTCTCAAGAGTAAGAAATGCTATATTATTTTTGTGTAGAAGAAACCTCTGATTTATTAGAGAATATAGGATGGGAAATTGACCACCCATGTTTCCTTCTTTATCTTCTTTTCCAGATGTATTTTGTGTTTGTACTCTGTTGCTCTAGTGAATTAGAATAATTTTGTGGATATTTGCCCTATAATGACATGCAATATTTTTGCAAAATTTTTCTTTAGAAATTTTAAAATACCTTACAGCTCTTAAATTTATATCAAAATTTATTTAAGAAAGACCTTGTCAGTAATAAGGAACTTTGAATTCTTTCCAGGAAAGTCTTTTATTTTTACTTGGTCTTACCTGATTATTAGTGTAGAATATTTTAATTCTCACTCTCTGACAGAAAGTTAAATAGTCACAGGCACATTAAGTTCAAGTAAGGCCAAGATGGAACTGAAGTTTGGTCAGTTTGATTTTTGGCTACTTGTCAATTTAGTTTAAACCACAGTTATCACTGATATGTTCAATTGCATAACTCATTCTACTAAGAATGTTTGTCTCTCCCATGCCACACAAGTAGAGTAGGCTGGACTTTCCCAGAAGTGGGGGTGCTCAGGACGTAGCATGGGCAGGACAACCTAAGTTTACCAGGAAATGTGCCACAAGAACAAAGGTGGAGTCCCTCTGAACCTTTCCTCAAAAACATGCTTCTTAAAATGTACCTGGGTGCTTTCATTGAATGTGTACATGAGATAAAAGTATAAACATTAGATTGTATTCTTCTACATAAAAAAATAGGCCTCTTATTTAAGTAAAAATTGATAATGTGTCCCTAATATTATAAAAAGAACTTCTGAAATCCTGATACCTAGGGATAAGAAAATAATGAAGATTTGAACTTCACATGCATTAAGAACATTCAGGGTAGAAGAGAAGTTGTCCATCTCATATCAAGCCCTTCTTCAATTTAACTGATGTCATTGGGATATCATTTGATATGATATTCAGCCTACATTGGAAAGTTACTGGGCTAAATGAGGTAGGGGAAAGAGTTTGGGCTAAAATTCCATCTCTGCCCTTGAGCAATACATGAACAAGTATGTTCTTATAAGGTTTGTTATCAAAAGGTAATGTTCTAGTAGGTCCTTAATTCATTTAGCAAGTCTAATAAATAAGATGTCACAAAGTTATATAATAACTTCATGGCATAAAAATAGACACAGTTATGATGTGCTGTTTTATGATTTCAGTGGATTTTTTTCATAAATTGCTGTGTGGGTATAGCTGTGGTTAAAATGGTACATTAGGATTGACATGAGAGAGATTCTTTTTCCTTTTCCTTCCAGTCCAATAAACTTGACAAGACCTTGGTTGGTCTGCAAGTTTTATCCCTATGAGACTTTGTCTGTGGCTTGGTGAGACCCCCTGTGCTAGTTTCTAAGCTCCAAAAGTGACTGAAACGTTAAAACTTCACAGATATCTCCCTAGTACTTGTCTAAGTGCCTGTCATGTAGTCAATTTTCAATCAGTATTTATAGAAGGGAGATGAGGAAGGGGGAGATGAGAAACAGAAGGAGGGAGGGAGGGAAGAAGTCAGAAGAGTACCTCCTTCCCCAGGAGGGAGAGAGAAAGGAACTCAAATGCACGTAGTGATCAAGTTGAGCACTGAGCTTAAACAGTTGTAATCTCTACTTGTTGGTAGGTTCATCCTGTTATTAAGGTGACTAGAACAAATAACCTGTTAACTAAGTGGCCACCCATCATTGTCAAGATTGGATCCTAACATATACCTGTGTGATTTGGTGTTCAGAGTATTTGGACTTTTCTTCCGCCAGCACTTTATTTTAATACATTTTTTTAAAAAAAACAGTATATCATTTTTGTCTGCTAAACACTAGGTGACACTGAGTACCTTGTTATTCAGAATAGTTTGAAACTAACTTCCAACAGTGAAAACAAAGCTTATATCATGTTGGTATGACACACATGCACATAAAGGAAGAATCACTGCCTGAAAAGATATTAGGAAAAGAATCTGATCATGAAAAAACACTCAGACAGAAGCGGAGATGGACTATCAGATGTGTGTCTTTGTCTTAAATCTCCCACTGCAGCCCCTGAGAACTGTGTATAGGGTTGTTTAGGTCAGTTTCTTTTTTTTTTTTCTCTAACCAAAGGACTTGACAAGAATAACCTAGAGATGTTTATTTTGGCTCATGATTTCAGAGATTCAGTTCATGGTTAGTCAACTCCAAAGCTCTGGGACCAAAGTGAGCAGAGCATAATGACAGAAGGACATGATGGAGAAAAGCAGCTCAGAACAGGGCTACCAGGGCAAAACATAAATTCTAAAGGCATGCCTCCGGTGACCTATCTCCTCCAGGTACACCCTGCCATTCTATCATTATGCCTAGTTAATCTATATCAGTGGATTAATGCACTGATTAGGTTACACCTCTCATATGTAATCATCTCACCTTTGAAAATTCTTGCATTTTCTCACACACGGGCTTTTGGGGGACACCTAATACATAAATCATAACAGGGTAATTACCCCTCTTATTCCAACCCTGAAAGCCCACCAACATGTCTGGCAGCAAAAAGTTGTATAAGTCAGCATCTTGTTGCTGTGACCAAAATGCCCGATAAGAACAACTTAGAGGAGGAAAAGTTTGTTTGGGGCTCTTAGTTTTAGAAGTTCAGTTCATGGTCAGCAGATCCCTATGCTGGATCTGAGGTGAGGCAGAACACCATGGCAGAAGGGCATGGTACAGGGAAGCTGTTCAGTTCATGGCAGGCAGCTGGAATACAAAGATGGGGGCATGTAGGTAAGGAGAGGGCATTCTTGAGGAACCAGGAACAAGATATGATCCCCAAGAAGATGCCCCCAGTTAACTACTTCCTTCAGCCACATTTCACCTGTCATACCACCATTAAAATTATTCATCAAGTTATTCAAATTAGTAATCCATTCAAATCGTAAACCTATCAAAAGAATTAGTTCACTGATAAGTTACAGCTCTCATCATTACCTAAAACTCCTCTTCTGACTGCATTGGGGATCATGGTTTCAAAATATGAACTTTTTAGGGGGCAATTCTAGATCCAAACCATAACCCATGATTGGTGGAGAACTCATGATGCTGTGAATTTTCTTATGTTACTTGTGCACAAGTAGTAAGCCACCTGCTGGGCTCTACTCACATAGAAGCTTGCATGGTGCAGACTTTGTTCATAGTGTCACCAGAGTCTACCAGAGAGATGACCTTGAGGTGTGTTTTAGGGGAGCATTTCTATTACTAAGCCCTCCTTTCTCAGGTGCTCAAATTGTCTATTTTGGAAAGTTGATCTTGCTAATTTCCCACACTCTCAGAATTTAGGGGATATTGAAAGATGATAACAAAATAATTACCAATTATTATATACAATGAGCAATGTGATTATCATATGAGCCAAAGGACCAGAATATGTAGTCATGCTGTCATGATAGCACACTGCCCTTACAGATAAACCGCATGCAAAGTCAAATTGTAATTGGAACTATGCTTTATTAGCACACAATCTAAAATGGAGAATTAGCTATATGATTCAAATGGTTATCTCCAAGGAGGTAGTGATTAAAAGAGAATCTGTTGGAAAATTCTGGGATACTGTTAATGATCTATTTCTTGGTAGGTATGAGGGGGAAGTTAAAATTTGTAAACTTTCAACAAGTAGTACCAAGCATATCTATTTTTACAACATGGATGAATAGACAGATATATAGGCTCAGATAGATACATACACAACTACATCACATTTCTACACATATATTTCCTAAAATACGTGCTCAGACCTAAGTATAGAGATAGATAAGATAGACATAGGGTTAGAAGTAGGCAGATTCAGATATAGGTATGTGTGAATGACAGATAAAGATACAGATATAATCTACATAGTCTCAGAATATTGAATCTATGGGTCACACAACCTCTCTTCATTTGGGTGGAGATTTGAAAAGTACTGGTAAGTGGTGTAAAACTTCAAACTGGAAAAAGGGGGTGAGTTTTGCTCTGAGCCCTGCTCTGAGCATCATATCCACACTCATAGCTCAGGAGTCCCTTAGAGCATCATGGAACTTGGTCCCCTCCCCTTCAGAAAAATGCTCCACGTATTAAAAACCCCAAGTCTTTTGCTTAATTGTCCTTGTGTCTACTTTTCTGACCTTCAAGGACCACTTGCCAAGGTCTGCTTTCCTCGAAGATATTCTCTGCCACCTTTATATATATCATCAGATCCAAAGGTGATCAAGAGGTGAACTAACCTACACATATGGTCTGAGGCATGCACATGGATGACCTTCTGGTGCAAGTGGAATAAGTGGAAAGAGAAGGGCTGGGAGGTTGAGCTGTAAACTTGGTCCTGGGTTTGGATCTCCTTGTGCTGCCAAGATCTAGCATGGAGAACCAAGTGGTTCTGAGCTTCTAAATTCAATTTTTTGCAGGTTCTCATAAAGTCACATTGTGTTCAACAGGTAGAACATATTTAATCTAAATGTTTATGGTTACACACTATCATCACTCCTATTGCCTAGTTTGCCAGGTTCCTTTAGAATAAGCTTTTGGCGCGTGTCTGTCAGTTTATATAGAAAGCTGCTGGCAGAACCATCTGGAAATTCCCTGACTCTGACCTTATAAGACCTAAAGGACTTCATGTGGATGAAAGAGTGGAGATGTCTTTCCTCATTCTTCAACTAGAGTTTGGTATTTCTCACAGTATCCCCTTCAAGATCTCCCCTCTCAAAAACAAATGAACAGAAAGCTCTGCAATTTCAGGCTAACCCAGAACAGATCATTATGTCATTCAATATGTACTTGTAAAATGCAAATGTCATGCAAAATTTGTCACTATGTAAATTGAAGTATAACACACTCATAATAACCAAGTCTCTCTAAAATGATCGAATTGTTCTTCCATTTCTTTTTTTTGTTTTTTAAGGGGCATTTGTATTCTTACTACCATTAGCTAATTTTAGAAGACAATGTTGAAACTGTTTCTGGATTTTAAGTAACTCTAAGAAGTTTTTATGAAATACACAAAGTATTTTGTATTGTAAAATAGGAAAGCATATTACTCTTGTAAAACTTGATCATTTTAAGTCTTTTTGAATCCTACCCACCTCTAATCTCCTTACTAACTACATTGAAAGCTTTTACTTAGATATATGAATTTCTAACTATTGAATTATTCTTATCTACTTTACTTACTTTACTTATCTACTTTAGTTACTGCTATAACTCCATTTTCTAGAATAGTACGTGACACATGATAGATGCTCAGTAAATATTTATGTATTAAGTTAATGGATGAATACTAATATAATAAATCCAGTTTAAGGTTGAAGCAAGCAAAAAAAGCTGTTCTGAAGGAACTATGCCATACTGGAAAATATTAATGATTACTAGGGTATAAATAGATGTTGGATGCATTGACAGAGGCATATTAATCATAAATTGAGAAACAAAATATTTGAATGACTAACTTAAGGTCAGTTAGGGGACAGAGACATTATCTTAGCAAACTGACCTCTTTAAATGGACACAACAACATTTATTTTCTTTTCTCTCATGAAGTATTTTCTGGCTGTTTTAGAATTTATTTGGAGTTGAAGTAGAAAGGGGGCTCATGGATGAAAAGGAGCCATAGAATTGAAATTTTTTTGGTGTTAGTCAGCTTTCCATTACTGTAACAAAAAACTACAAATAACTGAGTTAATCATTTTATAAAGAGAAAGGGTTTATTTTAGTTCATGTTTTCAGAGGCTTCAGTTCATGGTTGGTTGGTCCCAGTGCTTTGGGGCCTATGGTGAGACAGTACATTGTGGCAGGAAGCACGTAGGTGAATACACATGCTCACCTCATGAGTAGGAGGTGAAGGAGAGAGAATAGACTAGGGTCCCACTGTCACTTTCTTTTTTCTTTTTTTCTTTTTCTTTTTTCTTTTGGCACTGGGAATTGAACTCAGGGGCACCTGACCACTGAGACACATTCCCAGCCCTATTTTGTATTTTATTTAGAGACAGAGTCACACTGAGTTGCTTAGCACCTCACCATTGCTGAGGCTGGCTTTGAACTTGTGATCCTCCTATCTCAGCCTCCCTAGCCACTGGGATTACAGGCCTATGCCACCGTGACTGGCACCACTGTCACTTTCAAAGACATGCCTTCAATGACCCAAATATTCCACCAGCCCCAACCCAATAGCTCCACCATTTCCTAATAGTACCATGAGCTGGATACCACACCTTTAACACATGGGCCTTTGGTATAAATTCCAGATCCAAACAATAGTACTTCCCTTGTTTAACTCTAAGTAGTTCCTTTAAATACATTTTATGTGACCTGGTGAGTTTCAACTATGTAAGTGGATGAATTCTAAATGTTCTTTTACCCCTTCAAATATATTATTCTCATATTAAACACATTCCAGATGAAACCAATTCCAAATAGTACATGACAATCTTTTCCTATAGTGTGGAAACAAAATTAAATTTGTTCTTTAATTAAAGCTGGTCAAAGAGCTAGGGTCAGTGACCACTCAAATATGAAGAATCTTTCAAGCTGTTGAAATATCTTATGACTGCGAGATTCAATCCTTATGCATGTGAAACAATAGAAATGATAGTTCAATCATTCTCATGGAAGGTGGAGAACACAAGTAATGTATTTACCCATTCTATCAATGGACATTTGATGCTTCCAATTCAGTGTTGTCAGGGAGAGTGCTGGTATGAACTTCTTAAACTTGCCTTTAAGTGCACATTGAGGTTTGGTACCTGCCTAGGAAGGAGTGCAATGTCTGGATGGCATAATGAGTTTCTACTTGTCTTTAGAAGAGAATACCAGTTTTCCAAAATGTTTATAGCAATATTACTCCCACCTACAGTATATGAGGATAAAAAAGAGGCCAAGCACAAGTGTTTGCACAGTGTATGGTTCCATTTCATGTACAGTTCAAAACCAGACAAAATGAATCGATGGTGACAAAATTCAAAATAGTGGTTACTTTCAGGAGGTGATGGCTGAGAGGGCCCAGGGGATATTTCTGGGATGTTGTTAATGATCTATTTCTTGGTAGTTAGAGGGTGGAGTTCACGGTTTGAGCATTTGTCAATCTATACTTTTATGATTTGTGGAACATTCTGTATGCATGTTAAACCTCAATAAAAGCTTACTTGAAAATATTGTTTTATCATACAAGCTGCCTTGCTAGGGGAGTTATTTTAGGCATAGGAAGGACAAACAGTTGGAAACTGAGACATTTTACAAAAGATCAGCTGAAATGCTCTTTTTTGCACTTACGTTCTATAATTTTCTCATCCTTGCCTGGTTGCCTATTATCTTCAACAGCTCTTCATGCCATCCACCATTCTGACCAATTTCTTCTGAAGGCAGTGCCTGGAGACTGAACTTTAAACCCTTCTGTTCTAATTGCTGCGATCTCAAGGAATTCCATTGAAGTGGTTTTGGTACATCTGTTCTGGGTCTTTTGTCAGACAGTAGCAGAAAAGCGACAGCACTGTTCACACTTCATGTGCATGCCCTTTTCTCTCATTTTCCAAGTTGTGCCAACTGCTCAATGTGTTGGGGCTGCTGTTGACATGTTGTTTGCTATTTCAGTCCTTTTGGGTTTTGAGCATGTGAAAGGAACACAAATAGAAATGAAAAGCAAATGAAAAGCAAAAAAAAAAAAAAAAAAAGGAAAGAAAATGGGGTACAAATGTAGACAGAAAAACCATCCCTTTCTTAGGAAGTAAAGCTAGAAGTAATTTGAGGGAGGAAGACACAGCACATAATTCTGCTGCAACAGAGGGAATCTAACATGACAAAAATCATGACAGATGAGGTTTGATTCTCAGGAAGTCTTGCTAAATTACAAATTTGGTGCACCACTAAATTTAAAATCTTGGTTAGAGCATACACAGAAAACCAAAACTTTAGATAGTTTATATCAAAAATGAAAAAACCCCAAGAGTCCAGGAGTTTTGCTGAAGCTTTAACCAGAGATGAAAAGTAATTAATATATTTCTATTGTGTCAGTTCAAAGAATGGCAGGCATTTACCAGCAGTCAGTGAGTACTCAGAAGGCAGCTCTGGATGAGGAATATGGTGGATTGTTCTTGTCTTTATCTATACCTATCCAGTTGCTACCTTTTATTCTTAAAGGACTTTCTATTATTTGCAACTGAAAGAGTACTAGTACCCAAATTGGCAAGTGTTGAGGCAAACAAAACAAAACAGATAAATCTGGAATTGGTCTGATGAGGGCTTGTAGTGGAGAGTATTTGCCTAGTCCTGAATAAAAAATTATAAAATTTTGGTAATAATTATTAATTATCTGTTATCTGTATTGGGATCAGATATTATACTCTTTGGGGATGAAATTTTAAGAATTCAATAGTATGTTAGATTATCAGAGATTGCTGAATATTTCTCATGATCTGTATTGACTTACTTTAAGAGGGAAGGAGTTCCCATCCAAGGGTTATTTCGCTGAAAAACAGAATAAAAAAAAAAAAAAAAAACAGTAAGTAAGTAACTTTACTGAAGGAAAATCCTAAACTGTTTAAGATCATACAATCAGGTCTTTTTGATCTTCAAATTTAGTACAATGTTTTCTAATACACCCTGCTTCTGATGCTAAAGATAAGAAAAATTTGTGACTACAATGGAGATAAACAGGTAAAGAAAACTCCAATTTCACAAACTGCTGTTCTCACCCCACATAGCATTTCTTGCTAATAGCTAAGGCATATAGTTGTGGTTGGAAATTTAACCTTGGCATAAATTCTGTCTGTGTCTCTACTGTCCAATATGGTAGTCATTAGCCACATGTGGCTACATAAATTTAAATTAATTAAAATTAAATTTTTAAAAATTTAGTTCTTCATTGGCACTAACCTTTTTTTCATGCATGTCACATGTACCTAGTGCCTACCATAATGAATAGCACAGAATAAAGAACATTTCTATCACCGTAGGAGGTTTCATTGGATACCTCTGATCCAGAACAGAATTATTTATGAGGAAAATTGTTTCACTGCCCCAGCCTATTGTGTTTAATATATGCCCCAAAACTGATGACTTAAGCAGATATCTGGGGACTAGATAGCTTTATGGGTTTGCAGAGTTCAGTTCTGGTTTGGCTGTGAGAGTTCTCATATTGCTAATTAGTAAAGAGTATCTACAACAATGGCAATGGGTAGTGGCCAGTTAAGCTCCTATGGTAGTTGTATGAAAAAGATTTGCAGGACTGAAAAAAAAGTTTACTGTGCTTCTCAGCCTCTCAAGCAATTCAGTCCCTAAAATTAACATCAAGAAACTTGAACAACTAAATCAGGAAAACCCAAGAGGGTGGTATAGTGCCTCTATCATATCTTCTTAGGGGGCTATTGAACTTGGGAGTCCATACTGACTAATTAAGAAGTTTGGTCAATTGTCAAGAAGTTAATCACCCATCCAGTGCATACCATGATATCACCATGGAGATCTACCCAAGGGCTAACATGTTTCCCTTCCTAACTTTTTTTGGGGAGTACCAGGGATTTGACCTATGGACTCTTAAGGACTGAGCCACATCCCCAGCCCTTTTGGTTTTATTATTTGTTTTTAAATTTTTGAAACAGGGTCCTGCTAAATTGCCTAGGGCCTCCCTAAGTTGCTGAGACTGACTTGAACTTGGCTTCCTCCTGCCTCGACCTCTCAAGTCACCATCATTCCAATTATGCCTGTGCTATGAGCCCAGCTCCCTTTCTAATTTTTTAAATAGGTTTTTAGTACTTCTATTTCTCTCCCTCTACCATTGGACATTGAATTACATTAGGAAGAGATATCAAGGATATTTGCTAGTCCACATATTTTACGTTCTTCAAGAGCTACATTTGGATATGACAGAACTATCTAGAGAAGGAATACAGGGTTGCTGAACTTGTTAATGTGGAACATTAATGGGAGGTAGTTTTGCGTTGTGTTCTTTTGAGTTGGGGTGAATAGACTTGGAGCGTTATGTGGAATTGGTGAATCATGTTCAGCAAGGGCTCCTTAGGAAGGAATTATTATGAAAAAAGAGGAAATGCGTGTGCTATATATGGAAAAAAATATATGTATTGCTACTTTTGGGCTGGCTTAATTCTAGATTTGTTAGAACATCTCTTTTCCATCTGATATATTTTTGGTTTTTTACATGGTCCCAGATCATGACCCATGGAGATTGGAGCAGAGACAAGTATTTATTCCAAGACTTTTGCCAGATCCTATCAATTGACCAGAACTGATCAGTCTAGGGATAAACACCTAACCTAGACATGATGAAGTGAAGTATAAAAGTCAAGAATATGATCACAACAATCCTTAAGAGAAAAGGACATTGGATTAGGAGCTAGAAAGTCTACTTTCTACTTATAACTATTCAGTGTATTTAGAGTAAGACTTGTCACTTTCTCTCTCTGGACATAAGTTTCTTCATATGTGAGGGTTTGGTACTAAAATATCACTATTTTCTAGTGTGTATTTTATGAAATGTTAATGGGAACATAGAAAGTAGGAACACTTTATTGCTCTGATCTGAGTTTACAAGTCTCTTTGCCTTAAGACTTCTCAGACATTTAACAATGTGTATTCTGCATCTGCTAGAAAGACCAAAATATGCTTTGTTTATTCTTTGCTGTCATTATTCTCATTGAGCCCTTCTCAGGGCTATGTTTCCATAGAATACACTTTGAGGAATTCTGGGAACTCTTCTAATATCCTTTGTTGCTCCACGATGCCATGGAGTTCATGATCACTGTTCACTGGCTAATACAACCCAGTAGGGAAGAACCCACTTAATGTTGGGCCTATGCAGTTGGAAAACAGCCCCTCATTTCACTCAGAAGTCTTGGGAGGGACCCAGATGCATTGCTTGCACAGTGCCAAGCAGGCAGCTTGACTGGATTTTTGTTCAAATCAGGCAAGCCTATTGGCATCGAGTAGAGCCGGAGAGAGAGCGTGCATTCCGGGGCTCCTTTTTCATTAGCCACGCAGCAGCTGCAGCTCATGGCTGAGCTGTTCTTCAGCTTAACTGGGCATGTGTCCAGCAGCCTGAAGAATATAGAATGGAAAGAGAGGGGTAATGTGCTTTCTTTTAGGATTCAAAGGACAGAAACCTACTGTCTTATCCTTAACTAAGTACCCAGGATTCCAACATTTGAAGGAATTCAAAAGGTCATCTCATCCAGCTACTAGATATATGGATACCTGACATCTTTTGCCACTGTGTTAGATATTTCCATTGATAAGAAACACACTGACTACAAAACAAACCAATGCACTCATTCTGATTTCATAGGCAGAAAACTCTTATTCTGGTTCAAAATGTGACTCTATATGGATTCCATCTGTTGGTTTTAGTTCTATCTTCCAGGGTCATTCAGATTGAACCTAATTCCCTCTCACATCCCAACCTTAAAAATTAGAGGCAGAATTACCCCGTAGTTCTAAATATATGATGAGATAATGCCAGACAAACTGCTTTGAAATTTTCAATGGTATAGACAAGTAAAGAACATTATGCCTAGCTTATGGTCAAGCTTTTAGTATCATCTTCATCTCTCAAAGTTTAAGGGCACAATCAATACCAAGGTCACTGGATAGCAATATGAAAAGAATATCTATATAGCTAAAGCAAGCATTATATGTAACATGATGCTTTTGTTAGCATATGAGTAAATATTATAGTTGACATTGAGCTGTCAGATAGAAATTCCCAAATATAAAAGCAGCAGCTGAAGTCAGACCCTACACTGGCATTGAGTTATTGTCTAATGTTGAACAATATAATGAACTTTGCAATGACCAGTGGGTGAAACAGTCAGAGGAGAGGCCTATCCAGGGATTCAATTTAGGGCACTGTTTGATCTGTGGGCAAGTTGGTCACAGATATCGATTACAACAAATCCTATGAGATATGCATATCATGAATTTAGTAACATAATATTTGGGTCTCTATGGTGTGTCTTTGGAGTGTATAAATGTAGTTAACATGTGTTTCTGTCAATGAGAGAATATTTTGTTAGGTGAATCCCCATAAAATTTGGGGGAAGTAAAGAGATTTCAAATGTTCCAACTACAGAAACTAGATATGCATTAATCAATCCTTTTGAAGTCTTCCATGATCACTTTGCATCCTTCTTGACTTAAAACAAAACAAATCTTAATATAAATGCCTATAGTTACATGGAAGAATTGCTCATTTGCTAAAGTACTTCTCAAGATACAAAATGTCAGCAAAATAGTAAGTTAAACATTTCTAGAACACTGGGGTTTAATCAATTTTGTTATTTCTTCTGTTCAAATGAGAATTCAGTAAATTTTGAACTGTGCTGAGGAAAACTTGAGCCAAATGATTCTTTTTCCATGTAAGTCATTTTAAGAGTTCATCTTCATTGAATAACTTGTTTTTTATCTCAGAAAAGGGACTCTGTAGTATATATCTTAACTAATGTACCTCAAACTACCCTGCCTTTTCTAGGAAATTTTTTCCCAATATTTTTATCAGAGGTAAATGATCACTCTTTATACTAAGCAAGTATATTTTCTAGGAGATACTTTAAAAACAAAAATCTTGCATCTTCTCTAGTCTTCTCAATCTTTTTTTCTGAGACGCTAAATGTTGTTTGGTGTATTTGTTGACATTGGACTGAAAACACCATTTAAAATTACTAAGAATGTTCCAGCAATACCTACGTAGAACAACATATATCTAAAATTAAATAAGCCTCCTTCATGACCTAGTAAAATTTTCTATCTAATAATGGAACATAAAGAATTCCTAGTAGTTGAATATCTAATATTCTTTCCTTCCTTCCATTAAATCTGGAGAGGGAGATGTGGTGGGGGAGTGGAACTGGAGATCCAGAGAGTAAACCCAAGGTTTCTGAATCAGGTAACAGGTTGTCACTCATAGAGCTCCTCAGCATTGGTTTTTCAGTCCCCTACAAAGCAACACAATGTTCACTTAAACATTTTTCAGGTTTGCACTGTACGAGAAGAACTCTGAAGTGATGAGACCTAAAGTTTATATAGGGTGAGAATGTGGTTTCATCATTTCTCTTTGTTCTAGAAAGAGAAAGTCCTTCACTCTGGAATGTAAACAAATCTTCCCTGGGGAGTGCGTGATGGAGGAAAGGTTTTACAACATGGGTATGTAAGTAAATGGCTCCAGGGTAGGTTAAATCTTGGAAACTCTTACACTCCATAGAGTCTTTCTCACCTCTATGATGTTTTCTATTGAATCATCCTTTAACTAAATTTGCCAGGGATTTTGGCTTGCAAACCTGGAACATGCAGACACATGGAAATATTCATGGATCTCCAAACACCATCCATTGATCCAACGAACATCCACTCTTAATAGATCTTCTACGTGGAGACATATTGCACGTAATGAAAGTACAGAAAATAATAAAATAGGCTCATCGTCCATATTCACAGCATGGAGTTTGATTTTCTGCAGTGGCAAGGGGTTTACTGCTTCACGATGTAGTTCATTTTATTTTTGAGGTGTTCACATTGTTAACAAATTGTTTCTTATGGTATATTTAAGTCTAATTTTATGCAATTTCACTTACTTTTTGGTTCTTTTAGACCTTCCAGAGTAACTTAAAATATTAAAATTCTCGTTTCATTGATAGTTTTTAATTAATAAATTTAAACATTCGTATTATGAATAATTTCTGAGCCTTTTATCATCTCGATTATTTAATCCAATAGTTTCTCAATGACTTACTTAAAAGGTTTTCCAGGCATTTTTTTTTAAGCAATCAAGATACAGAATGAAAATTTCCCCTCCTTTTGTCTGTGTGTAGCACACCACTTTCCTTGGCAATCTATCAAACTTCAACCCCCTTTCTGAAGTTATCTTTTCCATATCTAACAAATTATCTATAAGGAATCTTGGCTCCATGAATACTGCTTGATAATAACCAACAGAAATGATAACAGTATCATTCAGAATTTTTATTCTGCTAATGTTAATAATCAGAATGAAAATCATGCTTAACTCTTCTTCATCAAGTCATGTGTTGAACAGTAGTCTTTTACTAGTGTTGAGGGATCCAGCTTAGATTGACCACCAGATTACTGGACTAATTCCAGTTATCAAGATAAATCTGTTAAATGCAAGTGGGGTTAAAATTACATGTATTTTTAAAACCAAGTATTTGAATTTATCTTCTCTATACTTTATCTGGTTTAATGAATAGACACTGTCATAATTTAAATTTGAGTCTAATTTTCTATTCATAGTAGGAACATAAGATCTACCTAAGGAATTAAATAGAAAAATGCTCAGAGATTATGGAAAGTATTTTATATCGTTAGCAAAAAGATTTAGATATTTTTGAAGGACTTCTATGTTCAGTAGACTTTTGGGGGCAGGAGGGTAATAAATAACTTTCTCTGGACTTATAAAATCCAATAGAGTTTACCTTCTAGTGCAAGAGTCAGCGTAAACAAGATGAAATAAGCAAACCATATTGTATGTTAAATGATGATAAATGCTCAGGGGAAAAACTAAAGCAGAGAAGAGACAAGGAGGTGTAAAAGGGCCAGAAGGAAAGATTTTAGACAGGTTTAAAGGTGCCTGGGAAGCCACCCTTCTAATGTTGGCCTCAATTTCAAGTCACGCATCTACTGGAAATTGAAGAGAAGTTTTAGGAAATCTTCTTTGGTAACTTAGCTTGTTGATGTGTGGCCTTTTAGTTCAGAAATTCCCTTTCCTGTGCTTTAGACTTACTTTTGCTCCCACCTCACCAGCTTTCCCATTAGAAGAGGGAGATGGCCAACTACATGGGAAAACCTAAGGCCCCCACTTGATGGGAATTCTTAACAGTTTTGTTAGTGAATGCAAATCACACGAGAAAAAATATCTCAGCCCAAACATCCAAAAGCAAGAATGTGTGAAAATATGACAAGTTGGAATTAAAATGAGGGACTCCCAGATGTTCTAGGGCTGTTTGTGTTTAGCCAGGACGACGTGAAATGGATTCAGAAATACTTTTTGCTGTTTGATCCAAGCCTGGCCTCCCTGCTCTATCAAGTAGTGCTGAGCACTCGGAGCTGTGTGTTCTCTAATGTGCACTGAAAAAATGCAGGCTTGTTCAAGTATTGGCCTGAATACACCAAAATAAGGAGATAAATAGACTTCAAATAACATCACACATATTCAAATTCCAAAGTAAATTGTTTTTGAGTTTTTCGTTTCCCTGGCATAAATATTGTAAGATAATTAAAGGTAGGTATGCTTTCAAGTGACAGTATTTCATGTTTAAAACTTTTTTGGAAAATAGGAGCTAATAGGAGCATGACTCCTAATATTCCCATGTATTCACCTGTGGAAATTCTCGTGAAGCCTCATCTCTCATTTCTTTTCCTTGATATAGACTTTGCCAACCAAACTAATATATGTTGACATCTCCTCTGTGGCACTTAGCATTCATGTGTGGATTTGTTAAATATTCATGTTTTGCCTCCTTTCTCTAACCTAATTTCCTTAAACACAAGAAAGTTGTCTTATGTATTTCCCATATTCTTCATTACACCTAAAACTTAAGTGTCACTCAAATAGTTACCTCCTGGTTGATTCTTCTTCTGGTCTTGCTTGTGATGACTCTTGTTCTGTTTCACGTGGTAGATGTGTGGCATAATTGCAGATTGAAATGGCAGGACCAACTTGAGTTCTGAAATGAAGGGAGATGACGGTCATGAAAGGGAAAGAGATAGCCTTGATCAAGTCTTTGGGCAGCTGCATTTCTTAAGAAGAGAATCACAAGAGCAGAGTGTAGTAGTCTCAAACTCACTCACAAGTGTTCTGTTTATTTGCTTTTATTTATTTATTTTTATTTTGCATATCACGAACACTATAGTAGGACCCTCTGGCAGAGTTCTCATCTTCCAGCTATAATAAAACCCACAGGAAATAGTCATGCTAATGCAAAGGCAAGTTCCACAACTCAGGATGACACAGGGAAAGATCCAAACACAAATGCACATTGGAGCTTTGGGATATACATTTTGATTTTCTTTTAAAAGATTTTTCTCTTTCCCTGTAGCATTTAACTTGAATTCTTATTTACAAGGTGGAGACTCAATAAAGTGCTACCACATCAAGGCTTGTGATTAAGAAAGACACTATGTAATATTATTGCTTGAAATGATTACAAGTGTATTTTCTATGTAACTCCGACATTCTTTTATATTAGAGAGAAGAGTTGGAAGATTCCATCCTAAAATTGATTTTTTTTTTTATCCTTGGTCAAAGTTGGGGGGACAGTTGGTTGGCTTGGTTTGGTGATGGCATCAATGCAGTCCTTTCACTTGCTTTTTCCCAACTTGACTTTTCTTTCCTTTTTTTTTAATTGTAGACAAATGGGATACATGTTGTTTCTCTGTTTGTTCATAGAATAAAGGCATACCATTTGTGTAATCATAAATTTACATAAGGTAATGTTGTTTGATTCATTCTGTTATTTTTTTTCCTTCCCCCCCACCCCTCCCACCCCTCTTTTCCCTCTATACAGTCCTTCCTTTCTCCATTCTTGCCACCCTCCTTAATCCTAACCCTAACGCTAACCCCTCCCACCCCCCATTATGTGTCATCATCTGCTTATCAGCAAGATCATTCGTCCTTTGGTTTTTTGAGATTGGTTTATCTCACTTAGAATGATATTCTCCGATTTCATCCATTTGCCTGCAAATGCCATAATTTTATCATTCTTTATGGCTGAGTAATATTCCATGGTATATATATGCTACAGTTTCTTTATCCATTCATCAATTGAAGGACATCTAGGTTGGTTCCACAATCTGGCTATGGTGAATTGAGCAGCTATGAACATTGATGTGGCTGTATCTCTGTAGTATGCTGATTTTAAGTCCTTTGGGTATAGGCCAAGGAGTGGGATAGCTGGGTCAAATGGTGGTTCCATTCCAAGCTTTCTGAGAAATCTCCATACTGTTTTCCAGAGTGGCTGCACTAATTTGCAACCCCACCAGCAATGTATGAGTGTACCTTTTTCCCCACATCCTTGCCAACACCTATTGTTGCTTGTGTTCTTGATAATTGCCATTCTAATTGGGGTGAGATGGAATCTTAGGGTAATTTTGATTTGCATTTCTCTTATTACTAGAGATGTTGAATATTTTTTCATATATCTGTTGATTGCTTGTACATCTTCTTCTGTGAAATGTCTGTTCATTTCCTTAGCCCATTTGTTGATTGGATTATTTGTATTTTTGGTGTAGAGTTTTTTGAGTTCTTTATGTTGACTCTTCTTGCACCTTTCCAAACCTATGGTCCATCAATTCTTCCAGTTTCCTCATTGAATTATTGTATTTTGAGATCGCAACCTTCCTGCTCATCTCAGACCCCATCTGTACCATCTAGCCATTCTTTCAGGAGGACCAATTACTTCCTGCTTTTACATCAACTCCTGCAAAGTTTTATCTGAAGATTCTCAACCTTGATTCTATCTTTTCATTCTTTGCCTCTTTTCCCTTCCCTAAATAGCTGAAGATAACTGCATAACTCTGGAGATATATCACTGGATACATAGCTTCCCAGTGGGAATGGACTATCCAGCATCCCTCAATAATCCTTTGATGGTTGTCTAGACATTCTTGCTCATTTCTTCATTGTTAAGTTGATAATTTGTCATGCTCTTCTCTAAGTTCCTTTATCTTTTCTCTTATTAAATGATATTATGTTCTCTTGCAGTCTTGGGCTTAAATATCTAAATCTTTTGTTTCTGTAACTGCTGCATTAGCTTTGCATTTGCTGTGATCAAAATGCTTGACATGGACATAATAGAGGAGGGAAAGTTTATTTAAGCTCGTAGTTCCAGAGGTTTAGTCCATGGTTGACTGAGTCAATTGCTCTGGGCCCACGGTGAGGCAGAATATCATGGCAGAAGGGCTTGGTAGAGGAATGGTGCTCCATTTATGGCAGCCAGGAAGAAGAGAGAAGAAAGTGGGACCATAAGGAGAATGAGTCTTTTCAGGGTACAACCCTAGTAATCCACCTCCTCCAGCTACACCCCACCTATCTTCAGTTACCATCCAGTCAGCTCACTCAAATGAGGATGGACTGATTAGGTCATAACTCTCGTAATCTAATCATTTCACTTTTGAATATTGCTTTATTAACACAGGAGCTTTGGGGGACACTTCATATCCAAATCTTAACACTTGTAAAATCATATTTCCCCTATTCCTGCCAAAGTTCCCCTTTCTGATTTCTTCCTCCCAAATGTCAAAGGAAAAGGGGTCCTTACCCTTGTTCCAGTCCTGTCTTTCTACTTCATTTCCCATTGCCTTCAAAGCTGAGATCCACTGATTGGTTGTCTTCTATCATTTTCACTCCCTTGCCTCTGCTGATTCTTTTCCTACCACTCACAAGTATGCTTGAGACTCTTCTACAAAATACAAATTCCTAAAGTTTTGTGTTACCTGCTAGCTACTGCTTGCCTTCCAAACTTTACTTTGTAAAAGAACATTCTACAATGATTCTTTACTCCTAGCTTCCTTTGCTCCTTTCAAATTAATTTCTAAAAAATTTATTTAAGCACACATCTAGAGAGTACACAAATCCTGAAGACAGCTTGATGAATATTTCCAAACCAATCTCTACCGGCACCAGAGATGCCCCTTTGCTGCTACTTGAAGTCACTAGTACACTTTCCAAATTACTCTTTAAAAAAAATCCTTTTTATTATAAACTATGAATACAGAAAAGTGAACAAAATGTAAGTGTACGATTAAGTAAAATATTAGAAAGTGAATTACCATGTAACTAGCATCTAGGTAAAGAAATGAGATACTGTCAGCAGCCCGGAATCAACTCAACCCTCCTCTGCATTCCACATTCCAACCTCCTCTTCCTAATCCAAAGCCATCTAGAGATAACCATTATCTTGGCATGTACAGCACTCTATTCCTATCTGTCTTAATATTATAACCACTATGTATTTATTTCTAACTAACATACTTTAATCATGTTCTTCATATAAAGCTGCTCCCTTCATATAAACTAAATCACGTACTGGGGGAACTGGATTCTTTTCTTAGCAAAATTTATGCTTAAAGATTTATCTTAATGGGATAAAGAATTGATATATTCTTTTTTGTTCTGTGCACCATCAAATACCTATAAGCACATATATTCATAGGATTCATAGGGTATAAAAGTAGGAGTAAAACTGGTAAAACATGTGATACATAAATCTTCAACTTTATTAGAAAATGACAAAGTATTTCCCAATGGATTTGACTAATTTTTGTTACTACTAGTAGGAAAGGAGTTCACTAGTTATTCCACATTCTTACCATTCTCTGTTACTATATTTTCTTTTATTTTTATATAGGCAATCTAACTTGGATTTGCTTTCTTATTAAGATGAGTTCAAACTCTTTCTCTATGTTTCATAGGTTTACTTTCTTCCTTTCATGTTTCGATTACAGGTTTATGATACTTCCTTATATATTCCTGATTTGACTCTTTGTCAGTTATATATATTTTAAGTATTTTTCCCCTGTGCCCTGACATTTCATTTTCTCATGATATCCTTTCATGAATCAATTTTTCATATATTTAATATCATAAATGTACAGATGCTGTTTGACTTAAAATAGAGTAACATTCCAATAAATCCAGAGTGAATTGAAAATACTACATGTCAAAATGCATTTCATATACTACCCTACCAAAAATCACAGCTTAGCTTAGTCTATCTCAAACATGCTCAGAAAATTTACATCAACCTACAAAAATTGTGCAAAATTACCTAACACAAAGCCTATCCTATAATTAAGTTTTTTAATATCTCATGTTAACACTGTACCAAAGTGCCAAACAGGATAATTTGGGGGGTCCTGCTCATCATTATCACACACAACTGAGAGCACACTGGACTTTAGAAATGTGTGAAATGTTGAATTAAAACAAACTACAAGATGGTGTAGAAGTTACAGAGACAAGGTTGTCGATTTTTTTTTCCTGAAGAAGAAGCTCAAGAATAGCTTGTAGAAAGTATTGACACTTGATGGTTTAGCAGATATGAGTGTTTTCAGAAATCTATCAGAGTTTTGACTAAGAAGTTTGTTTCTTTTTTTATTAGATATTTATCCATTGCAAGCAAGAGCATCCTGTGTCTGCCTGTCAATTCTTATGAATCTCTTATAATCAACCTCCATTTCTTCTGACATTCATATACCACTGCTGATAGGAGGAATTACCTCCACTGATTTCTCTGCTGTGAACTTTTTGGTGTCAGGTATAGCTTCTCCTTTTCTGTCTCAATTTCTTAATTCTTTCTTCCTCTAGTTCTATCAGTTTCTCATTAGACAACTTTTCCTCCTCAGTTCCAGTCAGGTCCTAAATATCTTCTTTGTCACTGTCCAATTCTAGCTTTCTCCTAAGCACTGATACTGTGTTGCTTTCTATTTCAACAGAAGAATCTTTGTTAAAACCTTTGAATGTATTCACATACTTCCTAAAAACTTCCTTCCAAATGCCATTCATGCATTGCTGTGTGACTGTTTCTCATGCAGCAACAGTGTTCTGGTTATCATTTAGTATATTAAAACCTTTCCAAAACTCTCTGAATGTGTGAGCAGATTCTATAGCTTCAATAAGCTGTGCAAATGTTTGCTATAAATAGTAGGATTTGGGCACAGCTATTATGCTTTGGTTCACTAGTTGAATGAGTGTGGTTGTGTTCAGTGGCAAATGCACAACCTTTATATTAGGTCGGACATTGTTAAAAAGGTGCAGAGGCCCTGCAGCATCGTTTTAGATGAGAAGAATCTTAAACAGGTTGTTGTTTTGTCTACAATATTCTCTGTCTTTCAGAATATAACATTTCAAAAGCCAGTTTTCAGACAATGTTGATGCCATCCAGACTTCTTTGTTATAGCAATAATAAACAGGGAATATATGCTTGCTCACATTCTTGAATGCTCTAGGGTTCTTTCAGTGACACATTAGAAAAAACTTTAAATTGAACCTTGCAGTATTTCCATTCCAAAGCAGCATTACATGGTCATTGTTTTAGACAGCTTTTGTGTCTCTGTGACCAAAATTCCTGACAAGAACAATTCAGGGGAGGAAAAGTTTATTTCAGCTCACCATAACAGAAATCTCAGTCCACAGAGGGACAACTCCATTGCTCTGAGCCAGATCATCATGGGGGTAGGGTGTGTCAGAGAGAAGTTGCTCCCCTTAAGGTAGTAAGGAAGTAGAGAGAAAGTGAGAGAGTAAGAAGAGGCCACAGAGAAGACGCATCCTTCCAGTGACCCTCCATCCATGCTCCACCTACCTAGAGTTACCACCCAGTCAGTTCATGCAAACCAGGAAGGACCCATCAGGTTTACAGCTCTCAATCCACTTTCCTTCTAAGCATTGCTGCATTAACACAAGAGCTCCTTGGTGAACACCTCATATCCAGACGATATCAGTCATTGAATGCCTTGAATCCTGCACTGTCTTGGATTCTCCACGAATAGATGTATACTCTGTCATCCACCTGCAGAACAAGTTTGGTTAATCAACATTAAATGTTTGTTCTGGCAAATATTTCTCATCCACAATGATCCTATGCAACTCTTCTTTACAAACTTCAGCACTGGCAGTATCAGCACTTGCTACCTCACTGCTGACCTTCATATCATGAAAATTATGACCATTTCTGAAGCATTTTTGAAGCAAATGTGCTAACATTTGCATAAATAGGTTCACTGGCATGTCTTGCCTAGGTTATCAGTAAACTAAGCAGTATGTACTTGAGTCTCTGATCTTCCATCCACAAGACAAATAATTTTTTCATATCATCAATTGATCCAGCCATTTTCTTTGTGATGACAGTGAATTTAACAGTAACTGACAGTTTCATTTCGTCCCTGATTCTCATTCGTTAAGATGCTTAAGACCATTGATAGTGATAGTACTAACTCACATGCCATGACTCACATTTTTCAGGTGAACAATCTTCTTGAGTTTCATCTCAGGAGAAATTGACTTCCTCTTCTCACTGGAAACAGGAGACACAGTTGAGCAATTGTTTAGATGCAGTAGAATGCATAAAATACAATATCAAAAAGTGCTGGCAACTCAGTATAGAATATTTGTTGTTTATCTTCATGATCACATGACTGAATAGGAGCTGCTGCTTACTGCCACTGCTCAGCATTGTGGGAAATTCATACTTTACAGTACTAGCCTGGGCAAAGATCAAAAGTTAATTTTAAAGTATGGTTTATGCTGAATTGTCATCTCTTTCATACCATAATGAATTTTTAAAATGTTAAGTTGAAAACTGTGTGTCAAATTTCCATTTCTGTAATAAAACTCCTGAGATAATCAACTTGTAAGGAAGAAAGGTTTATTTTTACTTATGAAGTCAGGGATTTCATTCCATGATTAATTGTCCTGTAGCTTTTGGGCCTGTGGGTGAAGCAACATATGATGGTGGGAGTGTGTGATGGAAGAAGCTGTTCATTCTTGACAGCCAGGAATTATCCCAATACCTCGTTGAGGCCATATCCCCAGTGACCTAACTTCCTCCTGTTAGGTCCCATATTGTAAAGATTCCACCAGCTCCTAATATGCCACTGGGTGGTGTCCACGTCTTGCATACATGAACCTTTGGGGGACACTTATCCAAAACATAGATATCTGTATATTTTTTTCTTTATAGTCGAAATGGTTAATTTTAGGTGTCAACTTGACCTGATCGAGGGATACCTAAATAGCTGGCAGAAAATTATTTCTGGGTGTGTCTGTAAGCATGTTTCCAGAGAAGACTGACATGTAAGTCAGAGGATTGAATGGGGCAGATCCATCAAGAATGTGGAGAGGTATTACCCCTCAAATGGGGACCTGGATAGGACAATAAGGTAGAGAAAGGGATTTCCTTTCTCCCAGAGCTGAGACAGTCTTCTTCTTCTCCCCTTGAACAGCAGAACTCCAGGCTCTCCAATCTTTGGATTCAGAATTCACACCAGCAGCACCCTAAATTCTCACACGTTTGTCTTTGGACCAGAGTTACACCGTTGGTTTCTCTGGTTCTGAGGTCTTCAGGTTTGGACTGAACTACATTACTTTCATCCCATTATTTGCAGCTTGCAGTCAGCCTGTCATCCGATCTCCCAGTCTCCAAATTTATCGGTGCAGATTTCCTTAATAAATCCCCCATCTTTCTATCTATCTAATCTTATAGGTTCTGACTCTCTGGAGAGCCCTGACTAATAAATACTATGGTCTATAGTTTTTGTGTCTTGTTGGGGATATTTTTGCTTCCAGATCTTGAAGATACTCCCCCACCCCTCAATATTACCTTTTTAAAATTTTCTATTTGTATTTTATGTTCAGATCTATAACCCCACTGCAACTTTTTATTGCATTTATATGACACAGAGTGCAACTTCAGCTATCCATGGAATATCTGATTTTTATCAATATCACTTCTTTAAAGGACTGTCATCTCCCCAATGATTCTACAGTGCCCACTTGTATATACTAAGAATCTGTACATGTTTTGGTCAGCTTCTCAGTTTTCTATTCTGTTCCATTCAATTGTTTGCATATTCCTGTATCAATTACGTATTACCTTAATTACTGTGGTTTTATAAACCGTGGTATCCATTAAGTAAGACTTACCTACATTTTATTCTCAATTACAATTTGCTTATTTTAGGATCTTTGCAGAAATTTGTTAGAATTATTCCTAGCTAACTACTTGATTCTTTTGGAATTAAAATTAATCCCTTGTCACATTCATCTACTTCGTGCTGGCATATATAAAATGATTATCTTTTATATTTTATCTTTTATATTTTATCTAGCAATCTTGAAAAAATCCCTTATTAACTAAAAGGACCCTTTTGGACTTTTTATTTAACAATCATATCATTTGTTTGTAATGATAAATTTATTTCTTCCTTTCCAATCTTTATATGTGTTATTTCTTTTCCTTGGAACTAAGATGTTTAGGTCCTATAGTTTAATATAAGTATTGATCTAGGGTATTATTGCTATTTTAAATACTTAAATTTTGGTTTATTATATAGTATTAATTATGAAAGCATTTTCCCCCTATTCTTTTAGTGATTACTTTAGAAATTCTAATGCACACTCTTAGTGTTATGGTTTGAATGTGGAATGTTCCCTAAAATCTCATGTTTTGAAAGTCTGGTTCAGACATGGGGCTTTTAAGTGATGATTAATGTTCTGACCTCTTCAGTGTATTAATCTACTGGTGGCTTCATCTATTTGTAGTGGAATGGCTTGCAGGTGGTACCTACAGGTAAATAGGGCTAGGCAAAGCAGGTCACAGAGAGCATGGTATTGGGAAATAGAACTATCTCTGCCTTCCTCTCTCTCTGTGTTTCCTGGCTTCTGTGGGCTGAACAGCTTTCCTCTGCCATGCTCTTCTGCCATGATGTTTTTGCAATGAACTCAATTGACCCAAAGCACTATGGTTCATTTGAGACAGGGTCTCATGAAGTTGCCCAGGCTGGTCCCAAACTTGCAGTCCTCCTGCCTCAGCCTCCATAGTTGCTGGCATTATAGGTAGATTCCCTGGTGCCCCGGTCTGGGTTTTGTTTTTGCTAATAAGAAGTCAGTTGTCTATCTAGTTAGTCTCTCTTTGAAGTAATCTTTTCTTATTTCACTGATTTATAGATTTTTGTGTTTCCTCTGTCTTCAGTTTCCTGGAGTTTCAGTAAATTGGGATTAGGTATGTACTTCTCACTTCTTTTTTGTGCCTGAGACTTGCTTGAGACTTATTTATCCATAGATCTACATCTTTTTTTAGTTCAGAAAAATTCTTAGCCATTATCTTGACAAGTATTGTTTGTGACCTTTGGAATTCTGATTTAAGTTATATTAGAATTTCTCTGTCCATTCTACTCCTGTCTTTCTTGTCCTCTCTTCTATTTTCCCACTTGCTTTTCTTTTCTTTTCTTCTTTTTTCTTTTTTTTTTTTTTTTTTTTTGTGGTACTGGAGATCAAACCCAGGGCCAGGGTCTCATGCATGCTAGGCAGGCACTTTACCACTGAGCTCTATGCCCAGCCCCCCACTTTCATTTCTTTTCTTTTTTTCTTTCTTTCTTTCTTTCTTTCTTTCTTTCTTTCTTTCTTTCTTTCTTTCTTTCTTTCTTTCTTTCTTTCTTTCTTTTTTTTTTAATTTTAACATCAGTGCTGATTCCTGAACACTTATTCTCTCTTTTGCTATGCCTATCCTTCTGTCAAACTTGTCTACTCCATTTTTAAGTTTCACTTTGTCAATCTTTTTTAATTTCTGGAAAAATGTATTTATTATTTCAAGTCTATTATGCCATTTTGTAGTCTAGATCCCTGAAGATATATATTCAATTCATTTTAAAAACCTGTCAACATCTGGTAATTTTGAGAGATGAGTCCTTTGCAAATCTGTTTCTATTAGTTTTATTATTTAGCATGGCTGCACTCATTGAATATAATTTCCTGGTCTGCCTGTTTATCTTTGTTGTATGCTAAATGATTTATTTTCAATAATAATTTATAGAACTAAAAAAGTGAATATTTATCCAAATATGATTTACTGTTGTTCTAGCCAGACCGCTGATTCTCTTATAGTTTGGGTTCACCTCAAACCAAGTTCCAAAGGATTGTAAATAGTCTAATAGTCTCTCAAGAGAAATTCAGTTGGCCCTTACTTTACTACTGGGTTCTTTTATATGTATTGGATGGGATTTTTTTGTTGCTTTTACTTCCCTCCTCATTTGGGAAAGCTATTAAAATTAAAATCAAAATGACCAGGTTTCATACATGATTTCAGAATAAAACAGCTCAAACACTCATTTCTCTATTTTTTAACTTTTTAAAATTTTTCATGGGTTCTTTGTAGCTATATACAACAGTAGACTTCATTTTGATATAACACACAAGCATTTCTTTATTCTATTTCCACTTTTACACTAATATTTCCTTATTGGGTCTCTTAAGCTCTCTTAACATGATTTTTTAAATCTACATTTTGGTTGTTATTTTTCTCAGTGGAAGAAATGAAGCAAATGAGTTACCATTCACTATTCAAAATAGGTAATATATTCCTTTCTAACATTTAAATTCAACAAATTGGCAAGTTGCCCTACACTGAGCTGTACATGATAATGCCTCTTTGTTCCCATCCTTACTCAAATGGCATGCCATCCAACTTTAGAACCCTTAATAATCTGATAATTCAGTGTATTTTTAATTTGTATTTCTTATATTAAAATTATCTTTATATGTTTAAAGGCAAGTTTTTTTAACAGAGGACTCTTCAGGTCTTTTGAATTTAGTTTAAGTGGTGAGATGTGAATCTGTTTTTGTCCCAATGGCATCTCCATTGTCCAACTTCCACTTATAGAATCATGTATCTTTCCCTCCATATGCCACGTATGATATGATACCACCTTTTTTCCTATCTAAGAACATGATTTATTTTTCTACTTGTTTAAGGCTTTCTTTCTTCATTGATAACATTTTAACATTTTCTTTTCATAGATTTTGAATTTCTTATTAAGTGTATTTTTTTAATATTTAAGAAGATTGATTTATTTACATTGGTTTAAAAATTACACGATGAATACATGTATTGAAACATCATATGGTCTCCCACAGCTATATACAACTTCTTTTTTTTTTTATTATTATTTTTTTTTTACGTTTACATAGGGTAATGATGTTTATTTTTTTTCCCTTCCCCTCACCCCTCCCACCCCTCTTTTCCCTCTATATAGTCCTTCTTTCCTTCATTCTTACCGCTCTCCTTAGCCTAACTCTAAACCTAACCCTAAACCTAATGCTAACCCCTCCCACCCCCCATTATATGTCCTCATCCGCTTATCAGCGAGATCATTCGTCCTTTAGTTTTTTGAGATTGGCTTATCTCACTTAGCATGATATTCTCCAATTTCGACCATTTGCCTACAAATGCCATAATTTTATCATTCTTCATTGCGGAGTAATATTCCATTGTATAAATATGCCACAGTTTCTTTATCCATTCATCAACTGAAGGGCATCTAGGTTGGTTCCACAATCTGGCTATGGTGAATTGAGCAGCAATGAACATTGATGTGGCTGTATCTCTGTAGTATGCTGATTTTAAGTGTATTTTTTAATAACATCTTACTACCTTTCTTTCTTGAAGAGGCTGCATATTATACCAGTTAAAGCCAATCAGGATTCTCTAGAGAAACAGAACCAACAAAATGTACATATATATACATAGATAGAGATATATAAAGATATATATAGATATATACATATAGACACAAACACACACATACATATATGTTATGATATATATATAAATATCATATATATATATGATATTGAAGGGGATTATTAGATTGGCTTACACATCTGGAAGTTGGATAGTCCCACAATGGTCATCAGCAGACTGGAGAACTGAAGGAATCAGTAGGTGCGCAGTCCAAGATGCTGAAGCCTCAGAACAAGAGGAATCAACAGTGCTACCCCAGTCTGGGACCCAAGGACTGGAAACTCCCTGGAGAACACTGGCAGAGTCCACTTTGGAAGAGTGTGAGAGCTGGTGTCTGATGTTCTCAGGTAATCGCAGCAACAATCAAGAACCCGTTTAAGAAGAGATTGAGTTGACTTTTCTCTCAAGGAAGCAGCAGCCTTGTTCTCTTTTATTCCATCCAAGCCTCTAACCTATTGGATGGCAGTGTCCACACTTAGGGTGGCAGTTTGCTGTCCCACATGTAAATCATTCTCATGGACACACCCAGAAGCCTCTTAATCTTAGGCATCTCTTAATCCAATCAGTTGATAATCCAGATTAGCCATTACAAAGCCATAGCCTTGGGATTAAGACTACCTACATTTAAATTACAGCCTACCACTTACTGACCAGAGAAACAATAGCAAGCTATATAAATCTTTGTCTCCATTTCTCCATCTCTGCTATGGGATTGTTGTGAGACTAAAATGAACTACCTCTTGCATGCTCTTAGAATAGTGTATAGCACACAGTAGGCATTCACTTTTAACTCTTATTATGACTATTACAGATGATTGGTTTTTTTTCCATAAATGTTCAACCTTTTTTTTGTTTATATAATTTGATAATATTGGTTCCTGGATTTGTTTATTTTGAACCTAACCAGCATACTAAATTCTCATTTTTCAATAAGCATTTTTCTAACAAACTTTCTAAGTACATAGTCACATGAGTGTCAAATAATTTTGTTTTATTTCATTCCTTCCTATTTTTAAATTTTGAATTTTTCTGTTTTCCTTTTATGTTGTTTAGCACTTCTAGAAAAATATATAAAACTTTAGAAGTTATAAATAATAATCAGAATCTTTCTTAAATCCAAAGACTAAAATCTCTTTTGATAATCTGCTTATAGTTTTCAGCAGACTTTTATCTTTTGCAGGATCTTATTCCTATGGATGGCCTTAACTCTAAATATGTCCCCAAATATTCTCCTTGTCCACTCCTTTTCATTGTATTTATCTTCTTAGAATAATCTTATCCACATTTTCAATTAATACCCCCAGAATAATGACTCACAGAATTCCATCTTTCCTGAGTGTATTTCCTACAATAACTCTAAGCCTACATATCCACTTTCCATTGCGTATTTCCATCAAAATATGTCCTAAGTATTTAATTCCAACGTATTCAAGATGGAGCTCATGCTCACCACTTAGCCCTCCCCTCCACTGTTTGTTTTGTGGAAACCATATAAAGATAGTAAGTAGAGCTTAACACACAGGTTTTACTCTCAGTTGGTCCTTTGCTGCCATACTTTAAACTCATTGGCCAGCCAGTCTTCTTGATGACATCTCTCAAGGTCACTCCTCATCCTCTAGCTGAAGTTCTTCATTTCCTTTCACAGTGACTATTGTCACATTGCTCTAAATGACTTTCTAGTTGAGTGACCAGTGGTCCTGTTTTGTCCATGACTGGGAGTTTCTCCAGGATACCTGACTTTCAGTGGTAAAATGAAGAAGGTTTCAGGCAAACTGAGAGATGAGTTGATTACCCTGCTTTCTGGCCTCCCGGATCAATCACCCTTTTTTAAGGATTGAAATTCAGAGGTACGTATAGACCTTTCCCCCCACAAATATAGAGGCATACAAATCTTGCATTTATCTACAGCAGTTTAACAGATGCTCTGATTTTGTAGGTTAATTTATCCCAGGTTTGAGAGCTTCAAATTTCAGTTTTCAATCAGTTCTCCATATGGCTTCCAGAATGATCTATTAAACCACAAATGTGCCAATGCTATCCCCATTTGAAACATTCCCCAATGATTATCCATTGCCTACAAAGTAAACATTAAATTCTATCAGGTACACAGAAGATACTCTGTGGTCTGATACTTGCCTTCATGTACTTCTGTTTTCATAAGGTTTCATCCCCTCACTGTTGTTTGCTTCTCAAATGCACCAAGTTGGTCAATTTCAATGTAACCTATAACAAGACCATTTTATGGTGGACATGCTTTCCTCACCATTACCATGTCTGCCTTAGAATAACTACTTGACCTGAGGAAACTTGTGCAAAGATCATCTCCCCTCTGAAATGGTTCCCTCTAAAATCATCTCACTCAATTAGTCATGCCTTTTTTTGGTAGAACTGAAGTTGGTGCACCCTTCTATAACACTTTTCACCCACCGAAATTACCATCTACAAAGCCTTTCTCTGCAAAATTACCAAGATCATGAAGCAGAGGCACTATCGTACGTTACCCTGCTTGGTATCACTAGCACTGAGCACAATGTCTGACACATTCTAGATTAAAAAAAAAAAAAAAAGTCTATTGAAGGGATCATCTTACTCATGCACAGATAGGTGGCTTACAGAAATTATCTAGACCTCATTATTTAAAATCATGTGTACTTTTAATAAAGATTGTGTGAATTAACTGAATGTCTCCATGACCAGTTTTCTCATTAACATAGTTGCCCATGAAGGCCTATATCTCTGATGTCAACAGTCTACATATTAGGAAGGGAGAATGTAATACTGACTGAGAACTGCTACTTCATGTTATAACTAACCTTCTCTGGAGATCCCACACTACATTGGCAAAAGAAACCAGTCCCAAATAGTTTGCAAGAAAGATGAGGAAAGAGCAAGTCTCAAGAAAGTAATCTCCAATATTAAATAATTACATTAGGCAGACATATAAAAGTCATCTAGGCAATAATTTGCTACTTCCTTTTTTTGTCAAAATTCAAGCCCCTTAACAAAAAAATTGGTCAGAGAGGGGTTTTAACATTTTGAAACCTGCTTTTTGTATGCTTTAAAAGCAAAACAAAACATGAAGATACCAGATTCTGTATCAGATTTTACTATAAATTACACCACATTAATTAGACCTATGATTTCCAATGCATTCATAACACACCATTCATAAAATGCAAATAAAACTAAATTTGTAAATGAGCTCATAGTCTACTCCAACTTTATTCTGGTGGGTACTGTTGGGACTTACTAATGAGCTCTGTATAGTGTGTTGCTCTTTGTTGTTTGTCTATATGCTAACAAAACAAACTGGAAGCAAAAGAGCTAATTAATACAGTTTTATTCCATGATGAGACAGGCCAAACTTCAAGTAAGGGTTGGCATGTGAGTGAGGATTTGGGTATACGTGGGAGCGACTGGGAAATAGTCCTTGCATATTGAAATGGGAAGTAAATGAAAAATTGATCTTCTCAAGAGTTGAAAAGTCATCAGTAAGTAGATGGCAAGAGCAAGTAGGCAAGATATTGATTAAGAAACTAGAGGAAGTTAGAAATGAAGAAGCAAGAAGCTATTTGGGATCACCAATACAAACTGAAGTGTGAGTACACCATGTTGAGACTAAAATCATTTATTACTGTGTCAGTCGGCTATCAGACCTTACTTTCTGGAATCATAGGAAATGTGTGCCAGTCAATCTCCAGTGTCTACTTAGCCTTAAACATCTCCCTACCAGTTTGGGCAGGCTTCAAGATGGCAGTTTGAAATAGGACTCTTGTGGTGGTTCCACCTCCTCTTCTTCCTGCTCACTGCCTTCTGTGTTTGCTGACTCTTTCATTCTCCTCAGTACTGCTGTAAGAGAAGGGAAAGGAGGACAAGAAATCGGGATGGTTTTACTTGGGCTAAATGGTTTCATGCTCTGAACCAGACAGCCTGGAAAATGGTTTTGGTAGATTTTTTTTTTCTCTCATGAATGACCTTTGTGGATGATTTGGGACCCGTATGTCCCCTTGAGGACCCAGCTCTAACCTCTTTCTGCTGTGTTTAACCTTTCAGCCATGTTGATTTAAGAATCATTCAGGATATTTCTCCAGTATCTCTACATTATCTAAAAGAAAACACTTAGGTTCCCTGTCCCCTGGTACTGACACACTCTGAAAGGCAGACAGACTCCACCAACATAGTGACTGGCTGCTAGAAAAGACTAATCTATGCCTCATTAAGCTTTCCCATATATAATTCAGATGGTAGTCTGTGTCTCCTCGTGGTAGGAAAGACACACAAAGACTGTCTGAGGCTGTCTGAGTGTACCCACCGATGTCCCTCTCTGTTTGGAGTTAAGTTAGCGTGCACCATGTTTCCCTCTCCAAAGAGTTCTCCATTAACATTCTCCTTAAATCTTCTCTCTGTCCCTTTGCCACATCCTTGAATTTGTTGAGAGTTCTGGAAAGTGGAATGGACTCAGGTTCATTTCCTGTGTCACTCTGCTAGGAAGGAGAGGGGTGATCTTCCCTACACTCACTGAGTGTCCTGATAATTATCAGGAAGAGTTATAAATTCATTTACCTTCTCTTTCTGTAACTAGTAGGTCTAAATTCTAACTGCACGTTAGAATTATCAGCAAAACTTTAAAAATTCCTGCTATCACCCCAGCCCAAGCCTGAGATTCTGATTTAATTGCTCTAGTTGAACATTTGTATTTTTGAAAATCTCTTAATGATTTTAGTTTGCAGTCAGGATTGAGACCAGTTGATATAAACAAATGGCAACTTATCTCTTTGACTAATGTCGTTGGATGGAATATTCATTATTGATTTTTTTCATCCATGTTTGTTGATACAATGCTAATCATTCGAAAGTGTATTCCTAATGAAAATTTACTTAATATCTTCCCAGGAAGTTCTTCTAAGAAGTTATTGTGACTATTTAGGGAAGGATTCATTCTGTACTGAGTTTTAACTCATGTCCTTGATAGACTTTAAATTGTGTTACTGCCAACAAAGTAGGAATCATGCTGTTAGTTGGTTATCAATTGTATTTATCTGTATACATTAAATATTTCCATGTATTTCTTTTCTGTTGGATAAAAGTTGTGTATTTAAATTTCCTCATTAGTCCTACTTTTTTAAACAGGGTAGAAAATAAACCAAGATGAGAGGGAAAACTGAAAAAAATAAAATAAGTAATAATTTCTCTTTGGAAAAAAATACATGAACTGATTCAAAGGAAAACTTGACATGAAATAAGTCTGAAAGAAGCACATTTATATCATTTCTATCATCTTTAAAATGAATTTTCCAAAGAACATAAGATGGTCTCTTGACATGCTTATTCCAGTAAGTCTTTCAGATTTTCCTACTTTGAAAATTAGATGGTTCCCATGTATAGAGATGAGCCTGGTTGTCTAGTGTTATCCACTTTCAGGGTCAAGTACCTGTAATGTCCAATTTTAGCTGTAAAGAGAAATGAAATCCATCGATTATTTTTCTGGGCAAGGCTAAAATTCTCAAACATTGTTAAAAGTGAAACATAAACTCAATAAGCCTATTTCTCTGCTCGTCAGTTCTAAACCCTTTCCGCCAGAAAATTCTACATCTAGAAATTCATTCTACAGATGCAAACAGGCATCTAGACAAGTGAGTGTTCCTACTTGTGCATATAAACACAAGCGCATTTATGGAAACATTCCTAATAACAAAGACTGTGAAACAAAATAAATACCCTTCAAAGGGAAGAGATTTAAATAAATAATCAAAAGCTATTAAACAAGGTCATATTCGTCTACATACACTGATAAGAAACAATCTGTAAAATGCATTGTTAAATTTAAAAGGAAAAAATATGTGTTCAATATGCTCATGTCTCAGTCTTTGGGTCAAAATGTGTAAAGAATATATAAGTTTATTTCTATAGTTCATCTAAAAGAATATATTTTTAAAAAATGTTTTAAAAGGGTGCCCAAGGGAGTCAGTTGAGATATGGTTTGGGTGGGACACTTTCCACTAGGCATCCTTTTGAACTGTTGGGATTTTTTATTGTATATATGATACAAGTTTCATTTTTTAAAAAAAGTACTTGATTACAACCAGTAACAAGTGTCTTTAAGTTACCCCTAATGACCTCTTATTTCCTCCTTAACTAATTTATTTGCATAACTAACACTTTGTACCAATTGACCAACACTTCCCCTATTTCCTCCTCCCCTAACTACTGACATGATTATCATTCTACTCTCTGCATCTCTGTGTTTGACTCTTTTAGATTCTACATGTAAGCGAAATCATATAGTATTTGTCTTTTGGTGTCTGACTTCTTTCAATTAGGATAACATCCTCCAGGTTTATCCATGCTGTCAGAAATGGCAAAATTTTCCTTTTCATGACTGAATAATATTCTTCTGTGTGTGTGTGTTTCTTTTTTCCATTTATCTGCCAATGGACATTGAGGTTCTTTCCATATCTTGGGTATTGTGCATAGTACTGCAATGAATGTGGGAGTGCAAACATCTTTCTGACATACTCATTTCAAATCCTTTGGATATATTCAGAAGTGAAATTGCTAGATCAAATAGTAGTTGTTTTTTTTATTTGTTCTAATTAATTATGCATGACAGTAGAATGCATTTTGACACATTGTACAAAAATGGAGCATAACTTCTCATTCCTCTGGCTGTTCATGGTGCTGAGTCACACAAGTAGTGTAATCATACATGTTTATAGGGTAATAATGTCTGTGTCATTCTATAGTCCTTCCTATCACCACTGCCCCACCCTTCCCCTCACTTCCCTCTGCAAAAGCCAAAGGATCAGCATCCACTTATCAGAGAAAACATTTGGCCTTTGGTTTTTTTGGGACTGGCTTATTTCACTTAGCATATTCTCTAGTTCCATCCAATTACCTGCAAATGCCATGATTTCGTTCTTCTTTAAGGCTGACTAATATTATGTTGTGTATATGTACCATATTTTCTTTATCCATTCATCTGTCAAAGGGCATCTAGATTGGTTCCATAGTTTAGTTATTGTTAGTTGAGCAGCTATAAACATTGATGTGACTGTGTCACAGCAATATGCTGATTTTAATTCCTTTTGGTATAAACCAAGGCATGGGTTAGCTGGGTCAAATGGTGGTTCCATTCAAAGTTTTCTGAGGAATCTCCATACTGCTTTCCAGAGTGGCTGCACCAATTTGTAATTCCACCAGCAATGTGAGTGTACCTTTTTCCCCACGTCTTTGCCAACATGTATAATTGCTTGCATTCTTGATAATTGCCATTCTGATAGGATAAAATCTTAGAGTAGTTTTGATTTGCATTACTCTAATTGCTAGAGATGATGAACATTTTTCATATGTTTGTTGACCAATTATGTTTCTTCTTCTGTGAAGTGTCTGTTCAGTTTCTTAGCCCATTTATTGATTGGGTTATTATTATTATTATTCTTTTTTCTTTTTGGTGTTAAGTTTTTTGAGTTCTTCATATATCCTGGAGATTAGTGCTCTATCTTAGGTGCATGTGGTAAAGATTTTCTCCCATTCTGTAGGCGCTCTCTTCACGTGATTCATTGTTTCCTTTGCTGAGAAACTTTTTAGTTTGAATTCATGACATTTACTGATTCTTAATTTCATTTCTTGTGCTTTAGAAGACTTGTTTAGGAAGTCAAGTCTTCCTAAGCTGGCACAATGAAGATTTGGGCCTCTTTTTCTTCTATTAGGCACAGGGTCTCTGTTCTAGTGCCAAAATCTTTGATCCACTTTGGAGAAAAGATAGCCTATTCAACCAATGGTGCTGGGAAAACTGGAAATTCATATGTAACGAAATGAAATTAAACCTCTATCTCTCACCCTGCACAAAAATCATCTCAAAGTGGTGTCTTTGTATAGTAAGAGATAGCCATATTTATGTGGGTTTGTCTCTGTGTCTTCTATTTTGTATGATTGGTCTACAAGTCTATTTTGTATGATTGGTCTACAAGTCATTTTGGTGCCAGTACTATGCAATATTTGTTACTATTGTACTGTAGTATAGTTTGAGATCTGGTATTGTGATACCTTCTGCTTTACTCTTCTTGCTAAGGATTGCTTTGGCTATTCTGGGTCTCTTATTTTTCCAAATGAATTTTATGATTGCTTTTTCTAGTTCTATGAAGAATATCATTGGGATTTTAATAGGAATTGCGTTAAATCTATATAACAATTTTGCTGGTATGGTCATTTTGACAATATCAATTCTGCCTATCCAAGAGCATGGGAAATAATTCCATCTTCTAAGGTCTTTTTCAATTTTTTACTTTAGTGTTCTATAGTTTTCATTGTAGAGGTCTTTCAACTCTTTTGTTAGATTGATTCCCAAGTATTTTTATTTTGAGGTTATTGTGAATGGGGTAGTTTTCCTATTTTCTCTTGCAGTGGATTCATCACTTCTGTATATGCATTTAATTTATGGGTATTGATTTTATATCCTGATAATTTACTTAATTCATTTATTAGTTCTAGAAGTTTTCTGGTGGAATTCTTTGAATCTTCTAAATATAGAATCATATCATCAGCAAATAGTGATAGTTTGAGTTATTCTTTTCCTATTCATGTTTCTTAATTTTTTTCTTCTGTCTGATTGCTCTGGCTAGAGTTTCAAGGACTATGTTAAATAGAAGTGGTGAAAGAGGGCATCCCTGTCTTGTTCCAGTTTTTAGAGGGAATGTTTTCAGTTTTTCTCCATTTAGAATGATGTTGGCCTTGAACTTAGCATAGATAGCTTTTACAATGTTAAGGCAAGTTCCTACTATCCCAAGTTTTTCTACTGTTTTGAACATGAAGAGGTTCTATATTTTGTCAAATGATTTTTCTGCATCTATTGAGATGATCATATGATTCTTGTCTTTAAATTTATTGATGCGGAGTATTACATTTATTGATTTCCTACCTTGCATCCCTGGGATGAACCCCACTTGATCATGATGCACTATCTTTTATATGTTTTTGTATATGATTTGCCAGAAATTTATTGAGAATTTTTGTGTCTGTTCATCAGGGATATTGTTCTGAGGTTTTCTTTCCTTGATGTGTCTTGTCTGGTTTTGGTATCAGGGTAATATTAGACTCATAGAATAAGTTTGGAAGGGTTCCCTCCTTTTCTATTTCATGGAATAATTTGAGGAGTATTGGTGTTAATTCTTATTTGAAGGTCTTGTAGAGCTCAGTTGAGATTCTGTCTAGTCCTGGGCTTTTCTTGATTAGTATACTTTTGATGGCATCTTCAATTTCATTGATTGAAATTGATCTGCCTAAATTGTGTATATCCTCCTGATTTAGTTTGAGTAGATCATAGGTCTCTAGAAATTTGTGAATATCTTTGAGATTTTCTATATTATTTGAGTATAAATTTTCAAAATAGTTTCTAATTATTTTTGTATTTCAGTAGTGTCTATTGTGATATTTACTTTTTCATCATGAATTTTAGTAATTTGAGTTTTCTCTCTCTTTCTCTTCCTTGATGTAGCTGTTTGTCAATTTTATTGATTTTTTCAAACAACCACCTTTTATTTTGTCAATTTTTTTAGTTGTTTCTTTTGTTTCAATTTCATTGATTTCAACTGTGATTTTAATTATTTCCCGTCTTCTACTACTTTTGATGTTTATTTGTTCTTCTTTTTTGAGGACTTTGAGATGTAATGTTTGATCATTTATTTGTTGACTTTTTAAAAAATCTTTTAATGTATGAGCTCAATGCAATGAACTTTCCTCTTAGCACTGCCCTCATAGTGTCCCAGAGATTTTGATATGTTGTATTGGTGTTCTCATTTACCTCTAAGTATTTTTTTACTTCATCCCTGATTTCTTCTGCTATTCATTTGTTATTTAATATCATGCTATTTAGTCTCCAGTTATTGGAGTAGCTTCTATTTTTTATTTTATCATTGATTTCTAGTTTCATTCCATTATGATCTGATAGAATGAAGGGTAATATTTCTATTTTTTTTTGTGTTTCCCGAGAGTTGCTTTGTGGCATAAGGTCTGGTCTATTTAGAGAAGGATCCATGTGCTGCTGAGAAAAGTGTATTCACTTGATGATGAATGAAATGCTCTATATATGTCTGTTAAGTCTAAATAATTTATTGCATTATTTAGTTGTATAGTTTTTTTGTTTAGTTTTGTTTGGAAAATCTATCTGGTAGTGAGAGACATGTTAAAGTCACCCAGTATTTTTGTGTTGTGGTCTATTTGATTCTTGGAATTGAGAAGGGTTTGTTTGATGTACACAGATGCTCCATTGTTTGGGGTATAAGTACTTATGATTATTATGTCTTGTTGATGTATGATTCCCTTAAGCAGTATGAAATGTCCTTATTTATCTCTTCTGACTAACTTTGGTTTGAAGTCCACTTTGTCTGATATGAGGATGGAAACCCCTGCTTATTTATAAATGATATGTTTTTTTCCCAAACTTTTACTTTCAGTCTGTGGATGTCTTTTCCTGGGAGGTGAGACTCTTGAAGACAGCATATTGTTGGGTCTCTTTTTTAATTCAATCTGCCATTCTGTGTCTTTTGATTGATGATTTTAGGCCATTAACATTCAGGGTTATTATTGAGATATGATATATATTCCCAATCATTTTGGTTTACTTTTGGTTTTTAACTTGACTTAGTTTTTTCTTTGATTGACCTTTTTTTTCTTTTTCCATTTCCTCCTCATGGAATATTTTGCTGAGAATGTTCTGTAGGGCAGGCTTTTTAGTTATGAATTCTTTTAATGTTTAACATGGAAGGTTTTATTTCATCTTCAAATCTAAAGCTTAATTTTTCTGGATATAAAATTCTTGATTGGCATCCATTTTCTTTCAGAGCTTGCTATATGTTATTCCAGGACCTACTGACTTGAGGGTATGGGTTGAGAAATCAACTGAATTCTGAATTGGTTTCCCTCTACATGTAATCTGATTTTTTTCTCTCATATTGTTAAAATTGTGCCCTTATTCTATATGTTAATCATTCTCATTATAATGTGCTTGGTGTGGGTCTGCTGTAATTTTGTGTATTGGGGGACTTTTAAACCTCTTGCAATTGATTTTCCATTTCATTGTTTCGGTTTGGGAGATTTTCTGATATTATGTCAATGAAAAGATTGTGCATTGCTTTGGTTTGTATCTCCTTGCCATCATCTATTCCAATAAATCTTAAATTTGGCCTTTTTATGTTAGCCCATATTTCTTGGTGTGGTCAACTTTATTTCTAATAGTATATATTTTGTCTTCGTTGTCTGAGATTCTGTCTTCCAAGTACCTTCCAGTACTTCATCTTTAAGGGGGAGACAAATATTAACAGCATCCAATGCAAATAATATTCAACCTTAAACCAAATAGCTCCTATTAAGGTGTCTATAGTTTTGTTTCAATAAACACAGATGATGTGTTTAATTATAGTCTACAATATAAACAGTAAGTTTACTAAAAGCATTTACCGTTTCAAAGGATGGGCAGTGAGGGAACAGAAGTAATGTAAGATGTGATGTTTATGAGGGAGAACAAGAGAAGATGGAGGTAAAATTTATAGTAAGAGTGATGGAGGAATTAATAGAGGTTGGCTGTCAGTATGAGAGACATGAGAAAGAATACAGAGAGACATATAGGTAAGCAAAAAATATATATACAGATTTTTTAAAAAGTAAAAATATAAGAATATACCACAAAACTGTATACTATTCAGACATCCCATTCCTCAATAAATTGGTGCATGAAAAATATTTACATTCAAAGATGGTAAAGATATGAGAGAGAAGGGAAAAAACAAAAGTATCAATGTAAAATTGAACTATTACTTCTGTTGGCTTTCAAAAATTTTCTCGGCTTCCCTTCTCTGCCAATAGATGGGGTTGTCTGAAGTTTGATGTTAGCTCCAGTTCAGTGGGTGCTGAACCAGTTTGGGTGGGCAAACCAATAGCAAGGTGCCCTTACACCCTCCTCCAGTCTTTCCATCTGTTGTAATGGCCCCTACTGTCCCCACACAGTTCAGGTCTCACTGAGCTGGAGACAGCCCGGTTTTCTCCAGTTTCTCCAACTTGTGTCTCTTCCCAGGGAACTGCCCCTAGTCTCTGGCTTCCACAGGATTTTCAGACTCAGACTGGCCCATGCAAACCCAGCTGCAATCAGATGGACCTGGGCTTCAGTTTTCCCAGGTTCTGCCTTGCTGCAATTCTAAGATCTCAATGACCTTTCAACTTACAGAGAGACCTCCAAGGATGTGCTCACACAAAGGAGTGACCCTGCAAAGAGGCAGCCAGATGGTGGCCACTAGCACACCCAGCAGAAAGACCTCAGGTGCAACCAGACCTGCAGGTACCCAAACAATATATCTCCAGGCCCTGGCTGGTGTTCCCAGAGCAAGGCAGCCACGCCCTGAGATGACAGCGGTGACAGTAGCAAACATACAGGTCCTGGTTGGTGTTCCAAGATGGTGGCAACCATGTGTAACCAAACCTGAGGGTACTGACAACGGACCTCCAGGTAGCAGCGGGTGGCAGGGGATCTGCTGGCTGTTGGTCAACTGTCTGCAGGCGGTGTAGGATAATGGCAGGAGATCAGCAGGCGGGCATCTGGCTTGGTCAGTGGGTGATGGGTAAGTGAAAGGCGGGAAATAGGCAGGCAAGAGGTGGGCAAGTGGGCAAATGGTGGATGATAGGCAGCAGTCAGTTCCCGATCTTCCATATGGTGGCAAATGGCACGCAATCCTTGCAGATGAATGGGTAAACAGCATGGGATTAGTGGTCAGAGACATCTGCCTCACAAAGCAATATTTCCTCTATTTGAATCCGGAATCACAGAGCGACAAGGAATGCAGCCTCCCCACCACCCATTATATATCATCATTCACTTATCAGGGAAGACATTCAGCCTTTGGTTTTTTGGGATTGGCTTATTTCACTTAGCATGATATGCTCCAATTTCATTCATTTCTTCTTTATGACTGAATAATATTCCATTGTGTATATATACCAGTTTCTTTATCCATTCATCTGTTGAAGGGCATCTAGTTTGGTTCCACAATCTAGCTATTGTGAATTGAACTGCTATAAACATTAATGTGGCTGTGTTACTGTAGTATGCTGATTTTAAGTCCTTTGAGTATAAACCGAGGAGTGGGATAACGAGGTCAAAGTGGGTCCATTCCAAGTTTTCTGAGGAATCTCCACACTGCTTTCCAGAGTGGCTGCACCAATTTGCAACTCCACCAGCAGTGTATGAGTGTGCCTTTTTCCCCACATCCACGCCAACATCTATTATTGTTTGTGTTCTTGATAATCACCATTCTAATTTGAGTAAGATGAAATCTTCGAGTTGTTTTGATTTTTATTTCTCTAATTACTAGAGATGTTGAAAACTTTTTCATATATTTATTAATCACCTATATGTGTTCTTCTGTAAAGTGTCTGTCCAGTTCCTTGAACCAATTATTGAATGGGTTCTTTGTATTTTTGGTGTAAAGTTTTGTAAGTTCTTTATAAATTTTGGAGGTAAGTGCTCCATCTGAAGTGTGTGTGAAAAAGATATTCTCCCACTCTGTAGTCTCTCTCTTCACATTCTTGATTGTGTCCTTTGCTGAGAAAAAGCTTTTTAGTTTGAATCCATTCCATTTATTGATCCTTGCTTTCAATTCTTGTACTTTAGGAATTTTGTTAAGGAAGTCTGGTCCTAATTTTGTTAAGGAAGTTTCAGGCCTACTTTGTCTTCTATTTGGTGCAATTGGTCTCTGGTCCAATTCCTAAGTCCTTGATCCATTTTGAGTTGAGTTTTGTGCAGGGTTAGAGATAGAGGTTTAATTTCATTTTACTGCATGTGGATTTCCAGTTTTCGCAGCACCATTAGTTAAACAGGCGATCTTTTCTCCTTATGTTTTTGGTACCTTTGTCTAGTATGAGGTGACTGTATTTATGTGGATTTGTCTCTGTGTCTTTTATTCTGAAACATTGGTCTGCCTGTCTATTTTGGTGCCAATACCATGCTGTTTTTGCTACTATTGCTCTGTAGTATAGTTCGAGTTCTGGTATTGTGATACTTCTTGCTTCACTCTTCCTGCTCAGGATTGCTTTGGCTATTCAAGGTCCCTTATTCTTCCAGATGAATTTCATGATTGCTTTCTCTATTTCTATGAGGAACATCTTTGGAATTTTAACTGGAATTGCATTAAATCTGCATAGTGCCTTTCGTAGTATGGCCATCTTGACAATATTAATTCTGCCTATCGAAGAACATGGGAGATCTTTCCATCTTCAAAGGTTTTTATTAATTTCTTTCTTTAGTATTCTGCAGTTTTCATTGTAGAGGTCTTTTACCTCTTTTTTTAGATTAATTCTCAGGTTTTGTTTTTTGTTTTTTTTTTTTTTTTTTTTCCGAGGCTATTGTGAATGGAGTGGTTTTCCTAATTTCTCTTTCAGAGGATTCATCACTTATGAATAGAAATGCATTAGATTTATGTATATTGATTCAGTGACTTTAACACAGCATAATCTTTATGTTCATGCATTGCATCTACAGATTCATTTATTTATTCAATAAACATCTATCTAATGCTTTCTATGTCAACTGGACAACCACAACTTCATATTGCTTTCATAGTAAGCTGAGTTGCTCACCAATTTGCTCACACAATAAATTCAGTTTAAAAAAACCTATTATGTACCACAGAAACCTATATCAGAGGCATATACTTTCTCTTTAGACATAGGATGGCCACAATGAGAATAATCTTAAGATGTCCATCAAACCAACCTGACACAATGTCACCAAGGCTAGACCAGAAAGCGATGTTTCTATGGGCACCACAACCCTGTGGCTCTGTTACTACTTGGAAAAGTAGAAAAATATGATCACTCACATGTTGATGTCTTTATTGAAAATTTATTACTTCAACTCTCTGCAAGCACTTCTATGGACTTTTTCAGAATGTAAAGTTCTGTATGACACCGCCTTTACCATCAAGAGTTTAAATGCCCAGCAGATATATTTGCCTGACTTTTTTCAAAAACTCATTTTTGCCTGGCCTTTTTTAAAAAGCCATTTTGGAATTTTTAAAACATTTTCATTAATTACTTCCTTGATTCTAATAACAATTTCTTCTTTTTTTTTTTTTTTTTTTTGCGGTACTAGGGATCAAACCCAGGGCCTTGTGATTGCGAGGCAAGCACTCTACCAGCTGAGCTATCTCCCCAGCCCACAATTTCTTTATTAAGTCTGACAGGAATTATTTTTCTCACTTTACCAACAAGAAGTCAAAAATCTGAAAGAATAAGTGCCATGCTCAAAGTGACTGGAGTAAGAATATAAATCAGTGTACCCTTTTCCTGTATATACCACACCCTTATCTTGGGCATCCCTGCATTTTATTATGGAAGTAACTGGAAGTACACTCAGCAAGTTTATAAAGAGAGTATGGCAAAATGATGTATTTATACTTAACCCACTCAAAAAAATTTAATACATGTGCATCCATTGCATCTTATTCTCATTGATCTGTGACTTTTCTTACAGCATGAGCTGCCTGATTAAAGTTCCACATACACTCATGATGCATCATTGATGATCTATTCATTTTGTTTCCTTTAGTGTGAGTTCAAAATTATAGAGACAGGCAAAGCAATCAGAATACAAAATTCTTCTAGATTTCCACAATCTTTCCTTATTTTTTGCAGTCATCTTGCCTGTTCTTAATTAAACAGAAATATCTTGTAGGGGCCTTTCTTTTCAAGGACTTCTGAGATATTCGGTGTAAAAGAAACCACAACTTTCTTAAGGGGTTCACATTATACTGATTTACATACTACTTTGTTATAGGAACCAGGACAATTGTCACAAGTGTAATCATGAGCAAGCCCAACTGAATTTGGATAAGCATCAGATTCTATAATGTAAACAGAGGTGTTGGAGAAGCCTGGATCTGTGAATTATGGGTATCGGTCCATGCGATTTAGAAAGCAAGTGAAGGTGGAGTTCAGTAAGGAGAATTTATACTCTGATAGGCAAAGAGCATGTCATCCCTCAAGGTGTATTTAAGTGGAACAAGGAGCATCTTTCACCTGCTGTGGCTACCCTGTGGACTCTTTAAGTGACTGTTAAGTTGTATCCACAACTGTTGCCAGCACTAAGGTAGAAAAGTCCATTTTAACTGAGCAATCACCTTGTTAAGGAGGAAGCTACTGAGAAATTTTTATTTAAGTAGCATTTGAGAATATTTGCCTAATTGTAATTATAAAATTGATCTCAATTATGCTTTTACACTTAATTAGAAATACTCATATTCCTAAAATGTAGATTCATCATTGGAATAAAAACAATAATAGCAATACTTTCAAATTTTATTCTAAATCTCTTGAAGAAGACTGCTTTCTTATTTTATAATTTGGGTTTAGTACATGGTTTATACTCATACATAAGTATTTATACTGAAATCATGACTAAAACATCATCTTTGGGACATAAAAATATCTAATTATTTTGAAACTTTTAAAATTAGGTCCTTCTCCTTGTATGTCATTTCCCCTGTTTGATCTTTCTGTGTTAAATGTAGCATTGTGGAGAGGATAATTTTTATTAGGTGGAATATGATAGATTCTTATCTAGATCATTATGAAAATTTGTTTTGATTTCCATTTTTAAAAATTCAGTAGACAATGTGAACTTTGCTTACCATGTGATTTTATAAGGACTCTGATTTGGGGCTGTAGAATTGACAAAATATCCTTGAGATTCCCTTTTGTCATATAAAAGATACTAGTGTGGTTGGCAACTCTAGATGGTCCTTCTCTACTAAACTTTGGGGTCACCAAGTCCATGGTGAGTTTTGCAGCCTGTCTAATCATCATGGCTTCTGCATCCTTTTAGTTCAGAAAAGTGGGAGGGTATGGTCTTTCTCAATAAATCCTTCTCTGGGCTAAGTTCACTTTTTCATTTTCACAGCCAAAAGATTTGTAATAACAATTGTTGTCTGGATCAATTTTAGACAAATTCACTTGAGTGAAAATCTTGTGCTTTCTCTAAGGAATACAGAATCAAAGCCATTTTTATGGAACATTTAAACAACAGGTTTTCTGCTTTGATGCTAAATTGGATTTAAGTGAATAATCCAAATAGAATTAAAAGAACATGCAGTATTGCAACCCCCAGGAAAAGGATGATAAGTTCACTCCATGAAGTGTTTATTCCTCCTCCCTTTTTCCTTACCCTTTTATTTCCCCTCTCTCTCCCTCCCTCCCTTCCCCTCCTTTGTCTTTGGCCCTTTTCTCCTTTTCTTTCATTTACTCTGCTTCTCTTTTCTGTGTCCCCCTCCCTTCCATCACTGCCTCAGAGCTTCTGGCTAAGGTTTGTCTGGAATGATGGACAACCTGCAACTGCAGCCATGGGTCCCATGACTGAGTTTTATTAGTCAAGATTCAGAATTGGGACAAAAACAGGAAGGGAAGGTGAAAACAAGTGATCAGGAGCTGGGCATATTCTCAAAAAGATCAAAAGATGAAGGAACCGAGCACAAAGGCAGAAAGATGAGCACATTTGTTTTGAGTCTCGTTGGAGTGGCTGGACCACCCTCTTTGGGGATGCAGGCCTGGCGCTTGGTGGGAGGCGAAGCCTGGGATACGGGTACAAGTTCAGGCTGAGTTCTCTCATGCACTCCTCTCCTTATTTCATTCCCAAACTTGCTCCTTGGTTTCTTTCTTTCTTTCCTTTTGTTTTCTTCAGCAAGATAGCCCTAAACATGGTAGCTATTAAAAATGATTAGATACAGAAAATATCTGTCACTTCCTTACTTTCTTATTTTTTATGTCAAGTGGTTATTGCTTTGACATTATGAATGCACTAGAAAAATAAAAGTGCAAAAAGATTTTGGAGGCACCTTTAGGCCAGGAGGAAGACTAACAAGCAAACTAATAATGAAAGGGATACATGGCATATAAAATATCATCAAAATGCTATGGCAAGACCAGTATCTGCTCATGGGAAGCTCGGAGTAGAGACCAGAGAAGGGGGATTCCAAGAGACAAGTGCAGTGATTTCCAAATGGCTGGAAGGCAGACACAGAACTGACTGGAGGGATCTTAATCACTGGTGCTAAAACAGTTATAAAAAGGAACCCAAACCTGATTTTTTTTTGTTCAGTACTGATACAGAGTGACTAAGTATAAGTGAAAGAGAAAAAAATATAATAGTAGAGATCAATCAAGCAAAATTTATCTATGTAATATCTTCTGATAACATTAGTTATTGCTTAGACTATCTCACATACATAAACTTTACCCTTGAGTTTCATCCCAATATAAAAAGCTCAGATAAACTATTATATACTCTACCAGACTATTGATAAGTTATAAGTGAATTAAAATTTTATTCTCTTGTAAGTTTTGAAAGATTAGCCTTGCAACAGTGTTTATGGATTTAGCTAAGAAGGACTAGAGGGAGAATAAACAATGAGAAAGCTGCTACAATGATCCAGGTTCCATACCCCAGGCACTAAAAGATAGTTGAGGACTTGAACTATAATATAATGAGGACAGAGGAAGAGGAAAGAATATATTCTCAGGATATCTAACAAAGAGATATTGGTGGAATGTCTCAGTTCATAGTGGCAGTGAGTTTTTTTCAAATCTTTTTTGTAGTTGTAGATGGACAGAATGTCTTTATTTATTGTTATGTGGTGCTAAGGATTGAATCCAGTGCCTCACGCATGCTAGGCAAGTGCTCTGCTGCTGAGCTACAGCCCCAGCCTGGAAGTGAAATGATTAGAACTGAAGTAATTTATAAAGAGTATAGGGCTGCAGAGATATCTCAGATGGTAGAGGGTTTGACTCATAAGCACAAGGCCCTGGGTTCAAAAAGAGTGTACATTTATTTCTTATAGTTCTGGAGGACAGGAAGTTCAATGCTCCGGGAGATCCAGTGTGTGTTCAAGGGCATTTCATATAGAGGGTGCTTTTTCTAGTTGTGTCCTCACATTGCAAAAGTAGCAAATTAATTCTCTTTGTCCTCTTTACAAGGGCACTAATCCGATATGATTGCCTATCCTAGGTCCCACTGCCAAATACCATCAGCTTGATATTGAATGTTGGGTAACACACACTTTTGGGGAATCACTAGGTCAATAGAATAGACTAGGTCAATAGAATAGACTTAGTGATTATGCTATTGTAGAAATTGAGAGTAAAGTGGAAACGAAATATCAGTGAATCCCATATATAGAGATTTATGGGTACAATGCTGTCATGATATGTAGTAGCCTCCAAGTCCATGAATTCTAAATAAATCTCAATTATTTTTATATTCAAACTAGATGAATGTTCCTTTATTTATAATATGCTAGTTTGGGTAGTTCCTCAGAGAAAAACAGATTTAACAAAAAATATTTTTCAAAAAAATTTGTAGCTTAAATATATGAAATAAACCAATATTATTTTTAAAGTAACTTTAAAATGCAGAGATTAATGTGAATATGTTTAAACTAGGACAATCACCCATGCTTTGGGTATGAAAAGTATGGTTTTTACTTCACAGTCAATATCTTCTATTCAGAATTGACCATGGCATGAATTCCAAATAAACATCTAAGACACAGAATGCTAAGTAAATTGACTAAGGGAATATTTAAGTGGTTATATTAGTGCATTTTATGTCACTATAACAAAATGCCTGAAGCTGAGTCAAGTATAAAGAAAAGAAGTTTATGTGTCCCTCAATTTTGAAGCCTCAAAGTCCAAGATCAGGTAACCTATCAGTTCCACCTTAGATAAGAGACTTCTGACTGCATTTCAATGTGGCAGATAGCATCATGACAGAGCCCATGTGAGAGGGAGAGAGCAGTCACATGGTGAGACAGGAAGAAAGAGAGATCAAAGGCCAGGTATGTTCTTTTGATAACAACCCGGCACCCTAATCCAACATGACTAACACGGGAACTGACTGGGGTCCTGTAAAAAACTACATAATCCCTTCCATTTCAAGGGCAATGCCTGTAAGGACCAAAATATATTCCACTAGACCATGCATCTTGAAGGTTCCAGCACCTCAAGAACACCATGCTTGAGACTAGGCTTCCAGAACATGAATTTGTGGAGTACACCCACACTCAAACCATTTTAAAACCATAGCAGAGTTGAATTTATTACCACCTCCCACCCCAAATTTACATATTGAAGTCCTAACCTCCAGCATCTCAGAATGTGATTGTGTTTAAAGATAGGGTCTATAAAGAGGTGATTAGGTTAGAAATGAGGTCATAAGAATGTATTCTAATCCAAAATGGCCAATGTTCTTATAAGAAGGGGAAATCTGAACACAGGTAGTTAATGACCAAAAGAGAGCAATATAAGTCAAGAAGAGAGGCCCTCAGGTGAAACCAATGCTACTAACTCCTCTGAATCAGACTTCTAGTTTCCAGGACTGTGAGAAAATGAATGTTTATTGTTTAAGGCCACCCAGCATGTGGTGTTTTGTTTTAGCAGCCTTAGCAAACTGATACAGTACATGACTCCTAGATGGTCTACACTGGACTGGGCTTGAAGCTAGACTGACTCAAAAAAAAAAAAAAAGAAAAACACAACTGTTACCACAGTCTTCAGAGAGCTTTGCCTGAACCCCTCTCTACTCCCCACCTGCAAGTATTGACTGAATCATCAGGGTGCACACTTTCTATTTCAGGTCTGTGAAATGCCAGGAACTTTCCTTCTAGCAGATGAGCTGCTACTCCTGACTGATTATGATCTCTAAATTTATGATGACAATGATTGGGGCAGAGAGAAAGGTTTAAAAGTACTATGCTATATTAGGGGAAGAAGAATGGAATTTCATGCTAATGTGCCAAAGCTTTTGAACTCTAACTTCTATAAATGACTGAGAACTTACTCAAAGGCTAAGAATGGTATTCTTGGATTCCTTAACTGATAAAGAGAGGAGAGAAAACTTTGTGATACAGACAAAACTTTGTAATGTACTAAAAGAAGAAAGAAACTAGCTAAGTTAAATATTACCTTAAATCACATCAATTCATCTAAGCCTGAGGTTCTTCTATGACAGAATTAATGTAGTATTTCTTACATAGACTCGGGATTTTGGCATTCTTTTACAATTACACAATAGTTTTGCCTAACTGTGGAAGTTGCTAAGCCAACACCAATGGCAATAACGTCACAAATCAATTTAGTTTATCTGTCCAGAGTTCCTAATGCTTTCCTTTGCAATATATATACTTCCTATAACCAAGGATTTATGAAATTGAACCATATGTGACCTCTATACTTTCCTCAATTTTAGAATCCTATTCTACTAAAATAATTCTCTTAGAATTGTTGGTTAAGAATTACCAGGAAAATCATGTTACATGTATATTTATGAAACATTTTTTACTTTGGTTGAATATCTACTTTCTTTCTTATTAAAGAATTCAGTATAGGAAAATAATAATATCACCATGTCTCATCCATTTTATAATATATTTGATATCTGACAGTATTCTTGTCCTTTGACAAATTCACATATTCACATATTTTTTCTAAAAATAAATTCATATTTTTAATTATGTTTTTTTTAAAAAAATTTGAGATTATTTATGAATTCCTTTCTGTCCCTTCCTTTTTTGTTGTAAATACCTGGTCCAGAATTGATCTTATCATCTATCCCTAGATGGTTGCAATAGTCCCTCAATCTGTTCCTCACTTTATGTTGTTTACGCAGTACAATCATCCCACACAATGCTGCTAGCTTAATAATCCCAAACTAGATCTCTGTGTTTACTCCTCTTCATAGGAAACATCCATAGTTTACTATTAACAAGCTAAGGGATAAAGTCCAAATTCCTGAGTTATCCATAAATTGACCAAATTTTGTAGCTTTATCTTTTAACACTGTCCCATTGTGAGATAGCTGAACTGGTTTCCTGAACTCCTATAAGACTTACTGTCTCATCCATTTTATAATATATTTCTTCTTATTAATCAAACGTAGTTTTCAGCCATCAGTAGTCATCTAAGTTCTTTAATTAGGTAATCAAACACCTTAAACGTTGATTCAATTCCACTATTAGCTTCTTGAGGGTAGAGTCAAAGTCATTTGCTTCCTTCTTTTATGTCTCATAAAGATTAATATAAAGAAGTGCTGCTTGCAAGAGGCATTTTAAGTTTCTTTTAAAAGATACAAAGATGACCAAGGCATAGTTCTTGCTGTTGAACAGTTCACCTCTAGAAGGGAGATGAAAAAAATACAGAGGTAAATATAATGCAGTATGAAAGTTCTAGTCTACAGAAATTGGCAAAGGATGGCCTGAGCAAAAGCTTCTATAGGGAAGAGATGTTGGGAGTTGGAAGGAGGTTCACATGACAGAAAATCATGAAATAAAGTTTGAATTGGACCTTAAAGGATTTTCCCTAGCCAGAGAGAATTTGTGATCAGAACACAGAGCACCAGTATTTTTACTTTTACACATCTGTCCTTAAGAAACAATTGGGAAAAAAACAAGTTGGAGCAGGGTTTTGCTTGTTTGTTTTTAATTTGCTATTTCCAGGAACCACAGGTTTCTCTCTTATAAAAAAAAAAAATGTTTATTGTAATTTGTGGTAATTTCTCAGGTCAGACAACTTCCCTAACCTCTTGGTTAATAGAATCTGAGCTAGGTGCAGTTTAATGTTTGAATTCTGAGTTGGGAGGAACTAATTCTTTTTCAACCCAAAGGCAGGAGACCATTTCTCAGAACACCTCCCTGAATGTTTTTGTGGAGGTTTTGCAGGCTTTTCCAACTCTCAGTCTTATGTAAGGAGCTCAGCTCAGACTCCCCTTGAGTTTACGTTCCATAGACTCAAGCCTATATCTGCCTGCAGGTGATATTAAAGCTCCAACACAGGTCCTGAGACTCCTAAAGCTCACTTGGCTTTACCTGTCATTCAAGTCTCTACTTTTGAGTTTGTGTCTGCATGTGGGGTATTTAAACACACACACACACACACACACACAAACACACACACCATAGTCACAATTTTTATTATAGTTCATCCAACATTGTTGTGTGTCACATTCTTAAAAGATAGTTCAGTGATTGGAAATATTACGATTTGTTTTAGCCAGGCACCCTAGTACATTCCTGGAATCCCAGCTACTTGGGAGAATGAGATAAGAGGTTAGAAAGTTCAAGATCAGTTTGGACCAGCTTAGTGAGACCCTGCCTCAAAATTCAAAAATTTGTAAAAGGATTGGGAATGTAGCTTAGTGGTTGGGTGCTTGCTAGCATGCTCAGGATCCTCAGTTCAATTCCTAGTACTTAAAAAAAAATTTTCTTTTAAGCTTATTGCCTTAGGATTATTGTCTAGAACAAAAACATAGGGTTAAACAGAAATTACATTTTAGTAGTGAAGGACCTTGCTATAGGAGGAATCTGTCAAGAAAAACAGCACCTTGCTCACAAACAGGAAAGCACCTTAACCTTGATCACTGATGGGAAGAAATCTATTACATTCTTTTTCTCTCCAAGAACATGAGCCCAAAGCTCTCTTGGTTGCTCCAGCGGTGTTTTATCTACATGTAAGTCCACAAAGTCTTTTTTACAAAGGTGTGACAATCTTCTGAGGTCATGGAGTCTTAACTGTATTTCAGGCACCAGTAACTTTGTTCATAAAGGTCCAGTTGGTAAGTATTTCAGGCTTTGTGGGCATATGCTTTATTGCAATTTTTCAATCCTGCTGTTCAATCATAGCATGAAAACAGCCATATGCAAATGCATAAAAGAATGAGCAGAGCTGTGTTCTACTAAAATTTTATTTACAAATATAGGTGGCAGGGTGGATTTAGTAGATGGGTCCCTGTTTTCCAACCTTGCTATAATTGAATAAATAAGGCATACGTAACAGAATTCTCAGAGAAAGAGAACCACTGGGAAATCTCTTTTTCAAGAGAGAGAAAGAAAGAGAGATTGATATTTACTTGTGGAATTGGCTCACACTATTCTAGGGACTAGTAAGCTTGGGCCAGCTGGCAGGCTGGAAATTCAGGTAACAGTTGATGTTTTAGTCCTGAATCCAAAATCCATAGAGCAGGCCAGCCGACTGGAAACCCAGGCAGCAGTAGATGCTGCAGTCTTGAGGCAGAATTCCTTCTTTTTCTGAGAAATCTCAGTTTTTCTCTGATGGTCTTCAAGAGATTGTATGAGACCCACATATAAAAGGTAATCTGCTCAATTGGTTGTAGATGATTTTCACATCTAAAAAAAAAAAAAAAAAACAACCTCCAAAGAAATATCTAGACTGTTGTTTGGTCCAACAACAGAATCCTGCGGTAATCTAGTCAAGCAGACACAGAATTAACTTCAGAGTGTATACAGTAAAATAAGAGTAGGCACAGAAATCACATCATTATGTATTGCAGAATGTATCCAATTAAGTGCTAAAATGCTATGCTGAAGAGTGATGTGATGAAACAAGGTGATGAATTAAAGTGCTTTAATTGTGAATAATATTTTAATCATAAAAATAAAAACAATAGCACTTTGGAAACATCTCACATGTGTTGAGCAGTGTTCTAAGCTTCTGTTGCGTGTGGCCCCATTCAGTCCTCACAACAACCTGATGGTATAAGCCTTGCTTTTGTCCCCACCTTGCAAATCACGTTGACAGGGTGCTTACACATCACCGTAACTGGCCACGTAATTGTAATTGAAGGGCATTTAATGCTCTAGTTTATTAAAAGCTTTCATTAAAAAGATGACAAAAAGCAAATACCTAAAAGGACTATTTTAATCTTGGGAGTTGTAAAGCTATTTCCATTTATAAGACTATAAAGTGTAAGAAGGGAAGTGACATTTCCTGAGAGCTTACTAGGAGTTGAGAAAGTGAATCATGTTATCCTAGTCCTCAAACTAGGATAGGGGTACAAGCTCAAATGTGGCTTGATGGATCTCAAGCTGCCACAAAGCTTTCACGCGAAGGAATGATCGCCAATGTTCATCCCCTTCTGTCTCACTGCCTTGTATTGAAGTGCAAATAGGTCCTCAAGATTTTCAGGATTATCCTACAAAAAGGAATCCAGCAGGGTGCGTGTGAGTGCAGCAGGACAGGACAACCACAGCTGGTACCTCTTGGCCTCTTTCCATGTGCCAGGCAGGGGAGGAGCACTCTCCATGCTTGGCCTCACCAAATCTTTTCAACCAGCCCCGTGAAGTCTGGGCTATTATTATGCCCATTTTGCAGCAGTGGGAAGTATGACTTTGTGCAATTAAGGAGCTTTCTCAAGGACACATGGGAGCAAGGGGTTGGGCCAGACCATAAAAGTACTGAGCATCAATGCCCTCTGCTCTCAGAAGAGATCTGTTACCCTAAGGTCACAGTTCTATCCTCAAATATTCCCCCAAGGTACTATCTGAAGAAATACATTTTCCTCATTCCAAGAGCATCATATTTCCTATGAGTCTCCACTACACTGTAAGAAACACATTTTTTCTTTATTGAGAGAAAAATTGAGTCACCCAGGTGCCCCCAGAGCACAGAGGGATGGAGAGAGCGTATCTGGGAGCATGACAGCATTCCCCCTTTCATATTATTATTGTTACCATTATTAGTATTGTTCCCAAGTTGGTGCTTCAGTTCCAGTATAAGAGGATGAGGCAAGAGGAGGGTATGTAGTAAAAAGGGTTACAGAGAGGCAGGGTTAGATCAGCAATAACAACAATCCATCCCACAAGAAGAACGAAGGGGTAAAGACATTAAATTGTGTTCTGAAGATGAAAAGTATGTATCTAACCTTTGTTATTTTATGATGAGGCCAGAGTATGGTCTCTGCCCCTTCTCAGAGACCCCAACCACTGAGCTGCCTTCCATATCCTCCACGCCATTCTGGGGACTGAAATCAATCATGCAAAGGAGGAGATTAGAAAATTCAAGGGGAAAAAAAAATCTTCCAGGGCATGACTTTCCTATTTAAAGTTGTTTTTATTTACTTATTTGTTTATTTGTGTCACAGATGTTTCACCTTACAATTCACATAGGAGAAAATTCCCAATGAGGGCAAAAGAAAAATAGTTTGAGAGTCAGGAACAAATTGGAACCGACACTGATCTCAATAGCAGGCACTGGCAGGGGGTGAAATTATTTTTCAAACACTTTTGCGTCTCCTGGTAAAGTAGTTAGTGTTGTATTTTCATGCTAGAAGGAAAAAGTGATGAAAAGTTTTTAAACCCAAAGAAACAAAACCCTTGATTTGTGTCCAGACTTTTTTTTTTTTTTTGCAAAACAGGATCCCATATGGCCAGTGTTGGTCTTAGTAGGTCTGAAACAAATTGGATGATGCACCTTTTAAAGGTGACTTTTCTTTTCTTTTCCCTCTTATTTCTGTTAGGATTTTGCTGCTTAGTGTGTTTATAGGTCTTGCTCTGGGCATTTAGCTGGGTGGGAGGGGAATGTTTCTAGTTTCAAACTCCCAGATTTCCGGTCTGGCTATATAGGTGTGTGTGTGCTATCAATAGAGAGAGGTGGTGTTCATATGATGGGCGAGGGTAGAGGAAGGACAAGGTCAAAAAACACCCACAGGATGCACCAACCACCACCCTGCCAAGCTGAACCATGTCAAGGCACACCCCAGTGCCTCACACCACGCTGCATTTTAAGTGACTTTTGTTGTGCTATAAAGCAAACCAAGGATGTTTACCAGCTTTTTTGCCTGCTTGGACCTTAAAGGTCAATAATTCCAATCCCAAACTTAGTGGCAGTCTTTCTTGAAGGGGAGAAAATTTTTAGCAAGTTTGTTTCTTGTGCCCTCCCAAGTTCAAAGAGAAACCTCTGTCTCATTAAAATGACTCCTGGCTTTGCTTGGGGAAATTTCAGGCTTCAACAGTTAACTTTTCTGGAGTTATAACTTTTATGCATTTCTCTTTTTATTGGGTAGACATTATGATTGGTTTTACAAGCAAAATAAACAGCTTAGGAACAAATGAAAGACTTTTTTATTTCTCTTTTAACTGTAAATTTAAGAGCTTGAAATGAATTTGGCAAATAACTCTTAATGCTGAGGAGAGCTGTGGCCGAAAGGCAAGATTTCCAAAAATTCTTGAAAATCCAAGTAATACCAGGAATAAATCCCAATTTCAACTTGTTGAGCCTTGTGTCTCTCTTAGAACACTTTTTCCTCTCCCTTAAAAAAAAAAAAAAAAGTAAAAGAGAAAAGAAGAAGAAAAAAGAAAGAAAGAAAAAAGAAAAGAAAGGAAGGAAGACTCACAGAACCCCTGCTGGGCTGTCCTTTGCCACGAAGTGCAGAACTGGGCTCTGAGGGACCTGGGGCCAGCCATTCTGACACAGCCCTAGGGAGCCGGCAAACGTGGTTCCCAGTGAGTTGAGGAAATAACTCCCCCATGTAGGAGTCAGGGCCTCTGGAAGTGTACTTTAGGGTCAGAAGCATAGAAATTTGCTTTTTTATATGTTTCATATTTATTTGATTTTTTTTTCTTTTTCTTATGGTTGACATTGAATGTTGGACCTGACTGATGAACTTATTTTCACCTTTTATGTAATCTTAAATTATGTAAAATCAATCAGATAAAAAAAAATTCTAATATGTATGAGGCAGATGGCACTAGAATGTTCTTGCATTAAAGGTCTAATTAAAATTTCATTCTTTGGGGTTGTGGGGGCGTGTCTAGCTCAGGAGTAGAACAAATACTTAGCATGTGCAAGGCCCTGGTTTCAATACCCAGCACTAAAATAAATAAATAAATAAAAATAATCAATCAATAATGCATTTTCTGCATTTAAATTTTTCTTAACCCCTCTTCATCAGAATTATCTATTGCATCCTTCAGTTCATTGCCACTGCTCATTGAATAACACTGTATGTCAGGCATCACAACAGTATCTGCCTTCTACATACTTGACTTTTAATTCTTGAAAGGTAGGTTCGTGTTACCCAAGGATAAAGAAACTGAGGCTTCAAGGTTCAGCCACTTCCTGAGTGGTCAATGATGCAGTAGATGTTTGAACCTAGATTTGCTTACCTCCGTTATCCATGCTTTTCCTACCTCGTTCACATGTGCAATTATATAGCACTATTAGTTTCTAGGTAGCATTGCCACTCATTAGTCAACTCTTTTCGGATCTTTTATTATTCTCTAAGCAGCATTTAGCAAGAATGCCTAGCAGTTCTTTCAATAAATTTTTTCAAATAAGTTTATAATCTTGATGTCATAAACTAGTGGAACAATTCTGCTTTTGCTAAAATGATATAGGAGGGTCTGAGAGATGTAGTTCTAATAAGAGGCACATGATTTGACAGCTGGCATATCACAACTCAGGTGACAAACACCAACCTCTTGTAGCAACAGTAGTAGTAATCACCACTCCCTTTAATTGAGTAAGTTTCTGTTGCAAATCTTTTTCACTAAGCTCTTTACATTCATTTTCACAAATTTACATTCATTTTCACAAATTAAACTTGGAATAATTATGAGGGGTTATATGGAATTATTATTCCCCATATTGCTGTTGAGAAAAGTAAGACTTAGAAAAATAAAATAACTTGCCTAAAATTATACAGTCTAAAGCAAAACAAAACGAAACAAAACAAAACAAAACAACGATAAAAAACCCTCACCATGCTCTGACCATTCACATGAGTCCCACTTTATCTGGTGCAGCTGATCTTCACTAAAATATGGTGGCAGGTTAATTATAGAATGGAACAGAAGCAAGACTGAGAATCAGTGAAGAGACACCTTTAATGTAATGGACTCTAAGTTCTTCTTAAATGGTTGTTCCAGGGTGCTAGTTTAGCTAAATCCCCTCCTTAAAACCCATGTTGGGGCAGGGGAGATAGCTCAGTTGGTAGAGTGCTTGCCTTGCAAGTATAAGGCCCTGGGTTCAATCCCCAGCACGGGAAAAAAAAAAAAAAAAAAAACCCACAAGAAATGAGAATAGAAACTATAGGGACTAAGTTTTTGGTACTAGTAATACTCGTAAGTATCTCTTTGGAGCAAAACAATATCAATACTAACTTCTCTTTCAAAAAGGAAACATTTACTGTCAAATTACAGGACTTACTGATGTACTCTCTGTGATGGTTTGGTTCTTAAATGTCGCCCTAAGATCCATGTGTTAAAGGCTTGGTCCCCAGCCTGTGGTGCTATCGAGCAGTTGTGGGGTCTTTAAGAGGCCGGCCTAGAGGAGGGAAGTTAGGTCACTGGTGGAGTTACTTTGAAGAGGATATTGGGATTTGGGGCCCTTCTTCCTTTCTCTTTTTGCTTCCTGACCATCATGAGATGAAAGGAACTCGTCCACCAGGCATTCCTACCGTGTGTGGTACTCCTGAGAGCCCAAAGCAAGGCAGCACGTGATCACGGACTGAAATCTCTGAAACCATGATTCAAAATAAGCCTGTCCTCCTTATAGGTTGATTATCTCAGGTATTTTTGTCACAGTGACAGAAATCTAACACAATTTCTCAAGGCATTGCCTTTTTTATATTTCTGATGTCTGTAAGTCATACCTAAATTTAATTTTTTAAAAAAGATAGTTCTGTGTCATTTACTTCTGTGGACAATGTAGTCCAGCCTGTAACACTGACTCATGAATATTTCTGACCCATTAATTAGTGCTACCCTTCTGGGAAGTAAGAGAGTGATATCAGGATACTGTAGAAGTCCTGCTGTTCTTCTATGATTTCTTTTTCCCAGCATATCAATATTTCAGGCTCAATAGTCACAACGGCAGAATGCAAAGTACGCCAAGGCAGCAAAGCATGAAGAAATGTCACATGGACTATTGGTCCCATGTTCTTTCTTCTGGCTTAGTCTGGCCATTTCCTCCATCCTGACTAGGTGATCCTTTCTGCTTTTTATACTTTTCAAGCTTTGTTTATATTTTTGTATTTGTATTTTTGCGTTTGGGGCGGATCTGCTTACAGTGGAGCACAGGTTTGACCTGCCTCACCTCTGTTTTCACATAAGGAGCCATTTCACAGAACAGAGATTTGGACTGCCCCTTCCACACTGTGGAAGAAATACCTGCACAGTCCATCAACATCAGCTATCTGGATCATGGCAAGAGAATCAGGAATGAAGTAAAATGAAACCTTGAGAAAATCCACATCCCCCAAGCCTCACCCACAGGAGAACCTCATGCAGACTTGCTCTCTCTGTCATTGTAACAGCTCACAAACGAGCATATGCAGGCTCCTTGACCATCCAAGCCTCTGTTTGTTCATCTGAAAACGAGCTAGTGAGTCCTACTTCTCAAGTTAATATTTAGGAGTTGACCCATTAACACATTATGCATATTGCACAGTACCTAGCACATGAGAGACAGCCATTAAGGGTTGGTCCGTTTATTTTCTAATGATCTGTTGATGCATATACAGATAAAATGGGTACATAAGGCTTTTGGAAATAGGAGTGGGACTATTCATTTCTTTAGGACCCAATGACCAAACAAAGTTTACAGTATGGCAGTAACAAAAACAGTGAAAGAGAGATGCTGAAATTTTAAAGGTATAAAAATCTAGGACCATCAGAACATGAGAACAGTCCCACTTCCGATGACAGCTGGCTATTATAACATCATTGCGTTGGCTCTGAATCAAGGAAGTGCACAACTCTGTTTGGAGTATTATCTTTTTGAAGATGGTAAAAAATGTAACCCGTTTTAAAATGTTTTTAACCAAATAGTTAATATTCTTAAGTTTTGATGAATAGATTGTGTGACTAACCAGTTCAAATAATTAATTATCCAAGTTGTATTTTAAAGAGTTCATACAGTTTTTAGATTTCAAGTTCTACTCTTTTTCCAAACTGGTGATATAAACCTAGAATTTCAAACAAATATTAAGGAATGACTCCAGAGTTAAAATGAAGTCACGGTGTACAACCATAGAAACGAAAAGTTGTACCCCATTTGTGTACAATGAACCACAATGCAGACTGTAAAAATAAAATAAATAATTTTTTTTTAAAATGATGAACAGAAAAGACCCCCCCCTCCAAAAAAAATGCAGTCATGTAGAATAGTCAATGGGTAGTAGTTACTACTGACTTCTACAGTTAAAAAGAGACAAGGAAAAGGAAATATATTCAAATGAAAACAAGAGTGACCTTAATTAAGTACATTTAAAAAATGCAATTTTATTTTTTTTTTAAGGAAATAAGAGGAGAAATTGTCAGTTGCAGTGGTGCATCCCTGTAATACCAGCGTCTGGGGAAGCTGAGGCAGGAGAATTAGGAGTTCAAAGTCAGCCTCAGCAACTTAGGGAGACCCTGACTCAAAATATAATATAAAAAGGACTGGGGATGTGGCTCAGTGGTTAAGTGTCCCTGGGTTCAATCGCTAGTATGGAAAAAAAAAAAAAGAAAGAAAGAAAGAAATAGGAACCACTCTTATTGAGAACAATTAATTTGAATATTTCTTACTTTCTCACTATGCTGGTTTCTACTGTTGATAAACTCATCAATGATTGCCAATATTTTGGCTTAAAATGAAAATTAAATCAGAACTACTTTGTGTGTCAACCTGGGATTACACCCACTCCTTCATTGGCAGTGAGGCAGTTCACAGCAGTGATTAAGAGCTCCGTGTTTATAAACCTTAACAAACTGTCAGATCCAGCTTTGCTCCCTACTGGCTCCTTGAACTCAGGCTGATCACTTAAAACCTTTGACTCATTTTTCTTCTCTTTTGCAAAATGAGATTAATGTGGCCTATCTCCTAGAAATGTTAGAAGTCTTAAATTAAATGTGTGCAACTGACTAAATGCCTGGTATGACACAATTGCTATGTAAATTATAAACTATTACACACACACATTAAACCTAAGTCTTCATGAGGGGCCAATGAGCAAATAATTCCATGGCTATTATGTTTTGCTTCTTTAATTATGAATTTATGTGATATCACTAAGGGAAAATGAACACAGGCAAAACTAAAACATAGTCCCTGAGTGTAGTATAATTTACATCTGAACATTAATAATAAAGAACTGAATTTTATAAATCACAGCATTTTAAATAGGCAATTAAATATGATGAAGAAATAATTTTAAATTTTACATCATTTTGAGGTAAAAATGAATATAATATCAAATTTTATATAGCTTATGAATGAAAACACTTTTAAAATTTTTATTTATGTCTATTTGTAGGCAATTTAAGATATTTTTATTTTTAATTGACAGTAATTGTGCATATTTATGGGGCATTGTGTGATATTTCAGTACAGGTATACAATGTGTAATGATCAAATCAGGATAACAGATATATCCATATCTTTAAACATGTATCACTTCCTAATTCAAAATCCTCTCTTCTAGATATTTTTTAAAGACTTTATATCAATTCAATTTTTAAACACGATTTAAGATTAAATAAAGATAGTTTCAATTAAAAACTACAAGTTCGGTGACATTTTAATTACCACGACTTTCCATTGGGATTGCTCTATAATAGATCTTCTAAAAGGCACACTCATACATTGCTGGTGGAATTGCAAATTGGTGCAGCCACTCTGGAAAACAGTATGGAGATTCCTCAGAAAACTTGGTCACCATTTGACCCAGTTATCCCACTCTTTGTCCTACATCCAAAGGACTTAAAATCAGCATACTATAGTGATACAGCACATCAATGTTTATAGCAGCCGAATTCACAATAGTTAGATTGTGGAACCAACCTAGATGCCCTTCAGTGGATGAATGAATAAAGAAACTGTGATATATACATATAATGGAATATTACTTAGTCTTAAGGAAAAATAAAATTATGTCATTTGAATGTAAATGAATAGAACTGAAGAATATCATGCTAAGTGAAATAAGCCAATCCCAAAAAACCAAAGGCTGAATGTTTTCTCTGGTAAGTGGATGCTGATTCATAACAGCAGGGGTGTCAGGAGCGGGTAAGGGAAGAATGGAGGAACATTGGATTGTGTAGAGGGAAATGAGGGGTGGGGAGGGGGCACAGAAGGAAAGATGGTGGAATGAGACAAACATCATTACCCTATGTACATGTATGATTACACTAATGGTGTGACTGATCATGTACAACCAGAGAAATGAAAAGTCTTACCCCATTTATACACAAGGAATAAAAATGCAAAAATAAAAATAAAAATAAATAGATCTTTTATTGCATGGCACATGCATGAGAATTCATTTACTAAAATTATATCCACTTTTGATATTCTGACCAGCATTTTCAAGTTAAAACATTCCTTTTGGATTTCTTGTTTCAACACAAATAACTAGATGACTGTTTGTCATACCTTTGAACTCTGGTCTTGGCTTTTAACTTGATTCTCATGGGTAACTTGGCCTTCATTATTTGATATATTACAAAACACAATATGCATGTGTTTAATGGTGAACTTAATATTGACAAATAAAAAATGCACTTGTCTCTATAACGTATCATCTTGGTAAAAAGAATCTCATGAACTAAACTCTTGCTCTCTCAAAGCACAACTTTAACATTTCCCTAAATGAGAAATGTATTTGGTATTATATGGAGGTGCAGTAATATAATTCCTGCTGCCATCACTGCAACAGAATACCTTTTGTCACTAAAAAGCACGCCATAATACTGGGGCTAAAGGGAATAAGGAATTAGATGATCACTCCATGGAGATATAATAGTTTGCTCTGGGGGAGGGATAAACCTTCTGAGTGTGGAGAAAGAGGAAAGACTTCATAAATAATTTGTTTTCATCACTCATCTCAATGCCAGCTGCAGATCTTGAATAATAAGTCAATTGCAATTTCATGAAGGTTCATCAAATGACATTTTATTCTTTTTAAGATCTAGAGAAATGATTTTAAGGATGAGGAATGGCTGATTCGAGCAAACAGATTAAAAATAGAACATTACCTAAACGTTGAGTAATTCAAATTTAAAAAGCACACAGACATTCACATGTAAAACCAAAGTTTTTGGCTATTGAGAAGAAAGGTTGTGACCTGGTCTTAAGTCTGTCTCCAATCTTGACCTCCTTTCTTTTAGTTCAAAGAGATTAAATCCATTTTCCTGGGCCAGTCATGGATGAGAACATCATGGACAGTTTGGCTTTGAGATAGAGAAGGAAGAGATGGAGAAAAGGGACTATGAGCTAATGGATCTTTTCCATTCCTGTAGCCTGGGCTTCTGCCATTGCATCCCACACAACCCAAACTCCAGCCACATGGGCTCTCTTGCCATTCCCCAAACACACCACACACTTAACTAAGTACGCCTTTGCACATACTGTTCTCTCGGCTCTAATGCCACCACCCGCATTTCTGTTTTGCAAACTCCTACTCATCTATCAGGAGGTCTCACCCACTCTGTGAAACCTACCCCAACTCACAAACAGAGCTAATCAGTCTTTCCTGTCAGCTTTCATACCACTCTGTTTATTCCCACACTTATTCTGTTTAATTGAAATGTATCTTTTTGAACTTCTCTTCCTCCTACTCTCAGCTATGGACTTGTAAGACAAAGGAGCTGAGCTTTCTTATATTTTTTGTCCAGTCCCTTACAGATGACTAATAAAGGCCCTTGAAAATAGTTTCATACACTCACACTGTGGCTACACAGATGGTGATATAGAAGCAGAGACAGAGACAGAAGTGAGACAGAGATGGAGACAGAAATTACACTTCCTATGCCCAAGGGAAAAGGCTCAGAACAGGGTGGCACAGCACCTTTTTGCACTTGTTCACTCTGAAATCTATAATTGTGTTTAGAAAAAAGAAGTGGTAACTCAATTTGCAATTATACTGTGTGGTACATTGGAGTTGGGGGAAGAAAATAGCAATGTCCCCCATGTGCTTATGGCTGATTTATTTGGTTGTTTTTACAATTGACTTTTAAATACCAAGTAGGACATATAGAGCACGTTTGAATAAAGTGTAAATAAAAATTGTCTTAAACAGAGAAAAGCTCTTTGTTGTCAAATGAAGTGACAGAGATCTCTATTACATTAAAGTGGATGGAAATGGAATCTTCATATAATCATGTCAAATATACATTCCAGTAAGAGGATTGACTTCAGAAACAAGAACTACAGGAAAGTAATCTAAAATACTCCCCCTTTCACCTCAATCCACCTGCTAGGCATAGCAACAAATGAAGAAATGAAAGTCAGAGAGTTCCTTCTTGTGCACAATTCAAACACATGGTATAAAAGATCAAACTTATTAGGTACTGTTATGGTTGGGAATGCTTTTAAGAATGAAAAATTAAGATATAATCAACACTCAACACCAACGCACCGGAGAACATAATCCAGATGAGCTAATCTGCAAGACTGGAATAAAAATGAGCTAATGCTGTTTAGGGGATTGTATGTAAAATATGGCAAGACATCAGTAACAATTGAAAGGAGGAGGAGGAAAAATGCTGCTCAGCTGCTAGCAATAAAGAAGCAGCAAATTTGCAAAATGCATTAACTGTTTCAGTAACTGGTAGCAGTGTAGTTAACCTCTAAGACTTCTTCACACAGTCATCAGGAATACTGGCTAGACAGATTGTACATCTTTGTTTCTGGGCCATGTTTAGTAGAATCTCTCCTCCCTTATTTTGTTCTTTCCTCAGGGATAGGTGCATGGAAGAACAGGAGTAGAGGATAGAGAATGTATTTGTCTTTCTCTTATTCTCCCTGCAGCTGGTTCAGGAATGTTATTTCCATCATGATAAAGAGGCATGTGCAATGCTATTCAGGCTGGTAGTTGAACTGACAACACATTTTCTATATTACCCAAAACACTAAAGAAGAAAATTTGCAATAACCTAGCATTCATTTGTAAAAGCATTAAGTTGGCTTTACCAGCTGAGAAATTGAATTTGTGAGCTGTGAAATGTCAGAGCTGACCCCTGGGGGTTTTTGAGGTGGGATGATGTGGTGAAGGGCAGGTTTCAGGTCATGTTTTATACAAGAAGTTTAATTGTCCTGGCTAGGAAGTAAAAGTGACTCATTGAACTGAAGTGGTCTCTATCTCCCAATACAGATTTCAAATGGGGGAGGATAGCAGAGTAATAATATCCTTAAAAGAATTGAGCTAGTTCACTTTAGTCATTTAACTACTTCCATCCAGATTCATTTGTTTTGGACACAAAAGTTGACATCAAGCCAATGATAGCAAAAAGCAGTGTCTTTGTTGCCCCTTTTGAACCTGCACAAACCTTTTCACTGTGTTTAAGCCAAGTTTTTTTTTTTTTTCTTTTCTTTTCTTTTTTTTTTTTTGGCCAAGGAAAATTACATGTTCTTCTGTCTTTTCCAAGCTTTTATTGAAGAACGTTAAATAGTTTATGGCTGTAAAGAATTGTAAAGTCATCATGACACCAAGTTCGTGGGATGGTATTTTCCAGTTGTGTTTTGATTATTCTCTCAGAAATTTTCATCCCACTCAGATATGAGTATTTTCAGTTCAACATCAGGAAATAATTCATGGTGATTTCTTAGCTATAAGACTTAAGGTTTGACTCACTTTGAAGGCCTTCGATTTGCTTGGGTTCTCTAACCATAGCATTTGTTACTCACCTGCCAATCTTCTCAGCCACTCTTTGGCCACTGATAATGCTAAACTTCAAGTTTATCTCCTTATTGTTCAATCAACCTTGGTTCTCTGAAGAAAATTTTACTCCAATAAAAATGTTGCCATTCATTTATAGTAACCACTGTCTCTTCAATCTCCATCCTCAACAGGGTAATCGGAGTATTCAAATGCAAACAGAAGCAGGTATTCTCAAGGAAGAAGATATCAAAGATATGGACAATTGAAGTACATTCCAAAGGGAAAACAGGAATTGACTAGTGGGGTTGGAGAAGTGTTACACCCAGAGTGGAGATACACAGATTCTGTGATGGGATACTGATAATGGAATAATAGATAAATTAAGAAAGTCCTCATAAAAGATAACATCAAAAGGTTGTAGTAAGGGGAGAGCATGAAGAATCTCAAATTGCTAGGCCAAGAAGATTGGATTTGATTCTATCATAAAACTAAAGTTAATCAAAACATGACTTGTGTTTAGAAGAGTCTAAAAATTTAGGACACCATTTTTATTGTCAAGCTCCAAAGCAGAGTGATAGGAGTGGAAAGAAGTCAAATTTGCTAAAAACAAAAAAAAATCCTAGAGGTAGAAGTAACAGAATTTGGTAATGAATTAAAATGAGGAATAATGAAGTAGTTGAACGAATCAAGTATCTGTCAGTCCTTTATAGTAGTAAAGTAAAAAATAACGTTCTATTTTATTCAAGGTGAACTTGGGGCATCTGTAGATCACTCATGTGGACCCTGCTGAAGGCAGATGAAACATAAGCCCAGAGACTCTGAGAAGGACAAGAGGAGGAGGTCAGAGTCCAAAATCAGAATTGTGAATCTGATCATGAAAGTCTGGGAGAGCGTGAGCTCCAGACCAGGAATAGGTGGAATGAGATGTAGAAGGATCAGCACTTCTGGTCAAGCAAATCCAATGGAAAAGATGCAGCTACTTCTGATTTCTCCTGAAAGATCACCACAATGATAATAAATGGATTAAAGAAAACCCTCAAAGGCAAAATAAAACAGTCGAGAAGAGCAAACAAGATATATTAATGGCATTTTAAAAATTACAAATCAGAGGAACACAGAGGTACCTGATGTAACATTATGAAAAAAAAGGTAACAGTATGTTTAAAAAAGCCCAAACTAGAGCCAAATTTTATAATGCTATGAAGAACTCAAGAATTGGAGGTGGCTGGGACCACTGAAGGTAGAAGATGCCAATGAGTCTGAATACAGGACTGTTTTAGATTCTTCAAAACAGAAAAACTATTAAATCATTGTGTCCTCTCCTCAAGCCTATATAGCAAGACACATACCTTCTGCTCAAGGAGGTGGGAGTCTAAGTGCTGACTCTTGGAAGTGGGCAAACCTAAGAAACTCCAGACTCCAGGAATCCTGGAAGTGCTAGGAGCAGGAGTCCCTCCCAAAACAAGAGGTCATGTGGAAATCCACTAATAAATGGCTAGAAGCCAAGCTGCTCTCTCTTCTCAGATTTCAGAATACTGCTGGTAACACCTAGTGTACATACCCAGCTAAAAATTAGATGATTCCTCTGGGGTAGAGTATTGCCCAAGAGATGAGACCTGCAGTTGGCAACACTCTGCTCTCTGAATTAATTACATCAACATCAACAATAGCACTTTGCTGTTTACCTGTATAGTGAAGCCCACCCCTAGACAAAAGCTCTTTGCTAATCTGCATTTTAAAGCATTGAAATACAATACATCAAAATACACATCATTAGTATTCAGTTCAGTCAACAATGACAAAGGAAAACTTGATCTAATCACCATATCCTCACCATTAATTCATATGCCAATTGTCTTTTTAGTGCTTCACCCTTAGATACAAATGACCAAAGATCATTACATGTGTAAGGAAAACATTTAACACAAAAATATGTGAGTATGTGTATGTACGTTACTTTATATATACACATATATATACATGTGTATTGTACATATATTTTTTATTAACTGTGAAATCAGAACAGATACAATAAAGAAGAACATTAAGAAAATTAAAAAACCAGATCTTGGAAATGTCAGAAGAAATAGAAGTCGTCATAGAAGAACTAGTAATCAAAGTAGAATAACTTTGTAAGAAAGTAGAGCAAACAACAGCTCAAAAGTTAGGAAAAACAAATAGGAGAATGAGAAGAAAAATTTCTAAATCCAGATTCAAAAAAAAGCAATGACAAAGAAAAAATCAAGAAAATTTCCTAAAATCCAAGAACATGGGGTTCTAGATTTAAAGAGATGCTCAAAAGCTCAAGAGACAAAGGAGAAAAGATTAAGAGACAAAGGCACTTAATTGCAGAGTTTCCAAACACTATGCTCAAAGACACATTTGAAAGCATCCAGAGAAGAAAACAAAAGAGAGTTCTCATAAAGGATTTGAGAACTGGAATGGAATCAGTCTTGTCAAAAGCAACAACAGAAACTAGAAATAATGGAGAAACCAATTCCAAAACCCAAGGGAAAATGTTTTCCAACTGGCAGTTCTCGATCCTGCTAAACTATCAGGTCACAGAATATATAAGCAAGAAGTTTTCAGCATGATGCTTAAGGAATGTCTCTTTCACAGACCCTTTTCCACTCAATTGTTGGAGGAAATGATTCAACAATAGAAATAAGAGCCACTCTTTTGCCATGTACTTCTCTAAATGCTTTACATATTTAATTTATTCATCACAGCCTATTATGATAGAAATATTACTATCCCATGTTATAGATAAGGGAATTTTGAGACATGAGAAACTAAGCAATATGGTCATAGTAAAAAAATCTATTTAGTAATTTGGCCCAGGAACTCTGTCCCCAGAGTTTATGCTTTGCTACAAAATGAGGGAGAAGATACTAGGAGATAATCACAGGAGACTCAGAAAACTGGAATTCAGCACAACAGAGAGACTAGGAGGATTCCTGCTGATGGAGATGACAGAATTATGGTTGTGGAGCAGTATGTGATCCACAAAGACACAGATGGCTAATCAGACTCCAAGGAAGCATTATGATGATTGTCAAAGAGCACAGAGAGGGAGACACAGCCTTTATCTCATCTATATCTGGACAGCCCAGAGCCATGAACCACAGTTGCCCCATTCCCCTTTCCATTCTGACTTTACTATGACTAAACCTGGGTGACAGAAGCTAACATGGGGAAGCTGTTAGGTTTTAGGTTCTCTCAATCTACACACCTTGTTTGTCACATAGTCATATTTTGACTGTGTGACTAACTCCCATTGCTCAATGCAGCTGAAGCCCATCAATCTACAAACTGAAGGTTAATTTTCAATAAAAATTCTAGCTACCTCCTTTCGATTGCATTCCTAGGTGGTGAATCAAGGCATAGGGATTCCTGCAAAACCCCTATATATCTTTTAGCTATATTTATATTTAAGGCATGATTAAAGTTGTATGTTTCAAGGTCAAGCTTGCCACAGGTGTCCCCCAAGGAAGGAAAGGGAAAGTAATAGGTTTGCTGTTAACACTTTCCTTCCCAGTGAACATCAAGAACAACCCAGTGTTAACTGGAAAAGGACTAAGAGTTCCAAGACATCCTGAAAAGAAAATAATGCAACCAAATAGTTACTTGATTTGTTGGAACACACTGTAAGAAGATTTAAGTTTCTGGTGGAGAATTTGGGATTCAATTAGAACATACCGTTCTATGTTGCAGTAGTAAAATATGTGATAAAATTTGTGAGGTAACCATGTTTAGAAGATGAAAGGTGAAGAAATATGTGTATAAAAGTGGTAGCGGATCTAAGGTATCATTTTTCATAGTAGAGACCCAATAGGTTACATCAGAAAGAAAAGAACAAAATAACAACAAAATTCCAGATAAATGGTCATGCACAGAAACAGGCTTGCTATTTAAAAATATAGAGATAAATACCATAGGAACAATCTAAAAGAGTTGAAAGTGGTTTTCTCCAATAAACAGTATCCAGGATATTTGAAGAGACACAGAAAACTGCTCTTTTCCATTATGAGACTTATAAGATCATTTTTCTAACCTATGTCTAAATATGACTTTGATCATTTGGGGGTGGTGCTGGGGATTGAATCCAGGGTCCCCTAAGTTTTTTTTTAAAGAACTATTATCATAAACATTTTATAAAATACATACAACAAAAACTAAGAAATGAGAGAACTGAAGTAAGAAAATTGCTAACAGGAAGGAAAAGAGGAAATTCTGAAGACATTGAGAATTTTGGACTAAAGAATAACAAAACCCAAATTATAAGAGGCTGAGAAATGAATAGGACTTGAGGAAATTTGGAAGTGAAAAGCTAGGCACGTTGACAATTGCTAGTTTTTTTATAAGAAAGACAGATTTTAAAAGAGGGGAAGAAAGAGCTTTTAAATTGCAAACTATGAAAAAAAGAATCTTTAATAATTTGAAAGATCATAATATGTTATTCCTGTAATAAAAAAGAGCAGAAAAGTTAAAAATTCACAAAAGAGGGGATTATTTTCTATCAAGACAGCAAAGTAGTGATTTCACAGTATCTAGATACAGGAGCTATCCATTTACTCAGGCTTGTTGGTGCTATTGCCAGGTGCAAAGCTGGAGGATAGGGTGAGTGTAAAACACAGAAGACAATAAGGTACCCCCTCTGATCTCAGAGTGCTCATTATATGAATAAGCACTTACCACCCAGAGGAATCTAAGGTGCATCTTTGCACTCAGGAAGCAGCTGATTTTCTCTTCAATATAAGGGGGCATAGGATCACAAGGAATTGGGAATGCTGCATTGGATCAGTCCTCTGCCTGCTTGGTATTTCTTTTAATGCTGGAAATGAGTTATTGGAGAATGTAAAAGTTGCTCTCCATGCAGTCATCATCAAAGGCTAGGAATGTGCCCAGAATAGTCTATGCTTCCCTTCTCAGGCCACTCTTCTCACTTTTGCCCACTGTTTCTTTTCTCCATCCTAAACTATTCCTGGCATCAAGAAAAAACAGTGTGGGTAGATTTGCAGTCAGAATCATCATTTCACAGAAAATGACAAATGATGTAGCCAGCCTTTTCAGAGAATTACTGTAGTGTAGAAAGAGGACCTGTTCTAGAATGTGTAGTAAATACTCAGTTTTGGAATATAAATTCTTGGGTTTTAATAATACCTATACTGTGTGTCTTCATTTGTCATCTCTCTGCTGGTGACTCCCTTAATGTGTCCCTTTAGTTCCCAGTGCATCCTGGGATCTTGGAAACACCACCTAAATCTATAACAATGCATTCACTATCTCTGAGGTAGTGTTCCTCAATGTTGTTTCTCTTTTCCTTCCTTCTCTTTTATTGATAAATCAACCCCTCTGAGTAAACATATAAGCCCATCTTGCCGGATAACCACTTGATGCAAGAAATGAGCTAGGGAGCCCCTAAGTTCTGTCATGTGAAAGAATCATAGATCCAGTGTTGGAAATTATAGATGTAGGTGAGTTAGAAAGAAGGGGCAGGAGGAGGAAGAGCAGGAGGATGAGGCTGCCACCAGGCAAAAAGCATTATTTAAGGATGTAGAAGTTAAGAGATAACTATCAGAATCAAATTGTCTACATCAGGGGTCAGCAAGCTTTTTCAGTAAAGGACCAGATAATAACTGTTGTCATCTTTACAGGCCATAAATCAATACGCTACTCAATCCTGCCCTGTATCAGGAAATCAGGCATGCATGATAAATAAACTAATAGGCCTGGCTGTGTTCCAATAAAACTTTACTTCTTTTGCACATTTTATTTGCATATACTTTTATATAACAAAATATTACTCTTATTTTGATTTTTCTCAAATCAAGATACTATGTAAAATTCATTTTTAGCTTATAAAATAAAGTACTCAGTTACCTGGGTTCAGGTTGAAGGCTACGTTTTGTATGTTTTGTTATATCCGCCAAATGTGACTGATACCACCTTGTGCAAATACTTCTTTAAATGCAAGTAAGTTGGGAGACAAGCAGACAAGCAACGGTGACTTTGGCTTTCAACTCACGTTGCTCAGCACAATTCTTCAAGATGGTTTCTCCTCACTTTGCTTCTCCTGGGCCCTCTTCTTGCACTTAGCAAATAAACTTCATGGGCCTTTCAGAGCAGAACAAAACCATGTGCTTTCATACACGGAGGCTTGTGTGGTATGTGAGAGAGAGAGAGAGAGAGAGAGAGAGAGAGAGAGAGGGAGAGAGGGAGAAAGAGAGAGAGAGAAAGAGAGAGAGAGAAAGAGAGAGAGACCAGAATATAGGGACAATCTGAGAACCACACAAAACAGCTTGAATATACTTGCAAAGAGGAGGGTGAAAGACCATAGCCAGATTGCGGAACCAACCTAAATGCCCTTCAGTTGATGAATGGATAAAGAAACTGTGGCATATATATACAATGGAATATTACTCCGCAATGAAGAATGATAAAATTATGGCATTTGCAGGCAAATGGATGAAATTGGAGAATATCATGCTAAGTGAGATAATCCAATCTCAAAAAACTAAAGGACGAATGATATGGCTAATAAGTGGATGAGGACATATAATGGGGGGTGGGAGGGGTTAGCGTTAGGGTTAGGGTTAGGTTTAGGGTTAGGGATAAGGAGGGTGGTAAGAATGGAGGAAAGAAGGACTGTATAGAGGGAAAAGAGGGGTGGGAGGGGTGGGGGGGAAGGGAAAAAAAATAATGAATCAAACATCATTGCCCTATGTAAATTTATGATTACACAAATGGTATGCTTTGACTCCATGTACAAATAGAGAAACAACGTGTATCCCATTTGTATACAATAATAAAAAAAAAAAAAAAGAAAAAGAAAAAAAAAAAAAGAGGAGGGTGAAAGAGATTTAGAGAGAGAGAGCTTTGTTCTACCCAAAGTCAGTTAACAATTTGTTGGGAACTCCTGTAATCTTGTTTTTAAGAATTAAATTGAATCAATTCCTGGGTTGAGAGTAGAATACTTCTAATATTGTCCTAAAACATAAAGGTCAGTTTACATCATTTATATAAGTCCTGGACTACAGAAAAAGTACTTAAAAATATCAGAATTAATTATTTTGATGAACTGCCATGAAAAGCTACTCCTAGTATAGAAGTATATTTTACTTTGCTTTGGATTAAAAGCAGTTACTACAGCAATTATATAAGTTGATATCAATTTTGTGGTACACACCTTCCCTTTGCTGAGAACTGGATATGTAAACTGAGATACAACTACAGATGTTCTTAGACTTTTAGTGAGGTTATATCCTCATAAACCCATCTTAGGTTGAAAATATTGTTACGTCAAAGATGCACTAATATACTTGTCTTAGCAAACAGCACAACACACTGTACAATATTAGTCATTTGCTCTCATGATCCCATGTCTGATTGGGAGCTATGGCACAATGTCACTGCCCATCATTGAGAGAATGTGGTACTACTCGTAACTGGCTTGGGAAAAGATTACAGTTCTAAATTCTCAATGGCTTCTACAAAATGAATTTGCTTTTGTACCATTGTAAAGTAGGAAAAAAAATCATGAATGGAACCATCAGAAGTTGGGAGAAACTGTAATCAGTTGGCTCCTTAGCCACCAGGTATTCACTTTCAAAGGAATCTTAAAAACAAAACAAGACAAGGTTTACACTAACTACCTCGGGATCAGTAGCAGCAGTCCCACAGAGTTCACATAGTTTTTCTTGTCTCAGAGGAAAGAAAAGAGTTTCATTGTGCATATTAACCCCCTATGAGCAATAATCTATTGCTCTCTGCAATCAATATAATTGACTCTAAACAGTTCAGGAAAGAGGAATCCTTGTTTGGGCAGCACAATCAAGGACTTTGTGGAAGAGCTATCACACCTGCTTAGATCACTAAGACTTCCTGCCAGTATACAGGCTGTGCTAGGAAGAATCATGGACCCCAGAGACATCCACATCCTCCAAATCTGTGATCATGCCTGGAAGGTTTCTACCATCAATAAGAAATATAAGTTATACTATCCCAAGGGTTCATAGTGCCTGCTTGGATCACTGACAAAGAACTATAAAGTGTAGCAAGCTTCAGGTCCTAGCAATGTATCCCTGTTGTCCTCTATGGACATCAGAGCAATGGAGCAGTCATTGCCTGCTGTGCACCGCCAGAGGTCAGCTGGCGGGACTGGCAAAATGCAGATGATGAGCACCTGGTGTGGTCAGTTTCCAGAACTTGTGCTTCTGGCTCCTGATGCAGAGGTAGCAGCAAGCTGTCAACTAGGAACAGTTCTCGAGACTTTCCCAATAGGGAGACCTTTCTGATGTGGAGTTTGTTTCTTCTCTATCAAATGCTTCAGGAGCAGAGAGTTTAGCCATGTATTCCAAAGCTTTTGATCTTGGGTTCTCGCTCCCATGCAGCAGCTGTGGCAAACTGAGTCAAAGGAGGAGGCTGCAGATGCCCAGATTATTACCTGAACTGTAAAGTTGTTGTTTATGGGGATGGCAAATATTCATTCTATTCAGAGGAGTTTTCAGTCTTTGAGGTTGCTGTGCACACAGACGCCAGATCTGGGAAATTGGGTTTCAACTCTTGAAAGCACAAAATGGCTTCATCACCTATCTGTGCTTTAGAAGTCTGCACTTCTGGTGGTTCATGCTGTGGATCGTGACCTGGATCACACCCCTCAGATTGTGGCACTGACTAAGCTCTTGCTAGACCCTTATTACCAAACCATAGAAGATTTCCAGGTCCTTGTGGAGATGGAGTGGCTGGATTTTGACCATAAGTTTGCTGATCAGTGTGGTCATGGGGAGAACTCGGACAACTTGAATAAGCATTGCCCAGTGTTTCCGCCATGACTTGACTGAGTTCATCCACTTCAGAGGCAATTTCCTTGCTCTTTTGAGTTCAATGAAGCACTCCTTGTGAGTTTGGGCTTGTGATTCTACATTTTGGGAACCAACTAAATTGGAGATGATAACCAATGCAAATGTTAGTGGACCAATTTTCACCTGGAAACCTTTTTAGAATTTAAATAGAGGGGTGATTATTTTCTCCTGTTTTTATTTGAAAGCAACAATAAATATGTATGTGTCTACTCAGTGAAAAAAATATTTAGTCTGTGCTTATTGCTCTCTTCTACTTACAAGGCACACTTAAGGGGTCTTCACAAATTAAAAAAGAGAAAGGATATTTTAAGGAGTTTACAGTCCCATTAGGGAGATAGTGGGTGAACCTATTTAATTGTGTCTTTGTTCATTCAAGTTTGTCTGCAATAGTCCAAGAATTATTCATCAGAGGCATCAGAGGAAGACATAAGATTTGGAATTTCTTAAGGAAGAGAACAGCATTATGAGACTGAGGTCCGGAAAAAGCATGGATGAAGTGAACAAAACAAAAACAAGGCAAGGTCAAGGGAATAATAAATAAGCAAGTCGCTTTGTATGACGCATGTGCACTGGGATGAAGTAGTGGGTATGGTAGGAAAGGCTGGTTGGAATTTGATGATGATGAGCATTGGCATTCAAACCATGCTCTTTAGATACTGATTTTTTTTTCTTGAAGATAAAACGGTGAACAGTATGAAATATACATTTGTCTTTCGGGTTTGAATAAACTGGAGAAAAGAGGTGGCAGACAAATTGATCAGGAACTCTGCATTACTGTTCGCAAGGAAAGAGAAGAATGGATGTTTCATGGTAGACATAAAAATGGAAACTTAGGAAGAAACAATCTTGAGAAGAAAATGTTTTCTTGAGAGCTCTGAGATAAATTTTAAGAAACCAATGAAAGGATTTAATAATTTTTTTTTTGTTTTCATTTTTGAAAGACTTGCAGACTTCTATGGAGATATTTTACTGTATTTCATGCTCTCCCAGTGGATTCCCCATTTGACATTTCTCTGACAAAAATATAATAAAAGTCAAGCACTAGATGATAATGTTATATAAATAAAAATAAGACCACAGTTAAAGATAGGAACAAGATGTATTTATTATCTTCATTATGCTTTTCTCAGAGGTACAGCATGTTCTATTGCCTTCTGGTTGCCTCCAGAAACTCTGTGTGTGTGTGTGTGTGTGTGTGTGTGTGTGTGTGTGTGTCCATGAATGTGTGTATGAGAGAGAGACAAAGATACAAATAATAAGATGGAGACATAGTGGAGTGGACTGAGCACAAACACTATGTGTATTGTAGGGGAGAAGAGAAGGCCACATACAAAAATCTACCACAAAAGGAAAAATACTTTGAAAGTCTTGTGGGTCAATATACTGTACAACGACTTAAATATATGTGCTCATTGTAGAACATCTAAATCAAATTATAAATTTAAAAGTTAAATTCTCTAACAACCTGCATTATAAGATCCATGTTACCTTTTTCATATTTCTTCTTTCATCCCCCTGTAAACATTCCTTGAAATTTTACTAATTACTATGGGCTTTTCAAAAATATTTCAGCTCCTGTGCATTTCCCCTTATTCATCCTCTGCACACTTATAAAATTTTTGTTGCACATGTTTAAGGCATATATGAGTATGCTTAATAATGATGACAGTCAACGATTTAATATAGTCATCAACATCCATAGTTACCCTTTTCTTGGTGTGAGATATGAGCATCAAAAAATCAGATCTCTTAGCAAATTTTCAGTATAAAATACAATATTATATCAGTGTCCATTCTATTTATTACATCTGTACACTAACTCATCCTACCTAACTGCAGATCTGTACCCTTTAAATCTTATTTTAAAACAGTTTTAGATTTACAGAAAAAATATGAAGTTAATACCTAGAGTTCCTATACACCTCATACCTGTTAGGAACATCTAATGTGAGTGCAGGATATTTATTATAATTAATGGATTGGTAGTGGTACATTCTTATTAAAGTTCATACTTGAGTCAGATTCCCTTAGTTTTTACCTACTGTCCTCGCTTTGTGCCAGGGTCCACCCAGGACACCACATTGCATTCAGTTGTCCTGTCTCCGGAGGGTCTTCTCGGCTGTGGCACCTTTTCAGACTTTCTTTGTTTCCCAAGACCTGAATGGTTTAGAGAAATACTGGTCAGAGATTTTTAAGCTTCAATTGAGATTTTTATGTTTTTCTCGTTTTTAGACTGGGGTCAAGACCACAAACTGTCAATGTAACTTGACAGTATGGGTACCATCTTGCTCACCCAGCTGAGGTTCTGCCTGTCAGGTTCCTCTAAGTTACTCCTTTTCCCTTTTTGCCCACTGCACTTTTTGGAAGAAAATTACTGTGTGCATCCCATTCTTACAGAGTGGCAAGTTATAATCCATCTCCTTGAAATCATGATATCTGCATGAATTATTGAGCATCCTTCTGCACAGATAAGTTGCATTTTCTCTTGCTTTTTAATTCATTCAGTCACTTATTCATAGCAGCATGGACTCATGGACATTCATACTTTAGGTTTTAAATATCTAGTTAGCCAAGTTGGTAGATCTGCCTTAAGTTCTACCCCATTCAAGTTGGAGATGACCTTTCCTTTCCAGAAACTCATGGTTTATATATGTGTATGACTCCAGGAGAAAAACTCAAGCAATCAGAAAGCAGAACGTATCCTAACAGAAAACCCACTGAGGAAGGATTGACAAAGTGGAGGGCCTTGTTTAGTTGCTAACTTTTCATCAGATTATTATTTCCTTCCTTGGATTTATCATTTTAAATATAAATCAAACCTAATTATTGTTTTCTAGTTTTGCTATTTCTTTTGATAGAGCAATATATATTGTTTGAAAGAGTCCTATACTCTTTAACGCTATCTATTCCTCTATTTTCCCCAAGGCAACATGCTGTGCAGACTTCCTTTTTAAAGTTTATTTATAAGGAAAATTAGATATACTAGAATTATATCTAATAAAACCCACAACTACTCTGGCTTTTTAATACAGGTGTAAGAAATAAGTTATGTAAGGGCATTTTCAGGTTTATTTTATTTTTTATTTGGTTCTGGAGCTTGAACTCACTGAGCTTCCTCTCCAAACATTTTTATTTTCAAAATTAAAATTTTGAGACAGGGTTTTGCTAAGTTGCTAAGGGTCTTGCTAAGTTGCTGAGGCTGACCTCAAACTTGCAATCCTCTTGCCTCAGCCTCCCAAATTGCTGGGATAACAGACATGTGCCACTGGCTGACCACATCTTCAGGTTTATGATGGCATGTGTTTAAGTTGTTGTTTTTTTTTTTTTTTTTTTTCCAATTCTAATAAAAGAAACTCTCAAAGATTCAAAAATCTCTTAGAATAAAAGATACTCTGAGGCTTAACACAATTTCAGACTTCCAGGAATAAAGTATCAAGAATTAAATTAGACCTCTTGTGACTGGTAAATATAACTGATTTATTTGCTCAATGCCTCTAGAATGTGTGGACTAGTTAGGTCCTGTTAACCTTAATTCTACTAGCAACCCTGAGGGCTACACAGGAAGTGAGCAGACTACTGGGAGCAGGAAAGCACCTCCCACTCCCTTTTGTCCTCTTGCTCTTGACCTTCCTGAATGCCCTTGTCTACCACCTGCCTGTTTTTTCCCTTCCCTGCATGTCCTTCTCTCTACGATTGAGCTCTTGGCTACCATCTTGGCAGCTCCTTGGTTTCTCTACCATAGCAGCATCTTGGGGGGCTGCTCTAGAGAACGCCACATCCCTGCTGGACCTGGTTGCCAGGATCTTCCCGGGAGCCCCTCCCTTCATTCTCCCACCTCTTTATTCTGCCTGTTCAAGCCTGAGGGTGTGATTGACTCTCAAGTTTCCTCTTAATTTAAACCAGTTGTTGCCTCTTGGATGTCAGTCCTCATGTCTTTTGCTCGTCATCATGGAACCCGAGCAACAAGGATTTCTAGGAATAACCTGTCTAACGAGATGCCATTGGCACTGGTGACATCTCTTCATTAACTAATATGACTTGAGGCTTTCTCCCTTCCTCCTTTATCTTTGCTGTCACTCAGAATACCTCCTCTCACCACTGACCCCTCACACACACACTCCCATCCATGGCTCCCTTAGATATGATCTGCAGTAACAACCATGGGAGCTACAAAAAAAGTAAATTGGAACAGAATGACCTTCCACCTGTGCTCATTCCTCTTTGCCTCCCTCAGCCCAGGAACTGCTTTCTCAGATAATATTTCTGGCCTTGGGCCCATTTCTCCCAATCTAAGTACTTCAGAAATCAAATGCAACCTGCCTTTATTCTTTGAGAGCTACAAGACTCACCCTAAGACAAATGTCGATCTTTGTCTTTCCCAATAAGCTTATAGAATGTGAAGGCAGAAAAGTGAGAGAACAGAGAAGAAAGTCTCCCAGTAAGGTGCCCCAGACACCTATCACAACCACCCTCCCCCAAGAAAACAATGGAATCCTTCTAAAACTTCCGTACAACAAACTTTTATAAAACACCTATATGTGACACAGAGTTTACAAAGATGAATAAGCCATGAAACCCACTTTCTAGAGCACATGGTCTACTGGGAAAATGGGACCATAAAACTAAAATACAATGAATCACGATAAGTATGACAGCTTGAAGAATATATGTGATTCTATAGAAATTCAAGGGTCTGAAGCAGAAAGGAGTTCTTTGTCTTGCTGCCAGGGCTGTGTGTGTGTGCATGTGTATGCATGTTCTTAAGAACAAGAGACCACAAAGCATAATGGAAAAAAAAATGGGGTTTTGGTTTGAATCTTAGTTTTGCCATAATCTGAGTAACTGTGGGAAAGTTATTTTGACTCCCCAAGCTTCATTTTCTTATATGTGAAATAAGGATAATAATACACCATTTCTATCTTACATGGTTATTATGAAGATTAAATTAGAAAATGAGAATAAAGCATGTAAAATAGTTTCTGAGGCCGAGATGGAGCTTCATAAATATTGTGCAATTTAAGGGAACCATTTAAGTTAGTGCTTAAAATGAATTTTTCAGAGAAATACTAATAAATTTTGTAGTTGGTTAAAAAAGAATAACTGTGGAAAATACTTGTCTATTAACTATGCCTTAAATAGACTTATTGAATGGATTATGAACATTAGAAGTATTTTAAACATTTTATATAGTTTCTGTGAGACCAATTTTTAAGAAAACAATTTAGAAACAAGTTTTTGAAAAACAAGATGCCTCAGACTTGCATATATTTAAAAGACTGCCTTAAAGTGCGATAGTCTTTCTTTGTGGCAGAATTATTTCATCCAAAATAAATTGGCTCTCTATTTTTAAAAATATGCATAGTCCATAGAGAATAGGAAAAAATCTGTTGAAAGTTATAGAGGATTAAGCTAATTCTTTTCATAGCAAACAAATATGTTAGTCTTCAGAGTAGAGACTTTTAATTTTTAGAATTAATTTTTCTTTCTGTAATCCTAATGTCAGAACACTGAGCCCCAATTTAAGTTTAAAACTGGTGCTGTAGCTATTCTCACTTTAGAGATAAGAACACTAAGGTGCATAGGGGTTAACTTGCCCAAAATGTTGCTGCTATTTAGTAAAAGATTTGGAATGTTAAATTTGAGAGCTGTGTTCTTAAATACTATAATGAATGGCCCAGCAGAAAGAACGTTTGAGTTTGAGTTGTTGCTACCCAATTATTTTCTTGTACACTGTGTATGCAACTGAGGAACAGAATAGGATAAAATAAGTAGTTTCTTCAATTTTTAAATTTTGCAAACTTAATAAAATATAACTGGATAAGATAGGTATTTTTCACCAAGAATGATCTTGAAAATTGACTAGCAATAGTAAGAAAACATGTAGCTCATATTTAGTTTAACAGTTTGTAAGTGAATTCTCTTGTCTGTACTCTGCACACAACTGCTTGATTATGATATATCTATTAAGCTTCCACTGTATCCACTCTGTGTGCTAGAAAGTCAGATGGAGTCTAAATGAAAGAAGAAAAAACTTCCTGTCTTACACTGTTCAAAGTTTACAAAAGAAGACTGAGAATGTAGCTCAGTGGTAGAACTCTTGCCTAACATGCACAAGGATCTGGGTTTATTCCATAGCAATGCAAAAGAAAAAAAAATAGATAAGAAAATAGAATGCCTACACATCCCCCTTGAAAGCACTAATAAAAAACCCATTCATAGAATAAACTAAAGATGCAGAAATGAGATTACGTTTTCATCCCTCACATTGGAAAAGAAAAGGAAAAACTTATCATATGATTTGCTGCATATGTGATAAAATCAGCAAAAACACTACATGATCTAGTAAATTAGAAATTAAAGGCTAAGTACAGTAAGTTTTCTGGACACAAGGTGAATCCAAAAAAATAATTGTGTGTATGTGTGTGTATACACAAGAGTAAATGGAAGTTTAAACTAAAAATATATAATTTGCATTAGGATAAAAATTTGAAAACTTAGAGATAAATCCAACAAAAGATGTGTAATCCTGTATGTCAAAAATGATAAAACAGGGCTTAGGATACAGCTCAGTAGTAGAGCTCTGGCCTAAAGTTAAAGTATTACTGAAAAAAATGAAATCCCTAAATACATGGAAAATGTGATAACTAATAATTGTGTTAACTTTGTTGGACCATAGGGTGCTTTAGATGCTTGGTCACACATTATTTTGGGTATTTCTGCAGGGGTATTTTTGATGAGAGTAACCTTTAAATTGGAAGACTGAGTAAAACAAATGGCATTCATTATGTAGGTGAGCCTCATCCAATCAACTGAAGGTATGAATAGCACAAAAAGTCACCCATGAGCAAGAAAGAATCCCCCAGTGTCAGTACTTCATGTGTAACATCAGCTCTTCCTAGTTCCACAGCCAATGACCTTCAAAGTGCGTTGGCTCTCCTGAGACTCCAACCTGCCAGCTTGCCCGGTAGGTTTTGGACTTGCCAGCCTCCATAATTGCATGAGCCAATTCCTCATGAATACAAACACACACACACACACACACACACACACACACACACACACACACACCAGTTTCTCTGGAAAGTCCTAATACAGAGAGATATACCTTGTTCAAGGACTAGAGCACACAATATTGTTAATTCTCCAAAATGAATGAAATTCCAATTAAAATGTCAGCAGGATTTTTTTGTGTGTTGGTAAATAGAAATTATTAGTTTATTATAAAATTCAAATTACATTGCAAAGACTCAGAATAGTCAAAACAGTTAAAAAACAAAATTGGAGAACAAACTCTGAGTTCAAGATTCATTATAAGCAAGGCTATAGTAATCAAGCAGTGTGAAATAGGCATAAAGATACAGAAATAGGGAATTAGAACAATGGCATATAATAGAATCTAAAAAAAGACCCATGCATATGTGGACAAGACATTTTTGGCAAAGATGTAAAGGTGATTCCTTGAAGAACAGATGGTCTTTTCAAAGAATAAGGGTGAATTGAGCAGATATACATAGGCAAAAATGAACTCCAATCCCCCTAAAAAAACAAATCCAAAAATTAAAATGACTAATATATTCATTTAGATGGAAAAATTCTTTGTGACATGGAGTTTGGCAGATTTCTTAGATATAACAGCAAAAGTGCAATCCAAAGGAGCAAAGCATAATGGAACATCAAAATTTAAAATGTCTGCTCTTTGACACTATTAAGAGAATGAAGAGGCAAATCACAGAGAAAATATTTGTAAAGCATACACCTATGAAAGAACTAGAATAGAAAAGAACTTTTAAAACTCTGTTTAGTAATAAGAAAATTAAAGTTCAAATTTAAACATAGGAAATTAAACAAACACTTCCACATATGTCAAGCGCATAAAGCATGGTCAACATCATTAGTCATTAAGGAAAAGCAAATTCAAACTATATAATGCATAATCATTACATTCCTATACAGAAAGTTCAAATTTTTTAAAAGACCACCTGTACCACATGAGGGTGAAAATATGAGGGAACTAGATTTCTCCTGCATTGATGGTGGGAAATATAGAATGGCACAACCACTCTGGAAAACAGTCTGGCATTTTCTTTAAGCATACGCCTACTGTGTGATCCTACATTTCAATTCTGAGATTTACTCAAGAGAAATTAAGGTAAATCTTTATTTGTAATAGTCAAAAACTGAAAACAACTGTCCATGATAAAGTAGGGTTTATAAATAAAACATGGTATACACATACAGTGGATGCTGTTCAGCAATAAAAATGAGTCAGCCACATTTTTTTTTTTTTTTTTTTTGTACTGGGAGTTGAACTCAGGGGCACACAACTACTGAGCCACATCCCCAGTCCTATTTTATATTTTATTTAGAGACAAGGTGTCACTGAGTTGCTTAGTTCCTAGCCAGTTGCTGAGGCTGGCTTTGAACTTGGGATCCTTCTGCCTCGGCCTCCGGAGTTGTTGGGATTACAGGCGTGCACCACCATACCTAGAGAGCCACACAGCTACTTAATACACACAGCTACTTTGTTACTCTCAAAATAACTATTCTGAGTGAATAAAAACTCATGGAAAGGGTATGTACCATATGATTCCATTTATATAAATTTATAGAAAATACAAACTGGTCCATAGTAATGTGAATTGGATGGATTGTTGCCAGAGGATGGGAAGAGAAGGCAGAAGAAGGGGAAAATGATAAAGGAGGAAATGAAAATGATTAAGGAACATGAGAAAACTTTTCCTCATGAGGGAGATGCACATGTGCATTAGCTTGATTATGATGATGAACTCACATGTGTATATGTATGTCACCATTTATCCAATGTACACTTCGCATACATGTATACTTCAAATATAACATGTATCCATAAGCACAAAGAGAGGGAACGTATGCATGGTGTGTTACTTTTAAAAAGGGGAAACATAAGAAACATAAAGAGGAATGCACACACACACACACACATGCTCATATAAAATATTTTTCTATGTGCCATAGTTTGGATCTTAACTGTCTACCAAAGACCTGTGTGTTAAAAGGTGGGTCCTCAGCCTGTAGTGTTACTGGAAGGTGGTGACATCTTTAAGAGGTGGAACCTACAAGCAAAAGTTTGGTCATTGGGAGCATGTGTCTGGACAGGATTGTGGAAACCCAACTCCTTTCTGAGTCCCCCTCTACTCTTAGCCTCCATGAAGTGACTGGTTTTGTTCTATGTTTCCTGTCATGATTTGTTACCTCACCTCAGGCACAAAAACAACAGAGCCAACCGCCCATGGACAGAAAACTCTGAAACTGTGAGGCAAAATAAATCCTCCAAGTTGAGTTTTCTCAGGTATTTGTCACAATGATGAAAACTGAGTAACTCAAAATCTGCACACACAGATATGCATTGTGTGTGTGTGTGTGTGTGTGTGTGTGTGTGTGTGTTCTAAAGGAAGTTATGGAAAGATAAACCATTAAAAAACTTGACAGTTACCTATGGAGGGAGTATGATTTGGGAAAAATGAATATTACTTCAATACAGATACATATGCTAAAGTAGTTACCAAAGTAGTTACCAAACCTTAACAGTGAACATAGAAGTATATAAGTAACAAGGTAGATAAAACAATTAAAGAAAAGGGAGAAAAGATCTTCACCAGATACTGGGATGCCAAGAGATACTGGAATGATATTTACACATTTAAAAGGGAAAGAAAATGTGACCTAGCAATTTTATATGGAGTCAAATTTTCTTTAAAAGATCTTCAGATATGCAAGTGCTTGGTGAGTATGTCTCAGTAAACACACTTGAAGATAAATTCTTATTCTCAAAGATGAATAAAGATAATGAATTCAGGATTGAAGAAAACCTGGTAAAAATGTTATTGAATTGTGTATATAATACATATATATACTAATTTTATATATAATTACATAAATATATCAAAATAAATTATATATGCAATTTTATAAATAAATTAATTTATAGACAAGTGATTACTGGAAATACAGTTTGATTATTAAATGTCAGTTGTATATTTTGTTCATGAAAAAAATGATAAAATTCAATGAATGTGGTAGGGATATTGGAAATCTGAGAGTGCAGACTTTCTTTTTCATTTGTAGTGATTAATAAATAGTATTATATAAGTTTAAAATGTGTAGTTGAATATAATGAACCTAGACACTTTGGCATTTCACAAATTATTTTCAAAATCTGAATTATTTTTAGAAACTCAAGTCCTGATGTGTAAAAACAGTATTCAAAGTTTATTTCTTTGTTTTCATGTTTGTTTTTCTTTGTTTTCATGTTTGCTTTCATTGTTTGAATAATTATAAATTTAACACTTGTAATAAAAATGGCATATATGTGCTTTTTTAGCAGAATTATCTGTTTGTACGTCTATCTGTGAATCTGTTTACCTGTTCCTCAATCTGTTTGCATGCATGTATCTTAGAAGATGTTTTCCAAATGTTGACAGTGATTTTTTTGACATGGAAGAATTTTTAGGTAAATTATATTTCCCCTCTATCCATTACATTTGCATGAGCATTATATATTTGTATGATAAATGTGAATCATTTTGCAAAAATTAAGATTTTGAAAGATGAAGTTAAATTGATTGACAAACCAGATGTGCCAACCAATAGAGGAATCAGTTAAGAGTTATAGACTGGATTGTGTTTTCCCAAAACTCATAGGTTAAAGCCCTAACCTACAATGTGAATGTATTTGGAGATGTAGTATTTAAGGAGGTAATTAAGGATAAATGAGGGTAGATCCAGTAGCATTGCTGTCCTTATAAGAAGAGGAAGCAACTCAGTGTATGCATGCGTAAAGGCCAAGTGAGGATACATTAAATAGACCTCTATCTGTAAACCAAGAGAGAAGTCTCATCAGGAACCAACTCCCATAGCACCTTGATCTTGGACTTCCAGCCTCCAGAAAAAAAAATTTTGTTGTCTAATACTAGTCTATGATATTTTGTTGTGGCAGCCCTAGAAGACTAATAGTGAGCCAGTTCATTTATGTTCCATTAAACAGAATAATTCAAACACCTGGAAAATGTCTTTGATATTTTAATAGATGGTAAAGCAAATTTTATGATAATATATGCACAGTGTGAGTCAATTTCTGTTTTGGAAAGAACAACAGCAAAACATAGTAAAATATATGTGTATGTGTTTTTATGTTTTTAATAAAAGGATACACATCAGAACATTGACCTTGATTTCTTCAGGTATGAGACTGTTGAAGAAAAGTCACCCATTTTTAAAACACATTTCTATATTGTTTGAAATGTTACAATAAGCTTGCTTGTTTTCACAATTAAGAAAAATTTTAGATCTATAGGCCTTATATTTACAAAAAACAAAAAAACACACCTCACAAGATACGCTTACTTAGTGCTTCTGTAGTATATGCATATTAATTTCCATATTTCTGTTGTGTATCCATCAATACTTTGTCAGGGATCTTAAAATCTTTCTATGGGGCTTCTCCCCCATGAATGACAATAAAATAATAATGCATCCTTTATGTTTCTGCAATAATTCTCAATTTACCTAATTATTTCTTTGTTCTCATTTTTTTTCTATATTAGTTCTTATAAGATTTGTGCATTTACATATGAATATTCACTTTTGTGTGTTTAAGTAGGCAAAACATATTGGTCTGCAAGATTTATTTTTTATTATATTTCAATTCATAGTTAGCAATGGAACAAAAAAAAAAAAATCAAGAGTCTTTTTTTAGGGAATTGCCAGGGCCTATGTTATTACATTCTACATACTACCTAATCGTGAGTAGCAATTGTATTAGACAGCCATAAAAGTAATTTAAAATAAGAAACTTAAGTGATAAAATATTACTGACATATACTTTTCTTCTCAATACAAAATATCCAGTCTTGAGAACTGGAGACTTACCTAAAACCAGATTGATGAAATATGTTAGGAAAGAGTCAGGATTGAATGGCTGCCTGTGGAAGGAGAGATGGAATTTATCAAGTAAAACAGGAGTAGGGGTCACAGGGTCAAGAATTAAAAACAAATGCAAATCTATGAGCTGTTATTTTAAAACCAAAGAAAAGTAGGTTACACGAGCCACTTCCATTTTCAAATGCTACCCCTCTAGTGGTGCAGTGGAAACCTTTGCCCACTCGTCCCTTTTGCTAAAGATGCTGTTTTTCCACGGAGGCAAAGAGTAATATTTGAGAAAGAGGTTTTACAGATGCAATTACAGCAAGACACTGGGGCTCAGGTCTGCACGTGGGTAAACACGTGCTTTCTCACCCAGAGAGAAGTTTGGCTTGGCAGGCTTTGCTGCAAAGCATGACTCTGATCCTAGAGAAAGCCAAAACTACAGAATCCTAAGTCATCTCCAAAAATAACACTGGAATTAAGGCCTTGAAACTCCTCACACTTGTCATGCTGCGAATGATGATACTCCAACGCTCAGGACCCACAAAGCTACTGAATCCTCTGCATACTCTTAGTTGAATTCACTTCCTTGAGCATCTTAGACTTTAGAAGAGCTGAAATTCAGGACTTGACTTTCAGGTGCCAATTGTTTAATTTAGAATACTGTGGAAGCCTCTAAAGAAAAAAAAATAGCAGAGATCTTTGAAACTTTAGTCCAAATGTTTTATGGGAGAAATAACTGATAAAGTGAGCTTTATCAAAATCTATGAAATTTTGTGTTTTCTCCCCCAAACAACAACAACAACAAAAAAACCATTAAGAAGACAAAAATGTTAGTAACAGAATGGGAAAAATACTTGCAATATGTATATCTGAACTATAGAAACAGGATATAAAGAACTTCTACATATTTAATTACTGAAAAAACAAATTTTAAAATATTAAACAAAAGATTGAGCACTCAAGATATTCATTCATATGTGCAAAAAAAACCAGGAAAATGCTCAGCATTATTAATCATTGAGGAAACGCAAAAAATAATAATAATAAGATTCTATTTTAGACTTGCGGGGAACAATTCAAACAGTGGTCAAGGAAAATGGATAAACAAATTACAGTTTGCCCACAGAATGAAGTGCTAGTTAGCAATAAAAAGAAATAAGAAGAAATAAACTGATAAACACATGAATAATCCTCAAAAACATACAGAGTGAAAATGTATATGACTCCATTTTCATGGAGTTCAATTACTTAGGAGGATTGAAATCAGAACAGTAATTATCTATGAAGGGGATATGAATTGGCCACAATGAGGTACAAGGAATATTCTGGAATGATAAAATGGCTTACACCTTGACATGTGTATTGCTTGTTTTAGGTAATACAATTGTCATAATCATCAGACTTTACACCTAAAACGATGTACTTTAGCTGGGTGTGGTGGTACATGCCTGTATCCCAGCAACTCAGGAGACAGAGGCCTCAGGGCTTAAGGGTCTCTGGGTTCAATCCTCAGTTAAAAAAAAAAAAAAAAAAGACATGTACTTTTCCACGTTTTAATTTTACTTCCGTTGAGACTATTAAATACATTGCTGTATATATGATTTATTCACTTTAGAAAATTTCAACATATAGCTAAGATTCTGGGGGGTAGGATGAATAGAGGGAAATATAGGTACTACTTTCTTTGTAGGATATTATTCTATTTTTTATGAAAATTAGGATTTTTCCAAAATTAAAAAAGGAAGTAAAATATTCTATAGGTGAATGGAAGCAATTTTTGTTTTATCCAGCTTTACATAGGAGAACAACACAAGAATTCATTAGGCTGCTGGATAATTAATATTTAGTCCAGTAGTTATTAATATTAACTATTGTTTGGCAGCTTATATGAAGGTTTTTAACGTCAGCAGAGGGTGAAAGGCTTTAGCAACACAGGCTGCCCACCCATCCAGGAATTCTTAGGACCTTGTCGTACAGGGAAGAGTAGAGCATCAGATAAAGGAAAAGGTATTGGGGTCAGAAGCTGTTAGATAGTCTTCTGAGTCAGCCACTAAGTTTGTTCCTGTGGGTGACTGAGTAGGTAAGAAGAAAGCAGGGCTCTTCTGGAGTCCTTCCTGAGTCAGCTTTTATATGTACCCTGAGACTGGCATCACAAGGCTACCATCAGGGTAAATCTCTCTCTTTTCCCCTGATGTGTTTTATCCCAAGTAATGTAAACCACTGACTAAAGGTTGGCAAGGATCTAATTAATTTTGGCAGAAGTCATTTTATTACTCCAATGACAAAAGAGTGTGACTTCACAGGAGCTGAGTTCTCCCATTTGTAACCAAGAGCAGGGATGCTGCTTTGACAAGCATGCACTTTGTGGGTGACACCTGTTCAGTTTTGTAATGTAGCTGGTACCTGGGGTAGAGTCAGAACCATTTTCTAACCAGAGAAACCACTGTATTTGCCTTACCCCTTTGCACCTGGACAAAACCCCCTATTGCTTTCCCTTCCATATCATTTCCTCATCATGCTATTGATTTCTGCAAATGAAATACTGCTCACATAAAAAGAAATTATAGAATAGATGTTTGTGGACTTCCAAAGAAACTTTTTCAGCTAACTGCACAGTTTACAGAAGCTCTCCTGCTTTTATAAATAGAAACCCTTGGCAGGCTTTGGAGCATTAGAATTCAAATCTGCAAACACATGCATCTTGCAATTGAAAACAAAATTGAGAATGATACAACTTGTGTGCAGTAAGGGGACTCGGGACACCACCACAATTTTTAGCATCTCTGGAAAGCACCTCCTGGTGGAACTCTAGCACAAATGGCTGAGTGCACTGAATAGAACAGCAGCAAGAGAGCAGACAGGAATGTTGAAGGAAGTTCCTCGTTTATGCATTGTGATGAGCAAAGTTCTTTATTCTGTTCAAACACAGAGAGTCCCCGCAAAACCAGCACTTCAGTAAAGTCTGTTTCATGTGTGAATTAACTGTGCAAGTAGCTGTGTTAGTCAACCTTGTGTCGCTGTGACCAAAATATCCAACAAGAACAACTTGGAGGAAGAAAAGTTTATTTTGGCTCACAGTCTAGAGGTTTAGTCCCTAGATGGCCAACTGCATTGCTGTAAGCCCCAGGTAAGGCAGAACATCATGGTGGAGGGGGGCTGCTCTGTTATTCATAGCAGCCAGGAAGCAGAGGGTGGGGGGAAAGGGATCACAGGGAAGATGAACCCTTCCAGAATATGCCTGCAGTGACCCACCTTCTCCACCCAACATTCCCTTGCCTACAGTTACCACGCAGTCTTTCTATTCAAACTAGGATAGACTGATCAGGTTATAGCTCTCACAAGCCATTCATTTCACCTCTGAACATTCCCACATTGACAAGAGTTTTGGGGGGACACATCATATCCAAACCATAACCAAGTCTTTTTTTGTCTTAAATCAGTGATAATGAAGTTGCTCTCTTTTCTGTCCAAGTTTGTTGTGAGAATTTCATAAAAAAACACTTTGTAAACTGCAAGCTATAAACTATGTAAATATAGTAATAGGGAAGAGTTGAGGAAGATGGAGGTGAGGGTGAAAACAGAAACAATAGTCATGAAACCATTATAAAGATTTTAGTGACTACTGATGCACACTTGTGCTAGCCACTCAATTTGCTATGTACAGAGAAAAGTGGGTGTGTGGTGTGGGCAGGTGGCTGGGGAAGTGAACTTGACCTAGGGAAAATACACCTACTTACACCTGCCTTGAGGTTACCATGATTTACACAACTGAATCTCTGCAAAGTAATCAGAAATAAGACAAAATGCCAGAAAACCCTGGCCAGGGGAAGATATCAACAGAGGGAATTTCTTCTTTCGGTACAAATAAAGAGAAAATTAGAGCTTCCAGAGTTGTTAATCAATGTGATTTTGATGTTATCCTCCTACGTTTTTCCTTATTTCATTTAAAACTTTCTATACTTGCTAGTTGTTTTGAAAGAGGCACATTTCTCTTCTGGAAAACAGAAATTCCCACTGTTAGATAAATTGCTTTAATCCAGTTGGTGCCTATGACAAATGTCAAATGATAATGTTCATTTTTATCATACCGATTTGGCATGGGTAGAGTTTCAAGCAAGGCTCTGAGTGCTAACAAGTCACTAAACTCATAAAAAATGAGATATTTTTCTCCTTTTGTTTATGCAAATATCTGTACATCCTAACTCACAGGAATTGTATAAGGTTCTTGTTCCTTTATATGCCAAAGCAAAAACTGAAAAGAGAAATACAGTTTTCCAGTGTGCTATAGTGTGGATCTGGAATGTCCCCCAGAGGTTCATGTGTTGAAGGCTTGCTCCCCACTTTGCCATTTTTGGGAGGAGGTGCCTAGTGGGAGATCTTAAGTCACTGGGGAGTAGGCCTCTTCAAGGAGATGTGGGACACCAGTCTCTTCCTCTCTCTCTTGCTTCTCAGATGCCATGAGATGAGTCGTTTTCTCTACTAAGTCCTCCCACCATGATTTGCTGCTTTGCCACAAGCCCAAAAGCAACAGGGCCAACTGACAAGGGACTGGAACCAAGAATAAACCATTTCTCTGTTTCAGTTGATTATCTCAGGTATTTTGTTATAGTAAATAAACCTAACATACAATACTTATAATTCTTTATGTCAGTTCAATATTTTTAAATTTTCTAACATTCTCACAACAACTTGAAGTAGATTAGACAAGAATATTATTCTAATTTTTCAGGGGAAATATTGAGCTCTTAGTACTTAAGTAACAACTTAAAATCAAAATGGTGTTAAGACTCATACATTTTGACTAAAAGTACCGTCAGCTTTTCTCTCAACCAGAGACTTCCTGCAAAGCATCAATCAAAATTAAGTATATCTTACAGGAAATGCTATGTTAATTGTTATTACCAGGCACTAATGGAAAGCAGAATAACTTTTATGGGATTTTAGTAATGTTTTCAAACTTTTAGCTCAAACATGAAACCCATTCTACTAATTGCAAAATAAAGGGTTAAAGAGGGCTAGTCACGTCTCCAGATGAGTCATAAAATCAGTGTCAAGGCTCTTCCTTTATGCCCAGTGTGTTAGTCTGCTTTTCATAAGTGTGGCAAAACACCTGGGATAATCAACTTAAAGGAAAGACTTATTTTGGCTCACAACTATGGAGGTTTCAATCCACAGTCAGTAGGCCCTATTGCTTTTGGCCCTGTAGTGAGGCAGAACACTGTGAAAGGAGCATGCTGTAACTCATTCACCTCATGGCAGTTATGTGAAACAGAGGGAGCAAGTGACTGGCATCCCACAGTCTCTTTCAAGGGCATGCCCCTAATAACCTAAAGCTTTCTAGTAGGGCCCAAAAGTTTTCCATTATCTTCTAATAGCACCTTCCTGAAAAACAAAGCATTAACACATAAGCCTTCGGGGAACATTTAGTACCCACACTATAGTAACAAGAATGTAGGAACCAACTGTGAGCAATGTGGTGTGGTTAGAAGTAGGAAGCACCTCCCAAGCTGTTAGCATCTCCGATCATAAGGCAGGTCTGAATCCTGGATCCTCCATCTAAGTTCTAGGTATTGCCAGGCAAGTTTTACATTGTGTTATATGTCCTCTTAAATCGCATATTTTCTTATCTGCCAAGTGGGGATTCCAATAGTACTTTCATCTCAGGATTATGGATGCCAGAAGAGGCAATGGCTGTGTATGGGGTGTGGCATGAAGGAAGCACAACTGTCAAGAAGTGTCATTGACATGGACAAAGTTAAGTCATAAGAACTGGTGTGAACCATGGCTAAATTCTGAGCTCAAATGTTGACTCCGAGATGTGGTTTCTGTCTCTCTGTTCTTTTCATTGTGCAGATTTCATAAATCCAGTAGAGCATGAGAGTAGAGGAATGGTGCCGTAGAAGCATGAAAACACTTGAGAGGCTACCCTGAAAATTAAATAGTCAAGCAGCATAAAGTAGCGAGAGCTTTGCTCCAGTGTCTATCCACTGCTCTGCAAATATTAGCTATTAGTATTACTTAGCCACAGGCTCCACTTGAGGGCAAGATGATAGATAAAGCTCCAGAACTTAAATTCCTTCAGATCCATGTCTAAGGGGAAAGAATACCCATCTCAAGCTCAGAAGTCTCAGTAAAGTTTTATAGCATTTAATGACTCTAAGAGGACTTGCCCACATCCCAGAATATTACATTTTGATTGTCCAGACATGAGTCATAGTATGTAAGTGAGCTCAGCTCACCCATCTTTGGTCCCACTGACAGCAAAGGTATTATTCACTGGCATTTGTGAAAAAGGAATGCAGTTTGCAAGAAATGACACAAGATGTAGGAACCTAAGACGTTAGCATAACCCCCACCCCAAACTCTGCACAGAGTCCTACATAAACGTATACTCAAATGTCAAAGTAAAAAGCTACATATATATAAAAAAAAGTTCTGCGTCAGATTGAATTATTATTCATAGCAACATCTTTGGCAGGTATAGAATTTCTCTGATCCTCTACAGTCAGGCATTAATTTGGTTATTTTTCCCCTTGATTTTCAGATTTCAGTCTCAAATCACTACTACTGCCACTTTTCTGCATAAAACCCTGATAAATAAAGCCAGAGTTGTTTGGAAAATGCGTGGCATGAATCGTGTCAAGCCACTGTCTTTTATGCATTTAGCTTTTTAATTGACTTTGCATGCATTGATTCTGCCTTCCAGGAAACAGACACAGTTCCCAGGGATTGTCAAAAGACGCCTGTCTCGAGAGCAGATCTAATCCAGTTGGTGCCGTTGAAAAACCTTAAATGGCAGCTTTCATCTTATTTGCAAAAACTCTCTGGGTTCAAGTTACATTTTAATCCCAGTTGCTATATCAGCTTTATGGCAGCAGAGTCGGGGAGTAGGCCTGGGGGGGCTGTTTTTGGCTAAGTTTTAGCTTTCGTTTATGCATATTATTACCTCAAGCAGAATCCTCTAATGGAAAGCAGTATCCAGGTCTGGAGAGGAGGCTGGCTTTGGACTCAAACTCTCCACTAGCTATTCTGGAAAAATAGCTGCAACATACATATATGTTTAAAGTTTACCATTCTTTCTGTGCTGAACAGAGAAGGCTGCAGCCTGTGATAGAGAATTTTATTTGTGGGTCTTTTTCCAATATTATTAGGGAAAATTCAATCTCTCAGACACATCTACAGATCTCCATGCCACAAAGCAAAGCTGTAACCATGGTGGTGACACTTTAGTTCTAGTGACTCTCCAAATAAACAATGTAGGGTCATTACAATGTTTTGGGCCTTCAGACCCACATGTCACATTGGGACTTTTAGCTTCACATCCTATTATACATTCTCTGTGTGTATTTGGTTCTAACTATAAGAAAATGAAACTGGTCACCTTGAGTTTGGTTCCCATTCATTTCTCACATAGGATTTTATCAGTGCACTTAGCATTTAAATGTGAAGAAATAATCAAGAAGAAGCCACCTGACCCATACAGAACATGTACCAATCTCTATAAATGTTACTTCATTTAATCCTCAACATAGCCCAGGTTATTTCATTTGGTGACTACTATTATTTTACAGATGAGTAGACCTGAAGCTCAGATGCTTTAAGGCTTATGTCAAGAACACACAAATAAGGATGACCTGGCTGGGATTTGTTCTTAAATCACCTCTCCCTTAGACTACATTGCTTTATAGATATGGAAGAAGAGAAGATTATAACTCTTCCTCCATTTCTTCCTCCCCATCTCTCTGTACCATCTATGTCTGCACCCTGTCTGGATCTGACCATAAGGAATTACATGTTGTCCTATCAATAGACTGCAATTTCATCCATCAGAGCTTTACTCCAGTTAACATGACTAAGAAAAAGGACATGCTAAGAGTTACCTGGATGGTGAAATTAAAAAGTCAAATCAGAATTGCACTGGGAGTCAAGGGAACCTGGGTTCAAATCTCTACTATCAGTCCTTGTACAAGTGGTGTAACCTTGCAGAGGTCAATTTTCTCATCTATAAAGGTGATAAGAGCACCTTCCATTGTTGGGAGTAGCATGAGATTAAAAGAAGTGACAGAGCCCTAACCCTGGCAGATGTTCCATAAAAGACTTATCGGATAAGCATTACTCCCTTGTCTCATGCTCTCTGAGAAAAGAATGATGAGCTGTGTCCAGGGTAGGCAGAATTGATGGGTTGTTCTGTCAGTCAGTATCAGTGATGGCCAAGGACACTCAGAGTCCTGAAGAAATATCAGAGTCCTGAAGAAATCTCATGCTCCTGGCTCTAAGGAGTTTCCAACACAACAGGTAATAAAACACAAACACACAAAAAAAACAAGAAGCACTTATTAGATACATACTCAAGTAGAGCAACTAGTTAAAATTTTGCAGTGCTAAACACAAAAGTGTCAAGAGGAAGGTGGGAATGAAATCTGATCCAGGAAGGATGGGTCAAAATGGAACAAGATTTTAAGAGAAGAGGGAAGATGTCAGTCCAGGTCTATAAATACATGTTGGTGGTGTCACTTGTCCTGTGCAATGCTGAGATGCCTGAGTACCTCATGGTCTATCTCTCTAATGATTCTAATGTCTTCAACAGGAAAAAAAAAAATCCTTAAAATAACCCTAGGAGCTGTATATTATTCCCATTTTACATAGAAGGCCACTGAGACTCAGAGGAGTTACATAATTTGACTGAGGTCATACAGTTAGCAATTAACCAAAATTCACACTAAAGTCTGCATGATTCCAAAGCACATACTCTTTCCACTCAAGAGAATAGCTCCCGGCAGCCATCCTGACATCTAAGTCAGGCATGTGACTTTAGGTGTCCAGATATGAATTATTGGCCCAATATAGGGTCATATGACTGAATTTCATAATGGAATTTCCCTCAAAACCTTTTTTATCCACCTACTGGGCCTTACCTATTGCTAACAAAATATAAGGACGCAGAGTGCCACATCCACCTTAGAGTGATGACAAGGGGCAAAGGCTAAAAGCACTTCATTGACATGCTCTGCTCCTCTGGAAGTAAAACTGAAGTCTGTTTTTTGCACAACATGTGTACACATTGTTTATCACCACAGGGACTCCCTGGGCTCTCTGCAGGCCCCTATCCAGACTTTTGCCTTTGTTTCCATGAGATAGGATTGTAGTCTGCTTCCACCACTCCTGTCCACACTAAAGGAAAACCATGAAAGGCTTTTTCTCTTCTCCAGGGACAATATTCAAAACAGAACTCCAATGTGGGATAATGGCTGAGCCCAAGAGGGTTCACCCTTAGAGGGTCCATCATAGAAACTAATACTAGCTGTTACAGGGGCAGGCCAATATTTTAACAAGCGTCCAGGTTATACCTGTGTGCAACAGCTGAATGTTATCTCAGTCGCTCTCTTCACCTTGTTCATCCTCTCAGACATGTATGTTTTTAGTAGACACTGTGGAAGTTGGGGGTACCATGTAGTACCCGAGTTGATTTGATCATAATAACGCCTGAGCTTTGCCTGTGTGTGGAGAATTTCATGATTCTCCTCAAACTGCCAGTAAAGAGAGAAGTTTTGATAATAAGAAAAAAAAAAAAAAAAAAAAAGTGTGGGGGGTGGGTAGCTTGGGTCTCTCTCTCTTCAAACTTTCTCTTGCATTTTCAGACATCATTAGGGGCAGCTCATTCTAACAAAAACCATCACCAAAAAAGCTAATAATACTCTGTAAAAATGCATAATCTGTGTGGCTTTCTGAGAAAGTTTTTGGAATAAGGGCCTTCAAAAAAGTGTTTCCTGTTCAACATCTTCCTCTGCAAAAACGAACTGGAGTTCATCATCAGCACTTCTTATCACAGCACCCTCCCTTGTAAACAGAAAGACAAATGTAAGATGGCGCCCTAACAAAGCAGCTGAAGATTGTGCAGTAAACCAGGACAAACTGCACCCACATGGTTCTTCTGTGAGAAATGGGGTATTTTCTAATAGACTGACAGGAACAAGCCCTGGTTGTGTAACCAGCAAAGCAAACAAATGGAAACCACCCGGCGTAAGAGTAAAAGCAGACCATGTGATAGTATGGCCTAAGTTCCATGAGTTCCATAAGTCTGGAGCCCCTCCCTCCTTTAGTACAGCCCTTCCTAATCATAGGTTAAGAGGAGTTACTGGAGTGAGTTATTTGTATAACCCACAAGAAGAATTCCCACCCCCACATCCTTTAACTGCATTAGGTCTGGAAAAGTTAAAATGATTTTTAAGTGTTCCATCAAAATCAGAATGCTTATCACTCTGGTTTGGCTATCAGCCTACATTTAGCTCCCAGTTAATCTCAGTGCTGCTGAGCTTCTCTCCTGGGAAGGGGGTGCTTCCTGGAGGAGGAATATGCATATCCACTGCTGTGAGGGAAGATGTGCAGGCAAGAGGAGGAGGACTTGGTTAACCCCCAGTGTTCCAAAGATGTCCAGAAAACCAACTCGACTGGAATCTGTAGCTTAAAATCCGTAGGGAAGAAAAAGTTCAAAACCTTAGAAATGCCTCAGAGACCCAAGCCTAAGGAGTTAATGAAGTAGGTAAAGATCTGCTATAATCTTTCACCTTATCAGTTATGCATGCGCTAGGAATGTCTTTCAAGACTTCACCTAAAGCTTGCAATTTTTGATACTATTACTGGTATGAATACCAGCCAATCTCCCAGTCATTTACATTTCAAGGTTCAAATCATACCAACTCCATCTGACATTTATGTGACTTGGGACAAGACATTGATCCTCTCTGTATTTCAACTTCATCATGAGGAAATTAAAAATACTTTTTTCATTGCCTCATAGAATTGCTTAAAAAATTAAATGAAGTCCCATAATTTATGTTAACAATGCATGGCATATAGAAGTTTCTGTGTAATTTTTGGTTTCATTTCCTAGTGGTACTTGAAGTGGGCCAAGCCCATGAAAATACCAAAGTGAGTAGAAAATGGAAAGATCTTTAGTTCCTACAGTCCATGGAGCAGGTAAAGGGATATAAGTATGAACAATGAAAATGTGAAGCTCTAGACAATGAATGCCAGGCCCTACTAAGTGGTAGAAGCCCAGAATGAGTGGAAGAGAAAAGCCTGGAACTTTCTAGTTCAGGATTCCTCCTCATAACTGGTAAATCCTGACTTTCAGGACTATTGACCATTATTTCTACACTGGGCACATTCATACGATACTTAATGAGAGTTGAGGGTAGAACTGATCATGTAATGAGCTTCCTTTCTACCATCTTCAAATCCAGTGCAAACTTTCTCAGGCCTCACTAAAACAACATGTCAAAAGATGAATTTTGTTGAATTATAAACACCTCCTAAACAAAGACTATAAGTTACTAAATGCCTCCCACACTGGCATTGACTGAAATCTCTCTTCGACTCTGGACATATAAATCTAATAGAGGTTAACAAAGTATTTTACATTAGGAATTTGTTTTAGTCAGCTTTTTCATGGCTGTGACTAAAAGACCTGATAAGAAAAATTTTAGAGGAGATAAAGTTTATTCGGGGGCTCATGGTTTCAGAGATCTCAATCCATAGATAATAGGTTCCTTTCCTTGAGGCTTGAAGTGAGGCAAAACATCACATCATGGTAGAAGAGTTTGTGTGGTGAAGGAAAGTGGCTCAAATGCTGATCAGGAAGCAAAGGGAGAGACTCCACTTACCAGATACAAAATACACACCTGAAAGGCATACACCTAATGACCCACCTCCTCCAGCCACACCCTGCCCACCTTCAGTTACCACTCATTAATCCCATCAGGGGATTAATTCACTGACTGGTTGACTCTCATAAACCAATCATTTATCTTCTAAAGCCTCTTGCATTGTCTCACATATGAGCTTTTGGGGGACAACTCACAGCTAAACCATAACAGCATTATTAACAGAAAACACTATCAAATTATTTATTTGGGAAGGCACATGTGTGAGGAGAACTTTGTCCTGTTGGAGTCAAAAAAATGCAGCAGCAGAAGAGGAAGAAGCCATGAGGCAGAAGGAAAGGGTGACAGAGATTCAAAGTAAGAGGAGGCCTCCAGCCCCTACCGCTAATTTGAAGATGGATGAAGGGGACCATAACCCAATTCACATGGTGGTTCCTCAAGGTGAGTGCTTGATGACAATCAACAAGAATTTGGAGAACTTAGTCTTCAATTACTTATATGAAATTGAATTTTGCAAACAACCAGAACATCTTAGAAATGGATTCTTCTCAGTACATCCTCATAAAAGCTCAGCTGGGCAACATGTTGATCTTGTGAGGTCATGAGCAGAGAGCCCACTGAAGTTCACTCAGACATTCAACCTACAAGGTTATGATATAGAGTGTTTGTATTATTTAAAGATGCTAACTTTGTGGTAATTTCCTATAGCAGCAATAGACTAATCTCTCCACTAAGTACATTCTTCTTTCATGAAATGGTACAGGTAACATCTATGGCACCCGCACCTGAGGAAATCAGTTCTGTGTTCCTCATTTGGGGGTGGGAAGTACAGAGAAGGACAAAATATATGCCCACCTCTCCTTGGAAGCTTTCTCAAACAAAAATAGTTCATTGAATAGATTAAGGATCAATGTATCAGAAAAGAAAAATGAGGACTCCTAAAAATCTACTTTGAGTATTGTTAAATAATCCTAAACAGATAGCTAAACAACATTATTGCTTTGGTTACAAATCATAAAGAATGTCTATTATTAAAGATTTAAGTAGTAACTAGAGACCTATAACATGGAAATACATTTCAATTGAACATGGACATTTATTTCAATTATGCCTGTGTCTTATCTCACTGCAAGGAAGATTCTGCTAGGTTACATCTCCAGTGCTTTATCTGAAAAAAAAAAAAAAAAAAAAGAAAGAAAACACTCAATAGTTTAGGAAGATATGAATTTCTTCTGAAAAAATAAAACAGAAAGGTTTTCATGCTGTAGTAATTAAAAGGGAATGTTTGTTTGTTTTCTGGAAAGGTAAAATATAGTTGTGATATAAGGCAGATGACTCTGGTTCTGCAGAGTAAATGAAAAATTAGCCCTACCTGTGTGTAAACTAGATGACTATGTAAGAATTGCCTCCAATGGGATGTTTACTAACAGAAAAACTCATATTGCAATAACATGATTTTGATTATGACTTTTTGATGATGTGACTAGTGGAAAATATGGCTCATCACTTAAGAGGTGTAGAAATGAGTAACTAAGAAGTTACTTGCTAGAGAAAGGAAGGTATGAGTTACAGTAAACAAGCTGCTCTATATTTTCCACAAATTAGAGAACAAGTATTTGCAACACATTAAAAATCTTGGTTGGAGGTTGTTAGCAAAGAAGCATTGACAATGTGAACTACAACATTCTCATTAATTCCCTTGAAAAAAAAACAGAGAAGATAATACATTAAGAATCCTATAGAGTAGAAATGAGGACACTAATGCTATGTGGAGCAAACAGAGTCTTTCCTAAGCACTGGACATGAGGAAATGCAGGCCAAGCCCTCCAAGGTAAATGAGTCTGAGGTTATTGTGGGCATATTTCTTGATGCAACTTAAACATATGCTATACATTTTTAGACCTTGTATATCCACAAGAAACAGATGCTTTTTGGAATTACAAGCATGTCAATTTATTTTGTTCAAGTTGACAAGGTGAAATGAAAGAATAGAGCATTTTGGGTGAAGTCTTTAAAATTTTCCATCACACCATCTGCATTCTCGCTCAGTTCCCAGATTATTGGGGAAGGCAGTTTGACTTCACTTTCAGGCCAAAGTTACTCAAAATCAATTACTTAAACACTGCCCCCATGGGATTATCTGAATTTGTGAGACCATGTGTGTCTTTTATGCTTATAATTTCTATTCTTCATTTTTTTTACATAAAAACATCTAAAGTATTTCAAGATTTTAGTTAAGTACAGAGAATAACTTATTGAACCGTATTATAATCACAATACAGCTTCATTAAAATTTATGTTTTGCAAATTCGTCATCAGCTCAAGTTATAAGAAAGTATTTGATTGGTCAGTGAATGGACACTACTTTTATTTCCATTTTTAAAAACTTATAGAATTTGTATCTTCAGGTTTGAGCAATACCTTTATCCCCTCTGTGATACTCCTTTCTACAGAAATCACTGTGTGCTCATTCAACTTTCTAAAAAGAAAAGAAAGACCTTTGCTGCAAAGTTTTTTTAAAAATATTGTTTCTTTGAGTCAGAAACTTGGCATTATTTGGTTGTGTCCTGTACCCTCCTTACATTGAGTGCTGTCTTCTTTTACTTCAAATGAATCACTCATTTTCTCCCACACTCTCCCCACTCTACAATAAGACAGTTACTACTAAAACTACTAAAGAGTTTTAATATACCCCCATCCATCTTGAAGCCTACCAGAGAAAACATCCCTAGCCTCTCTGGCTCTCCTTTCTGTCTCTGCTTAGCAAGCGCTCAATCGGTCTCTCTTCTCTCTTATTTCAACCCACAGATTCTCTTTGTCAGTGAACCCACTAATTCCTGAAGAAAATCTCCCTTCCACTCCCTGTCTTCATTTTTCTTCTTATCTGCACTGTTTCAGAGCACAGTTTGAATTCTTTACTGCCAAAGAATACACACAATGGATCTTAAAAGAGAGAGAGAGAGAGAGAGAGAGAGAGAGAGAGAGAGAGAGAGAGAGAGAGAATTAACAGCTTTCTTGAATTAAGTTCAAGTATTCTTGTAAAAATGTACACTCCTGTTTGGAAATGTGTGCTTGGTGCTTGCTTCCATCAATTTCTGATGAGATTAGCCCAACAGAATTCAACAGAGGCAGCACACTTTATGAATATGTATTATGTGTGGGCATTTTATAAAGAAATGAAGTTGATATCTCTCAGATATGCAAATAAAGAAAAATAGTTCAAAATGAAGTAACTTGTCCAGATTCACATAAGTGTGCATGGGAATTAAATTCCTAGTTGTCTCCAAGAATGCTTTCTGCCCAGTAATGGCCTTCCAAGTAACTGGCAGTTCTGTTGTCTTTGTCTCATGAAATGGTTAATCACATAGTTCCCCTTGTAAGACTCAGCAACCTTTTCTCTCTTCCACAGTCATAGACATTACCTCAAATCCAGGCCTGTCTTCTTCCAGATTCAGTCTCTTGCTAACAGGTCAGACAACAGGGATGACAGAAATAATCACTAACTACTTGAAAAATTTTAGAGGCATAACCTATGCTGTTTTTCATTCATTTATTTTGATAGCACAACTTCTCAAAGGGTCATAAGTGGCCTGTTCCAGTTCATATGTGGCCAATTCCAAAGGCATGAAAAATTATTATATAGATAAAAAGAAATTATAAGATGAATGACTGTTAAGATAACTTGACTCAGAACACATTTTAGGATCCATTGAGATAAATGCTCAAAAATTGTTCAAAAGATTCATTTTAATCAAATGAATGCTTAGGAATAATTTAAACATTGCAGAGGTCATGGCTTCAGTGACAGGCTAAGATGGAGAATGTCCTCCTTGAGGCTTCATTGGTGACCATTACTACTAAGAGAGCACCTCAACCTGTCTTAACATTTCAATTCAGGTCTTCTACTTCTAGTACAATTGGAATAGGGAAATGCGCAATGTAAAATCAGGATTTCTCTCTCAAAAAATGTCTATTACCTCCCTATTGTGAACTCAATGAAAAGTTCAGTTTGGAGTCTTTTTTGTTCAGGTAAAGGGTTGGGTCATGTCTCATTTCCCCCAAAAGAGTTCATCCATCTCAGCCTCTGAAACTGAAGGAATTGAATCCTGGAGCATGTTTTATTACTGTTTCTTTAGGATGGAGAAGGAGTCTTGGAATTGGACGTCCCCCTGAAGCTGCAGAAGTTAAAGGCCCACTGTGTCCTCCAAAATCAAAATCATCTGCTGAGGGAGCGTGGGACTTCCTGTGGAAAGTACAGACTTTAAAGGTTTCCATTTTCACTGCTCATCTGAAATAATGTAGGATTTATGATTTCATAGTATATGCAAGTAGGAAAACCTCCTATTAGATGGTAGGCTATGCTCATAGTTTTTGAGAGTGTCAATCTAAGGGTGGAGGGGCAGGCAGCACAGGCCCAGATGTATGTGGAAACAGATGTGTTTGCCTCTTGTGGAACCAGAGATTTGGAACCCTGGCTGTAGAGTTTGTTTTTGCAGTCCAATTCCCTTGAATTATTTTAAATGCTGTTACTAAATGACTATTACCCTTTTAAGGGTCTTTGCCTATTTCAATTTATGAATGTTGCTTTTCTACTCTTTTGCATTATGCCTCACAGTGAGTGCAAATAAGTGAACCATTTTTCTTCAGGACTCCTATAAAATCTATTTCCATATTGTTGCTTGCTGGTATTTTTCATTTTAAACATTTTCTTTTTACCCTTTGTGTGTGAGGGATGGGGTGGGGAACTAAAGCCATAATCATCTCTACCCTAAAGAATGTCAAATATATCACATAGCACTTGTCCACAGCACACATCAAGGCTTCTGCAGCAACAGAGCATCTGCGGGTCAGCATGAGGTAGCTGACAAAAGCTGTATTTCTGTCCTTTTCAGACAAAAATCTACACTGGGTAACATCCCACACTCTTGAATCTCTCAAACTGTAAACAAAGCAGTTCTCAGAGATACTAAGTAGAGAAAAAAAAAAAAAAGAAAACATAAATTGGGGATCAAATCTTTATATTCTCAATCATTTTTTCCCCATATTCCAAGAGGAAATGAATACCCAGAAGACTGGAAAATAAATACATAGGGAAAATTAAGATACAGAATGAAATGACATAGTGGCATTGTCTAGAACTCTCATGAAAGCTTGAGGTATCCTCCAAATGAATATGCTGTCATTTATATTGATATGATTTTGTATTTAAATCACAAAAAATAACTTGAACAAAACTTACCACCAAATCTCTCATCCTAATATATATTTTTTTCTATTCTGTATTCTATCATTATGTATATGTATAATATTAAAATGTCATATACAGGTATATATATATATATATAGGTATAATGCATACAGATTACTATGGACAAATTTCTAACTAGACTCATAAGAATTTTTTTTTTGTATTTCTTAAGTCTTTTAACAATCTGTTTAAATAGTTTCTTTGAATTGCTGTAACATAATTCACTTAACCATTGTTGAATGACAACTAGTTGTTTAATTGTGGGCATGTTACATAAGCTTTATGGGTTCCAGTTAACTCTTCTGTAAAACAGTAGTGAAAATATTTACATCATGAGGTTATTGTTGATGATTAAATAATCTAATATATATAAAGTATTTAAAGCAGTGTTTGGCACTAAAGAAGAACTCAATATATACTACCTTTTAAAAATGTTTTTTGGACTGGGGTTGTAGCTCAGTGGTAGAATGCTTGCCTAGCATGTGTGAGGCACTGATTTGATTCTCAGTACCACATATAAATAAATAAACTAAATTAAGTGCATTGAGAACTAAAAATATTTTTAAAAAATAGTTTTACTGGAATTTTACAGTTTTTTAGTAAATATCTTCCCTAAAGATGTGGGTTTTTTAAAATATTTAGATCCTTACAATAAGTTCCCAAGAGTATAATCTGAAAAAAAAAATTAGCATTCATTTATTCTAATTAAAAGAATTTTGGGGCTGGGGATATAGCTCAGTTGGTAGAGTACTTGCCTCACAAGCACAAGGCCCTGGATTCAAATCCCCAGCACTGAAAAAAAAAAAAAAAAATTTTTTTTTTTTCATGGAACTGAAGTTATAGGCAGATTGGATTGGATACATTATCACAATTGTAAAAAATTGTCAAAAAGCATCTATGGATGAATGGATAAAAAAAGTGATACACACACACACACACACACATGCACACGCACACAATGGAATATTACTCAGCCTTAAAGAAAAATGAAATTATGGCTTTTGCTGGTAAATGGATGGAGCTAGAGAATATCATGCTAAATGAATTAAGCCAATCCCCAAAATCCAAAGCTGAATGTTTTCTCTGATATGCAGATGCTAATTCACAATAGGGGACCAGGTTAGGGGAGAATAGAGTTACTTTAGATTAGGTAGAGGGGATTGAAGAGAGGGAAGGGGGTATGGAAATAGGAAGGATAGTAGAATGAATCAGACATTATTACCCTATGTACATATATAACCATACGACTGGTGAGATTCTATATCATGTATAATCAGAAGAATGAGAAATTATACTCCTTTATATATGATCTATCAAGCTGCATTCTACTGTCATGTATAACTTATTAAAACAAATTTAAAATTTTAATAAAGTGTCTATGGAATATTTATCTGAGCATGAACATATTAAACCGATTTGGTCCTTCACTATTACATTCTCAAACAGCACGATAGGAGAAATATGTCAAGAGTCTTACTAGTTCAACTTAGCTTGAAATAAGCTAAGAAATACAATATAAAGTCACATATGTGTGATCTCTTGAGCCCTGTTACCTTCAGGTGTTTAAAATTGTGAGTAAAAAATCATGTTAACAAAAGACATTATATGAGCAACCAACTCTGAATATTGAGCATCAGAATAAACTCCAGTGGTTAATAGAGATCAAGAAGAACTCAGCTCCTGTCTGAATTAATAGCAGGGAAAGGAGAGGAGCTGCCCTCAATGCCTCAGTCTCAGCATGCAGGAAGAAGAGGAACACCAAATGTGTAAAAGAAGCACAAACTGGTCAGGAAACTTCATTTGGCCATGCAAGTAAGTGCTCGTATTTCTTAAGAAACAAGAAAAAGGAACAAGGAAGTGTATCAAAAGTCAAAGCATTGTTCATTGCCATTTACTATCAAACAAGCACACCTCTCACACACACCTAGTACTTCCCTCCCTCTCCATGCAGTAGTTAACACTGTTTCCTCTATCTGAGATTCCCTTTTCCCTGTGCATGTTCTCCCCGGTGAAATCCATCTTCTTTCTAACAGCCTGCCTCTTTCAGGAAGCTTCAACCCAGGACAGCAAAATCAAATGAACAAGTATTTGTAGAGATGCCAATGCAGAAGAGAAGTGAGAGATCAGATGTAATCCACAGGAGAGGCAGGAATAGAGGGCAGAAGGTAGTGTCTTGGAAAATACTAACGTGGGAGATGAGCAAAGACAGCATGACCAGGATGACATGGTACCTGGCAACTGAATGGAGCTCAGCATTTCTAGTGAAGGTTTTTATAAAAAAATGCAACTGGGATTGAAGTCAGACTCAGTCCCTTGCTCATTGTCCTTGTCTCCATTGAGGATACCTTTAGGACCACGGGTATCTAATTTCCTTTACAGAGTCAGATACCAAGACGGCAGCAAAACCCAGCTATTTGGTACACTACAAGCATAAACATCTCCTCCATGTTACTTAGTTACCACTGTCCTCCCCACCTCTGCTGCTGCTGCCTTAAGTATCCACCTCCAAAATCAATGATTTCATTCCTTTAGTGTTCAGAGAATTTAAAACTGTTTCCAGAGTATTATAAAGAGTCAGTGACAAGGATACTTTTTGTGCCCTGAAAAAGTTCCATTGTGGGCATTCCATAAGAAAATGGGCTTTTGTGCCTTTCATAGATTACAGTTCCTTTACACAATGGACTTGTCTAAGTGTCTTCCTGTTTTCCAATCAGTTAAATTTAGAACGATTGTTTTCATCTCTTATGAGATATGATGTCTAGGAAAAGTGAATGCCTAGATACGATACCAGGGCCTCGCAGGTCTGAGCAATTCAGTCGTAGCCAGGGATATCACCCAACTCCCGGGACTTTCTCTAGGGTTTCCCATGGGCACAAAGGGTATTTTGCCTCGTGGTTGCTAGATTGCTACTTCATAATATAAACTCTAAGTTTTCTGACGCCTTAACACAAAGAACTCTGTTTTTCATACAAGGTCATTTATTTTTAGAGACAACCTTCTTATTTTTACTTTACATAACTTTTAAAAATCAAACAATCTGTGATTATTTTACTAAGAATGTGAAAATGCAGTTAACCAAAAAGGGTAAAAAATGTATCCATTCTCCTAATACCCACAGATAACCACTCTTAACATTTTGGACTACGTCTTTCCAGATTCCAGAATAATATTTATAAAATAATTTTACACATAAAATTTTATATATTTACATGTCACATTTATGTTTTCTAAAAATTAATGCACAATAAGATATGATTCTGAAATTTGCTCTTATTGTTCTACCCCAATACCAACACTTCCACTATATTACTTTATGACTATAAGATTTACAAGTGCCAAGTCACTTATGCACCCCATCCTTTATACTGTTGGGGATCTTGACTACAAATAAATCTTGTAAATAACAGTACTTTGAAATATTAGCATAATTATTTGCCCAAGCTGTAGAGACTATCTTTGCCACTTACCCAATGTGTAGACTTAGGCAAAAACTTAAACTTTTTGACCTCATCTGTAGGATGGAGAAAATACTTGGTTCATTAGGAATACTCTGAAGATTTAGCTCCACAGACCAGTACTTACAGAGGTGCCTTGCACAGAACAGAAGTTCATAATTAAGACGGCATTATCCTTCTTCAGTCTGGTGCTAAATATTGAGTAAAGGCAATTATAATAACATAATGTCCTAAATTGTTCTGGGCATTGCCCATCCCCCCCCCCCCTCCATTTTTTCCCCCAAAGAAATCTCTAACTTTAGTTAAAAAGTTAACAACTCTTTTGTGGACATTTAAACAAGTTCCTGTGCAAACCCTTTGAAATTTCAGCAAGTGCAATTTGGTGAGTTCTATGCCTGTGGACCAAAGCAAAAAGTAGAGCTTCCACAGGGGCTTTGACTTTCTTAAAACATGGGTCCAGGTGCCTGGGAGACTAGGTCTTTTCTGGTTGCTATGTCTAAAATGATATGGCACAGGAATACAGTCTCTGCCAGTTGTAATAGTCTTGTCCATGTCTAGAAAAATGTCATATGAATTAATACAAAACAATGATTTCTGAGGTAAAGAAGTGACATTATCTCTTTAAGCTCAACAGATGTCTGCATGGCAGCCTCACAAAGATTGTTGTTGTTGATTTGAAATTAACTGTTGAAGACATTGGCTGGAAAATTCCTATAAACCTATGTTTATTTGATTTTGGGTCTTCTTGCTTCAACCTCAACCAATTTAAATCTAAATACTGAGAACTTTTGTGAGTTGATAATCCTGTAGATCAAAGAAAAAGAGAAGAGCCAGGACAAGTTTAATGACTTCGTTCCCCTCATACATCCTTGGTTATGTGAGAAATTATCCCATTTTTCCAAAAAACAAACAAACAAAAAACTTGAAATTTGTTTTGTTATATATCAAATAACTTGTCTTAAAAATATTCCAGCAGCATCAGATCTTCTAACAAAAAGTTTGTAACTACTCTCACACACGAAGCATTTAGCCTAGGAAAGGGCCACATTGTCTAGCACAGAATTTGATTTACCAGAATCATTCATGCCAGTGCAGAGGATGCAAGCAATAGAAGAGGCAGAGAGCACAGCAGGCCTGCCCTGTAGTGTTCAAGGTGGCAATCCACCAACAACAGCAAAATCCCCACTATGCTATGCTTCAGAGGCCAAGTCTTGTGGTACCAGGTTAAAAATCTTGAAATGCATCAGAGACAAGCTGAATTGCAGCAGGAAATGTGTTGTTTTCCAATGGGGCAAAGGTAACTGCCTCAGGTCCCCAAACCCAAAGGTGAAAAGCACCCCCTTACATGGCTAACTACAAAGACTATTTTGGTCTCAGTGGCTGTTACATATGCTTGATGAGAATGTGGTGCTGATGACCTTGTTCCTTGTAGATCCAGGATTGGGGTCAACACTTTCTAACTTCATTCTTTTTGAAGACCTATGATTAAATGCTGGTGATCTAGAGCCCTTGTCAGTTAATTTACTCATTTATAAGCTACTCTCCTAAGTAGCATTGGAAATGTACTGATGAAATAGAGATCCCAGTCTTGTGAGGGAGATAGATAAATAGTGGATAAATTAGAAGAAAGCACAAGTCAACAACAGGAATATGCATAAGTTGACACTGACATTACAAAAAAAGAGAGTAACAAATTCTTTTCAGGATTATTCAAAAAGATGTAATAGATGAGGTGACAGCTTGGCCAGCTACTACATGAAAAGATGGGTTTTCTGAACAAAGACATTTGCAACTTTATGCACAACCCTGAAAAACCCTGTTGTATCCCGATGTGGTAAGAACCCTGAGAAAGATGAATCTGGAGAGGTGAACTCAGTCAGATGATAATGAAACCTTTAAATCAGTTGCAAAAGGTTAGACATATTCTAGAGTCAATATAATTTTATGCAAAGGAATGCTAAAGGAAGTTTCTTTACTTTGGTCAACAAATGAAAGAAGTTTGAGATTCTTAGACATTGAATATTGTTGAGGCTGAAAAACTCAGGCCTTGCCTTCAACAATGGGGAAAGGTGATTTTGTTTCTGTATCTTTCTTTTTCACTTTTCTCTTTGCAGCCTAAAACCCTCACATTATCTCTGTGGCTAAAGCTCAGCCCCCTCACTTCAAGGCCTAATGAATACGAACAAAATGTGCTAACAAGTTCTTTTTTTTTTTTTATAGAACTCTGCATTTCTTTAGCTGGCTGACCAAGTATTTCACATATGAAGATGATTTAGTACACTAGCCCTTTCAGTCAACATATTTTGCATTTCATGGTGGACCCTCAGTCACAGAACCAGACAACTAATGAAGGCAGACATTTCAGGACTGGTAACATCTTGCCATAGGAGGTGATGCTTCTTGAAGGGAGGATTGCCAGTTTCCTTCAATCACAAGTAGATGAGTGTTTCCCTCCATCTACCAATAAAGCTGATTTTTAGGAAGGAAATGAAGTAAGGAAGCACATACACAGGGAACACAGGAGAAAGGATGGTCTTGCACAGAGGGTGACTTGGTCTTCTTTGCTGTCTCTCTCTCAAAGAAAATGTGTTCTAATTGCTTACTCATCATGTCATGGTATACTCATATATTAAATGAAAATAATAATTCAGTGGGATCTCTCTTACTAAATGATCAGATCAACCAATTCTATAAAGAATCTCCCTTTAAAATTCTCTCACTGGTAAATGGAAGTTCTCCTGCCAGAAGGCCAATCTCACACACTTCCATAACCAAATATTTAATTACCAGAAGTCAGTTGTTCTTGTTCCCAAACTCATTTATGCCAATTGCTTTTTAAATTACATATTACATATTATGTAAACTGATCAAATATAAGTACCTCCTAAGATTGTACATTTTTAAATTTTAAATTAATATTTTCTAATGACTTCAGAAAGGAAAGTAAGTAAGAAAAAAATAAAGGAAAAACAAAAGGCTGTTTTGCCACACCTTTATACTTACTTCCCCTGAACAGGGGACTTCTGGGGAAGAGCAAAGGACAAGCACAAGGCCACTTCTCAGGGACCCACACCAACTTCCAATTTTTTTTTTTTTTTTTTTTTTTAAATCAAACCTCTGCTTCTTTCCTTTCCCTCCTTTCCCTTCATAGGATAAGGCCAGAAAAATGTCTGACTTTCAAAATCTGATCATTTTATGTCCTGTTTCCCTCAAGGAAACATTTTAGAAATCTCTTAAACTTTTGAAACTTTCAAACTATACATTTTTCCTTGGGTGGTTGGACATCTTTATTTTGAGGTTCAAAATCTGCATCTTGGTTTTCTTCCTGCAACTGTTTAAGGTCATGTCTTCCCTGAGAAGATGAAGGCAAAATGTTTAATTGCCTTACTTGAGGCAGAGCTGAGAGTGAAAGAGCTGTGGGTGAGTGGGGTGAGATAAAGGGGCACAGGTTTCAGAAAATACTGGAAAGAAACCCTATTCATTAAGCAAAACAGAACATTAAATTTAATTGAATGCAAAAAATTATCATCCCACTGCATTAACATGAAAAGAAATTATGACCTTCTACTCAACATTCTGCCATGAAATTCTTATTTAATTATTAAAATGGCAGTAAGTAAAAACTGTGGCATCACATAGATATGATGAATTCAACATATTGCACTTGACCATAAGCAGTGACACAGAGATTCTAAAACATGTAACTGGAACTTTTCCTTTGAATTTAACCCCTGTGAACTGAAACTCACTAATGTCTGAGATGCTTCTTATTTATTTTTTTTATAGGCAAACCATGAAATACAAACAGAAGTCAAAAAGAGTCCAGCAGTTTGCCCAGCCTCTTTTTATATAGCTTTGAAGTTTCTTGCAATAGTACTGGAGCACTGAGGAAATGGGAAATGGTAAGGTTTGCAAATTGTACCTGGAGAGCAAGCACATGATCTCCGTCTCTCTCCCTCTCTTACACTGCAAGAGTGAACATGCTTCGTTCTCTTGCCAACGGCCACTTCCCTCACTTATCCTGTTACATTATTATTTGTGCTGGCTTTCATTTTCTGCCTGTTCTCCAGGGTTGGGTTGCCACAGTGAAACTTTGAGGTGGTCTTTTCTCCGTTAGACGTCCCCTCTTTCAGCTTCTCCTGACCTGCCCCCTCGTCTGATTTCCACATCCATGGAAGCTCATCTTGATCTCATTCTTTGACTCACCACAGGGTGATATTTTCAAATGCTCATTTCTTGGGAGGGAAATAGTGAAATAAATGAGACTGGGAGGGAGAGAGGGTTATGGCATTTTCTCTACATTATGTGTGCTTATTTTTTTTTAACTGTAAATTTGAAAACCACCATTCTGGCTACCTTTTGATAATGGAGCAGACTACCCAAAGAACTGGCCCCACCTCCTGCCATCCTCCCTCCATTGCTGTCTCCGTGTTCTCCTCTTCCCACGCAGTTTCTCATTCCAATGACTGGCAAAGAGCGTGGAACAAGCAGCCACCACCTATGGTGTTTTGAACAAAATCAATGCCTGGCATCTTACAAAGGAAGGCAGAACGTTCAATAGGTTTTATTAGCTCTCAAGGCTTTTGGTACAATTCTTCAGGGGGAGGAGGCCATGGGGAACAGAAGTGCAAGGAAAGCCCTGATTATCTCCCAAGGCATCTCAGAACTTTCAATGATGTTGTCTTGGCATGGGAAATTACTCACTGGGTTATGGTCGGCATTGTAATAAATGCCTTTTATGTCCTATGGTAAAACAAATAGAAAGGAGCGGGGAATAAATCTGCAATTACTTCATTCTTTGGTAACTTCTGTAATGTTTTTATGAGTCAGAATGATTTACTAGTAAAAAGAAGACGTGTCCCGGGGAAAGAATAAAAGATCCCAAGTTCCTTCATTTCATAACGTCAGCATGATGCTTCTCCTCTCCCCTTCCCAGTGCCCACCCGTGGAGTGAACTTGATTGCCACTTGATACAGTCAGTTTCCTCTTGAGGACTTCTGGGCAAATTTCTCTACAATGTCCAAATAGCCTTATTTTCTCTGTTGCTAAGTATAAGCTTAGATTGTATCCCTCCTTCTTCCTAAGTAGAAAAGAAACTAATTGGCTAGGTCCAAACAAACTCTGAAGCAAGTAGATTGTAGTTAATAATCATCTCTGCTTTAGTTTTTATAAATCTGCTGTGCAGCAGATTATTCCCACAGCAAAACTATCATTTTAACCTAACTTCTGATTATGAAAGAACTCAGGATTTCTGAACAATTTACACATTTAGCATTATTATACCATTTTACCATTTGCTAAAAATCAGCAGTTAAAGGGAAATAATTAAGAATTTATCCTGTTTTTCATTCGATAAATTCAAGTTTACTTATTCTTGATTGAAGAAAGCATTTTTATGAATAATAATGTGAGCCTGTAAGCATAAATGAAGTGAAGTAATTAGAAAATCATCATGTGCCACCACCAACCTCTAATAATGAAATTAGACGAGATCAAGAAGGCCAACTAAAACTTAGATTAAGTGTTGGAAAATAAAACACTATTGATGTCAAGTGTCATCTTACACTTGACTGTCCAATTCAATGGGAAAAAATGAATTTATTATAGAAATAACATGTCACATTTTAGCATCATTAAGAGTGGGACACCTTGTTATTGTGCAATATAGAGTACACAGCAATGTTCATAGATGAGCTGTGCCAAAATGTTCAACCAGAGTCTAATTAGATACTTGGAACTAACAACCAATCTAAAAGAAACATGGTGGATCATCACAAGGTGAACCTCACCATGAGGAATTGAGCAGACAATGCTTAAAACGACATTCCACCAGAAAACTGACTTGGATATCCTCAAATGATCTCCATTAAGGAAAAAATGAAAAAGATAGGGAGATTATCCCCCATACAAAAGACATAAAAAAACAACAACACAAAAAACCCTTACCAAAACTAATGTCTAAAAACTGATTGGATAATATTTCAGAAAAAAAAAAACAATGAAAATATTTTGTTGACAATTTGCAAATTTGGAATGTAAATGGAATATTGGATAATACTAAGGAAATATGGTTAATTTTCCTTTTTGAAGATAAAAGTGAACAGGGTTATAAGAGAAATGTCATGTCTGCAACAAACTTAGAGTTTAGCAAGTGGATAGTGGGACCTGGGTTACCAGGGCACTTTCCTCTCAAATCTACTGTATGTTGGAAAATAATTTCAAAGTGAAGAGTTTAAGGATGTGGGTGAAGCAAAGGAAAAATAAATAGTAGATTTATTTTTCAAGAGAAGACTGTTCCTCTTTAGCTTACTGTGTGACACAGTTTTATTTTCACCTTACCTAAATTGTCCTAGAATAAACACTTAACATCTTGATGATTTATATAAAACCTTACTATTGCCTTTGTACTTTTTGCTGTGACTGTCCTTATGGAGAAATATCCTTATAAAGACAATTTACAGATGGTCAAACTGACTTCTTAATAAGCATTGCAGGAAATAATAATCAGTTCTAAAATGAGGCTCCCTGTTCTGGTTTACATACAGATCCATACCTTAGAATGAAATGCCAGGTAGAGTCTTCCAGAACATCTCTCAGGATAAAACTTTATCCTCAAAGTAGCTTTCCCATTCATAATTTCAGTGTGTTAATTTTGAATCAGGTGCTTCTGGCCTGTGTTGTGGCACCAGGACTCTCTGAACTTCAGTATTTTCATTTACAAGGTGGCAGTCATGTTACTTGCCCTGCTCACTTCATGTGGTTGCTCTTGACTAAACGAAGGATGCATGAGAATGTGATCTGAGATCAGTCAAGCATGCACAGATTTAATGATTATTTAATCAGGTGCCTCATTAAGAATAAGCAGAGTTTCCCCTTTTTCATGGTCACATTTCTAATACCACATTCATCCTATAAAACATCTTAAAAGTTTCCAAGAATTTAAAATATATCTGTATGAAACATTAATAATTTTTATTACATCTCATTTTCTTCTTCATAACAAGGACAATATTTAACATGTTCATACCTCCTTCCTATTCTTGGAGCATTCTCACAATGTCCTCTGGAAGTGGGAATAGTAATTTATTTTTTGTTCATTACAGAAGGGGTTTCATAACTTCCCAGCCTTAATGAACCCTGCAGTGAGGAAGCTGGTCTCAATAGCTCCTGGTTCCCTCTTTTGGCTCCAGGCTACACTGCCTATATTGGATCCATCTGCACAAATCAGCAAGTTGATCTTGCAACTTTTCCAGAATCACTTGTGATTTTGTCAAGGGCAGGGTGGAGATGTACAATGAGATTCCTTTCCGAGCAGCTGGATTGGATCTTGAGGGCCCTGTTGCCAGAGCCTGTCCCTTTCTTGCTGTGTGGTGTTGTGCAAGAGCCTCTCCTCAGCCCCACACCCAGACACCAGCTGGGCAGGCAAAGGAGTGGGAAGAAGAGGGTGGGGTGTGGAATCCAGTCCACGGTGGTATCAAATAACAAACCAAGTGACCCAACACTGCACCATAGAAAAGAATCATTTGGACTTCTTTTGACTTGACTGAATAGTATACATCATTTAAAAAGAAGTATTTCAATGAATACGTTTTTGGGCTATTCTTGGTTTGAGTGCTAGGGTATTGCTCACCTTCCTACAATCCGGACGGATTTATTTCAAAAGCATGTTTGCCATTTTATAAACAAGGCATCTGTGAATTCAGGCTCTTGTTTTCTTTTTCTGAGTATAAATTGATAGGTGTTCAGTTAGCGCTTTGTTGTAATGATGATGGTAGGGGTGATGATAAAGAATTTTGTGCTGTAAACAGTGGCACATGCCTAAAATCCCAGCAACTTGGGAGGCTGAAGCAGGAGGATGCAAGTTCAAAGCTAGTCTCATCAACTTAGCAAGGCCTAAGCAACTTAGGAAGAATCTATCTCTAAATAAAATTTAAAAAGGGCAAAAGGGCTGTGGATGTGGCTCAATGGTTGAGCACTCCAGGTTCTATCTCTGGTATGAAAAATAATCATAAAATATTTTTTTATTCCATGTGACAGTGATGAACATTTCCAAATTCACTATCACTTATGACAGTGATGAACATTTCCAAATTCACTATCACTTATGGAATGGGTATCTAAGAACCATATCGCTTTGATGAATACCAGAAATGTGTAGTTGAATTATTAGACTGTGGTTGAACTATTAGAACTCATTATTGATCAAATATTTGTAATGGGTCAGAATTCACAACCGACTATTTTATCTTTTTAAATATCCCCCATTTCTTTATTTCTGATTTCAATGTATATTATGTCCTTTTCTTTCTCTCATCTCAAATTCTACATTCACCAAATAAGCATTAAATGTATCTTCAAAGAATGTTCTTTTTATAACAAGTTTTACTTCACATAATATGAATTTTCAATTCCATTCAGTCTATCTTATAAAGATTTATAATACTGACTTTTAATAAAGTTAAATGCAATTGCCCCTCAGTATCCTAGGGGGATTGGTTTCAGGATTCCACAGGTATCAATCAGAGGATGCTCAAGTTCCTTACAAAAAATGGTACAGTATTTTCATGTAATCCATGAATATCCTCTCCTACACTGTGTATCATCAAGACTACTTATAATACCTAATACAGTATATTAGAAATATGTGAACCCCACGTAGATAGCTGTCATGCTATAATTTTTAGGGAATGATGACACATAATGATATATGTTCAGTACAGATGCAACTTTTTTTTGAATACTTTGGATTTATAGTTGCTTGACTACAGAGGCAGAAGAACATGCAAATACAGAGACCTAACTATACATTTGTATCATTAAGTGCCTACATCTGGTCACATGCAATTTCATTTAAACTGTAGGTTTTATTTGCCGACTTCGCAATTCTAAAGAATGAACCAGAATGTCCATAAAAACAACAAACAATGGGAGTGAAAATCTTTAAATGCTTTAGAAATCCTAGTCAAATAATAAAAATGATCTAACATTTGTTTGGAATGTTGTAATTTGTTAAACAGGTGTTTTAAGTTTCAGGGACAATATCAGATTCGGGTCATTTATTTTCCCAACTAAATGAGACAATAATTATAATTTTGCAAATTTTTAATATAAGTGAATTTTGACATTTTAAAAATATAGTCCTTGTCAAACAGCGTCTCTATTTTTTGATATAGTAAAGGTAATTAACAAATTATGAATCAGTTTGCAAAGCAATTCCAATTCTACTTCAGTTTCTAAGATAAAGATTCCCTCTTGATTCTCAGACCCTTGGATCTTCTACTCTCATGTACATAGCAGTGAACGATATAAATTCCTTATGCTTCAGATGAATGTACTTGATATTAAGTTTCCCCTAGAATGTTTGAATGGATACTTGAGAACACAAGGACTTCCCTGAGATACTCTGTCCACATTGAAAAAAAAAAAAGCATGCTTTACTTAGTGTAAGTCTTGCTCCTGATCAGACATGGCTCTTTCTCAATGAGCCCACAGAGATCATATCTCAGTGTTTTAGTCATGCTCTACTGAATGAGCATCACACACAAGACAAAACTTATTTTTCTCCTTATTAAGAGTAAGGACTTATAAAAATGTTTGTCCTATTCATATCTGACCATGAAAAGCTAAGACAGCATGCATAGAGATTTAGTAATTTCACACAATGACCTTCTGTATGTAAGAAGAGTATAATGAAGACTATTACAGGTGAATCCTCATTCTTCAGTCTAAAGAGTAGATTGGTTGATCATGCTAGCTTGGCATTTACTATAGTCTATCTATAATTCAAAATAGAACAAGCAATGAAAGTAAAGTACAATTTGGATTATTTGGATCCTGTCCTATTGGAATTCTCAATTAACTGAAGGTTCTCATCCTTTGCTTTGAGAAGATATGGCAGAGCCATTAGAAAAACAACTGCTATCAGGTATTTAGGAACAAAACAAATGGCCACCACAAATTTTATTCTGAACTTAAAATATTTTTCTTCCAAATGTTCACCTGCATCAATAGTTTCTACCATTTCTACCTTTAGTTTCTCTAAGCTTTCTTCTACTGTGTCTCTCACTACCCTTTCTCCTTCTTCTTCATCTTCTTCTTCTTCTTCTTGTTCTTCTTGTTCTTCTTCTTCTTCTTCTTCTTCTTCTTCTTCTTCTTCTTCTTCTTCTCCTTCTCCTTCTCCTTCTCCATCTCCTCTTTCTCCTTCTTTCTTGGTACAGGGTCTGAGTCACATCCCACTTTCCCAGTCTCTTTTATTTTTTTATTTTGAGACAGGGTCTCGCTAAGTTGCTAAGGATTTCACTCAGTTGCTGAGGCTGGCCTCAAATTTGCAATCCTCCTACCTCCCAAGCAGCTGGGCTCCCAGGTATGTGCCACCATGCCCTGCCTAGCCTGGCATCATTTCACATTACTTCTTAACTCTGAAACTCACAAGAGGCTGGTTGATGAAACCCAAACCCCTTAGCCAGACTTCCAAGGACCTTCACTGTTCAGACAACATACCCTTCTCAGTCTTTCTTCAAAAAGCTTCTCTGCCCTCACCCTCTCTGCCACACTGTCCTATACACTGTCTTCCAGTGTGTCTTCTATGTAAACATTTTTACTCATCCCCTTTATCATATCTGGGACACCCTCCCATTTCTTTGTCTTCAAATGCTCATCATCATTCACAGTACCATTCAAGTCCCTATTTGTTCATAAAATCTTCCCAGGATATCATAGGCTGCAGAGATCCTTAAATCCTATGCTGTAGTTTGGATAGACCTCCAAAGGCTTATGTGTTGAATGATAACACATATGTGTCCCCAGCCCATAATGCCAATGGGAAGAGGTGAAAACTTTGAGAGGGGTGGCCTAGTGCAAGGTCACGGGAACATATCTTTGAAGGAGACTGTGGGACTCCAGCCTCTTCCCTCTTTTGCTCCCTAGTTATAAAGTGAGCAGTTTATCTATACACTACCACCATAATGTACTACCTTAATATAGAGCCCAAAGCAATGAGACCTATTGATCATAGACAGAAACCTCTGAAACTGTGAGCCAAAATAAAACTTTCCTTTTTATAAGTTTATAAAATATCAGGTATTTATTACAGTGATAGAGTCGACTAGCTTAACCTATCTCATTCCAAAGGGGAAATGTCTCTACAAACTGCTACCAGATGTGAAGAATAGACTACTAGCTTCAGAGCCTATGTTGTCTTGTATTTGGGGGAAATTATGCCTTGTGGCAATAGAGGAATTTTTGGTGATGACTGAATCAATCCTTGTGAAGAGTTACACGTAGGTCCTTCCTAAAAGTTGATCCTTTTTTTATTTTAAGGAAACCTCTACACACCGCTAGAACTGTATAATTGGTATTATGTGTTCCTCATTTAAATCTTACCTGAAGTAATTAGAGTTATATATAATTGTATATAATTATTGTTTACCCCCAAGTTTTATAGTAATTTCCACAGATCTGTAAAGTTCCATAATTGCATCAGGCACTGACTCTGGGGGCCAACAAAAACTCACTAGATAGATCCTGAAGTATAATAATCCATACCCATTGCAGCTGGAGCTTGTATCTTAATATAAAGTTTGAACATCTTGTTCTTTCTGAAATAACCTTGTTTTCAACCCTTGAAAGAGGCCAAAGTTAGCACTGGAATTACACTTAGTACTAGTCTATATAGCACCTCTTTCCCAACTCAAACCACAGGCAACATGTGTAGATACCGGGAATATTAAGTGCTGCAATCATGCCACTTGGAAAGTTTTGTCATGGTACAGAACTATGTGAGTACAGAGTTTGAGTCACAGCAGGTTTCTATAAGGACGGGCCTGCTCCATCTGTTGTCTGAGATCTTACTACACATCCAATGTATCAGTCATTATGTATCTTTGCAAAAATACCACGTAACAAGAATTAGCCCATACTTGTACAGAAATTAACTGTAACTTAAAAGCAGGAGAAGTTTTGTTGGAAGAAAGGAGAGTAGGACATATACCTACTGGAGTGAAAATCAGAAGAAAAAAAAAAAACTCAAAAAAAACAGAAACTGGGACAACACAGTGATTCATTTTCTGAGCTACCGAGAAAGCTCCTCATTTTTTTCATCTTTGTTTCACTCGATTCTCTGAGACCTAAGAGAAAGGGTCTGATAGAATCACTGTGGGTCATGTGCTCAGCCCTGAGAATCCTGATTGAGAGTCTCACCAAGAGTGCATTCAGTGGCCAGAGGGGTCATTCTGCACAATCCAGTATCAGACTCATGTCAGAACAGCAGAGAAAGGATTCTGGGAAGGAAATGCTAAACAGCAATCATCATGGCTTGAAAAATTTTTCCAGCAGAAGGAATAGATGAGCTACCAGTCTGCACTGACAAATCGGAAATTTTAATAGAAGTTTTTTGTTTGTTTGTTTTTAACTTGCTGAGACAATAACTTTTCTTGGGACTGAGAGAATGACCAGCCTGTCCATCAAATGCCTTTTTCTGACTCTGTTTCCAAGTTCTTTTAAGCATCTTTAGTTCTCTCTGTGTGTACGTAACGCTGCTAAACTTCCAGTTACCTTTTGTTTCTCTGGGTCAAGCTGGATTTATCATTCCCCTTCCATTAACCTTTTAGTTCATCTGCTCCTTGTGTCTGTCATCAGCTGCAGGAGATGCTGATTAGGTTGGGAGCCTCTGGAAAAGGGGATGAGACAGAGAAGCACCAGAAGATAAGGAGACCAACGAGAGAAAGATTAAAAACCTCTCAGCACTAAGTGCAGTTAGGGCAGAGTGCTCTTGCAAACCTCTGCAATTGTTGGCTGTAGATGGGAGAGGATGAATCAGTTTAGATAACTCAGGAATGGGCTTGAACCTTTGCCCAGACCTCAGAATGAACCACCGAGAGAACCTCTGAGTTTTCCCAAATTAAGACATTGAGAAAAATATTGAAAGTGAGTTTCCCTTTCTCTCCCATCTCTGTATCCCTAGGGAATGCCTGGGACCACAAGGCAATTTTTTAATAATAATGGATTAGATTTGCAGTATGAATTCCCTTCTGGCCATTTTGATGTGTCAGAAATGCTTTACAAATGTTAAGTGCTGCAATTAATCTCCCGAAAAGGGGAGGGAGAAGAAGTTTGCCAGCTGTAGATCTTAGTGATTTCATTTAGTTAAGATTTTGCTATTATTTTCTGCTGTAGGATATGTTTCCCTGGAAAGTCAGTTATTAAATATTTATGAATTGTCTATTATTTGCAAGCGTTGCAGTTGGTGCTAGGGATACAAAGTCAGGCAACTGTAGTTGACACTATAGTACTTCACTATGGTAAATAGTATAGGACTGCTCTAAAAAGGCTGGCATACAAGCTAATTTATTGAATAAGTTTACCTAGTCATTTATTTAACCCATTAAGTCCCAACTTGTCAATTCTGCAAACAGAATAAATATTCAGAAAATTTTTCAAAGTTAATATAATGGTATATTTCATTGCTCAATTTGCTTTTACAAGACATTGCTTATCAAGAATGATGGGGAAAAAATGGATTAAACACCTGATTCAGTATCGTCCAGAACTTTTCTTTTTCTCATCTTTCGTATTTGTCCCTGAGTAGGCAGGAAAATGCAATAGGGGGTTATTACATCTGAACAGTTTTTGCATGTAACTCATTTGTGGCCCCATTTTTCTTTATCCCCAGTACCAGTAAGTATTGTTACCATTATTAAATCCATGATTAAAAGTAAGTGAATTAATGGTGTATGATTCCTTCAACTTTATGGAGAACTATCTTGACCTGCCTCATGGAGCTGAAATGGTCCTGAATGATACCTAAAGGAGTAAAAAACAGTTACAGACCCAGATGGTGGCTTTTGGCATCGGTGCTCACACCTCTCATTTTCTAGTCCAAATGCTGCATTGCAAACAACTCTCCCTTGTTCGGATGGAGTCCAGCTACTCACATTCTTCCGGGCTCTCTTCACACACTATTCCTATCACCACCTCTCTCATCTCATTCGAAAGGGGAAATATCTCTATCAATGGCTACCAAATGTGAGGAAGCTTACTTTCCTAGTTCGAGATCCCATTTTCTGTTGTGTTATCTCTATTTCTTGGGAAATTATGCCTTGTGGCAAGAGTGGGATTTTTAGGGTGATCGAATCAATCCCTGACTCTGGGAAGAATTACATGTAGGTTATTCCGGAAATTAGGTTGTGATTTTTCTTTAAGAAATATATGCATTTCTCATTCAGATCACGCCTGTAGAGTCGTCAAAAATGCCAAAGGTTAAAGTGATTATTATATTTGGTTCAAATTGTTAAGTTTTATTTAGGGGATATTTATCAAATTTAAGATCAACTCAATTCCCTAATTTATTGAGCACTTGCTACATTTCACTCACTGTGCTAGGGTTCCAGGATGGAGGAAAGATCTTAGCTTAAAGTCTAATGTAAAAAAAGAAATAAAGAGAAATACACTATAATGCCATAAAGTGCCACAATACCTTAGATAGTGGTGACACAGAGAGTGGTGGGTTATAAGAGTAATTCCCTGTATTTAATTCACCAGTTTCTAATTTCTCCCCCTTCTCCACAGATCTCCCACCCTTCAAAACCTTGTCATCACCTCATTCTGCTCTCTATTCTTCTGGCAGAGCTATTTTTCTTAATCATAGATTGCTCAAGTGACACTCCTGCTTAAAATGCTTTGATGATTCATCTGATCTCCAAATTGAAGAGCAAATTCCCAAATATGGCATTCATGCAATTTATGAGCTGGCTTTTCTAGCTTCACATTCAGCTTTGTCCCTGTAATAGTTGCTTTTATGTATCAACTTGGCCCACAGCACTCACATTGAATCAAACATTATTCTAGATGTTTTGGTGAGGGATGTTTTGGGACAATTTTACATTAAAATTGGTGGACTTTAGATAAAACACATTGCCATCCATAAGTGGGTGGGCTTCATCCAGTCAGTTGGAGCCCTGAATAGGACAAAAGACTGATCTCCCCCAAAAAAGAGGGAATCCTGTCAGCCAGTGACCTTTCATTTTCAGCTTCCATGTTTAATCTTCCCTGATTTTCCAGCCTGCCAACTCACCCTGCAGATTTTGGACTTTTCAGCCTCCAAAATCATATGACCCAATTCTGTAAAATTAATCTATCTCTCTCTCTCTCTATATATATATGTTTATATATATATTCTGTTTTTCTGAAGAACTGTGGCATACATTCTGCTACTCCTTCCCTACTCATTCAGTAATTATAACAGTGAAGGACAGAGCTTTCTCTTGTCTCACTACCTCTGTGTACACTTCTTCCTCTATCTAGGGGTCATTTCCCTTTTCTCTCCTCCCTTTTTTCTTCACCTATTTACCTGGTATCCTTCCCTCAAGACTCAGCTCAGATGTAATAATCTAAGGAAATGTTCCCTGACTACCCCACCCAATAAACCTGCCATTATCACACATTTGCTACAAACCATAACTGTAAGCTACTTGTGGGCAATTACCAAGCAGCATTTTTCTTCACTTCACTGATTACATTATATTTTGTAATAAATATTAGATGTTTAATAAATAGTTAATAAATGAGTGGATCAATGGATTCCTTGCAAGCCTTTTCAAAGGGCTCCAATTGATCTAGAAGGACTGAGTGCATGGTATGAAGAAGCATGAAGACTTAGGCAATACACATGGAAAAGGAGGAGGACAGTTGAGAAAGGGAGGTATGTTTCTTTCTGGAAATATTCCACCATTGCAGGGTTTTGAGCAGGGAAGCTGTGAATGATCACAGTGGGATTCAGAGATTTTTCTGACCATAAAGTGGATGTTCCATGGGAATAGGAGACATGTTAAAATGAAAGAGATTACTAGAATGGCTTAGGAGATAAATAACGATGACATGAAATTAAAAAGAAAAGGGGCATGTGTGGGAAAGGCTTGGGAAGCAAAAGAGAAAGATCTTTGTGACACACTAGCTGATATGGAAGAAAGAGAAAAAAGTCAAGGACAACTTCTTCATTCTTGAACTGAAAACTGAATTAAGTGTTACTGATGGACATCAAACACCAAAGGGAAAACATATTTGGAAAGAAAGATAAAAAAACTCAGATTTATAATGTTATCTGAATCAGCCATCTGGGAAACTGTTTAACATGATGGTGGATGTAGCAAACTGAACTTAATGTCCATTTCTATCTTTTTTTCCTCAGTCTTCCCATATTTCAGAAGCTACAAAACTAAAAGAAACATTATCCATATACACATGAACCCAGAAAGTTATTTGCAGACCAGGTTCCGCCAATGAGTTGCAGTGATATAAATTTGGCAGGCGGAAATGATGCCAACACTGTATTCTTCCTGCCTTTGTTGATTTCTCCTGGCAAGCAAGAGCATGAAATTGTGGTTGTTCTTCACATTGGGGTTCCTGTATTGAAGTTCTATGTCTTTAAAGAGACTATTGGTACAACAATCAGTGATAAGTGCTCCAGAGTATAGACACCAGTTTCTTCTTCCAGAAGAACCAGGTGCTAGAATGGTAGCCACAATTTGCTGATCTCTGGGTCATAGTTAGGTTTGTTAGATAAACAAATGTAAGAGTTCCAGAGTTAGCCTCCTGATTTACCACCTTCTCAGTTATCATAAACCAGCAGCTTTCCTGGAGAGAATTCTTCAATGTTCTGGGAGTCATTTCTGGATGCTTATTCTGCAGTCTATTCTTTAGGCTTTATAAAGATTTTTGCAAACCTAATCCCCCATATTAAATTATTTCTGTTGAATAACTTGAGGTTTCAGTTTTGCTTTCTCTTTGGAATTCAGATTGACATAAATATATCCTTTTAGAGATTAATCAGAATAAGGATGTTGGGCTTGTTTGAATCAATATTCAAAAGATGCTTTGACCCAAGAAGCATCAATTCTATTAGTATCTATTTGCAGGTAGCTGAGTTATATGGAGTATGACAAGAAAAAAAAAAAAGTAAAGGGAAAGTTGAAGTTATTCTGCATTCATAAATTTCACATTTGCATGGTATTGAGAAGGGAGCAAATTTAGGTAGCCCTGATAATAGTATCATTGTGCTAATAACTCACCCCAAACTTGACTGCAAGGAAAGTCCTACTCTACTTGTAACCTAAGAAGGTACATAATCTCTTCATGTGATAGATGGATATACTTAAATTTTTATATATAAATGCATCAGACCAAAAGCTGTAGATCAGCATTCGAGATACTCATAGCTACTGGTTTTAGAATCAAAATGTCATTTTTTTTTTTTTGCGGTGCTGGGGATCAAACCCAGGGCCTTGTGCTTGCAAGGCAAGCACGCTACCAACTGAGCTATCTCCCCAGCCCTCAAAATGTCATTTTTATATTAACCCATAAAATGAAGAAGAGGTAGATGACATTCAAAATTACTACTGGATCTGACACTCTATGTCAGGGAATCTTCAACTTAAAGATCAATCAAATGCTATAGAGTTGTTATGTACTAACTCTGTTTGCTCTTTTGTTTAGAGAAAGAAGTACGTTCATGTTAACAGACTTTGTCTCTGTTCATAGGTCTTTTCCACCTTCACTGACATATGTCAGTCAGTGTACTTCTTTTCAGAGCTTAGTTTTGGACTAGTGGAAAGTGCTAGGGATCTAGACTGGTAGAATGATTAAGTAGAAACTAGCTTTTTGGAACCTGTGCAAACCTCTCTTCAGTTATTTTGGAATTTTACAGAAAATGAGATGAACTTTTCTATTCATATAGCTCCTGCTTTCTGTCCTGCAAAAATCCTAGACACAAGTAAATAATTAGGACCTTCTTATCAGCTTGGAAAGTAAGAAAACAGTAAAATCAGTACAATATAATAACTCATAAAAACATCCTATCACAGCAGCAGGTGACAGAGCATATACCAAAACCCCTCTCCTAATTATAAGTTCAGTGGTCTTTTTATGACATGATCCTTTTTAGCAAAGTATTTTTTCTTAGGAAATACAAAAGTAAACTTCTGTCATTCTCCTTTCTGAATTTCTAATCAGTGGATTCCAAAACAGAGATGTTTTACTCTTTGGGAAAATTATCCTGGAAAGATTCAGATTCTGTCTAAAGCAACATCAAGAATGTCAGATGTCTTGATGTAGGATTTGGGTAATGGATTTCCCTTAACTTCACCTCACTGAATGTGTTCATGTTAACTCACTGCTTCTGCTTGTTGACAGCTAAAGCTCCTATTGCCAAGATCTCTGCAAATGGCCTGGATCATTGGCTCAAGGATAAGTTCAAACTAGAGAGCCCTAGCCTGTTTTCAAAGACAAATGTGATCGGAGATCTTTGATTCACATTGGGTTGTGTGGGTTCAGCCTAAGGGTGAGGAGGCTGTTCAGCTCCCATACTGAGTGATCTAGTGGCTGCTGATCAGCTGTCAATGCTCCCTTGTCTGAGTCATCCATGCATAGTAATCTGCCTTCTGTCTCACTGGCGATACACAGAGCTAGGCCTGGAAAAGGGGAATCTGCTTGAGAAGGTAAAGTGTCAGGCACATAATCCTTTTTGGGAAAGGGAACAGAGCTCCAGATGCTACAGAAGTTCAGAACCTGCTGATATTCTGAACTGAGGTTAAATAAATGCAGACTGTACTTTATTTTGTGAAACTGAGCAAAACCACATTGCCTTTCACATGTTACAAACTGAGAAGTAAATACAAGTTTAATAAGGAAATAAATAGCCACATGATCAACTTCCTTTCTTAGATACTGAGCTCAAAATCAGGCAGAGGTTGCCTGTGTGGGTGCTACAGGAAAGCCTTATGAACATCATTACCATCAAGAGTAACTCTGGTATGCTATGCACAATAGAGCACTCTTCTTGTTCTCTGCTCAATGTTTGGAAGGCATATCATAAATCTAACTTAGACAATAATTCCTTGATGAATTGAATAACCTAAAACCTGACCATGTGTCCATATGTGATTGCCAAAATAACGTTAGCTTTACTACAGTCTAAGTACCTGTCTACTGAATACCCAATACATACTTCAGGATGACCAAAACTGGACTCACCATCTTCCCCTGCAGACCTATACTTTCTATTTGATCAGTGCATGCTGTATACATGTATTGAAACATCGCTCTGAACCCCAATAATATGTGCAATTGACACATGTTTATCAAAATAAAAATAACATAAAATAACATAACAGAAAAGGAAAAGGAAAATGCTAATTATTTACTCCACAGTCAGCTCTTTCCACCCACCAGTCAGTCAGATCAGTGCATTTTCCTTACTCTCTCTAACCAAACACCTTTTCTCCATTGTTCCTGCAACTACTCTAGCTTAGGTGTTCACCAGTTCTCACTCTGACTTTGCAAGCAACTCTTACCCAATCTGCTTCCATGCCTATACCTTTCCAAACCATTTTCTAATTGCTATCAGGAAGCAGATTTTTCAACAAATCAGTTATTTCCCTCCTTGAAATCCTTCAGTGACTCTCAATAATCCACCCAATAATTAAGTCCTAATTTCCCAACTTGACCTTGAGACATCTCTGCCTCCTCTGTGGCTTCATTTATTACATTCCCTGCCTCACACTCAATATAGACTAGACAGGCCAGGAAGGCTTGTGTGTGTTCTCTCTCTCTCTCTCTCTCTTTCTCTTTTTCCTCTTCTCTTTCATTCTTTTATTCTTTGAGTTAGATAGCACATAATCTCTTGAGGGAATCTTCTATGAACCATCCAGGAAACCTGTTTCACTGTCCCCAAAGCACTCTGTTCACCACTATGATAGTATTTCTTGAATACTGTTGACAATCTATATTTTTGCCAATTTCTCCCAAAAGAATGTAAACTACTTGAAGACAGAAGAAAGGGCTTACAATGATCTCCAAACCAAAGAAGTGAGACTGGTATGGATGTGAACTCCATTCATATTAGTTCAATGTACAGGTGCAGGGCACCTGTTCCTATGCAAGACCCAGGCAGTAGACAAGCATACAGAGAAATAAAAGTTAAAATTTAAGGCAGGAGAGAGAGGCAAATAACTCGTGTACCTTTTGAAAATTTTTTGACTGTTGAGAAAAAGAAATTTGAAATAACGTCCATACTCAAACTGTAGTGTGTGGATTCCTGAGAGTTCCTGATACCCCTTCAGGGACACTGCAAACTCAAATCTCTTTTAACAATAATACAAAAGCCGAGGTTCTCAAAAGTTTTTAGTTCATGGCAACTTTAGTGGTGCAGTACTGTCCACCCAGCATTTCTAGCCCACAGAAAATGCATAGCTCCTGTTAAGAGTTCTTATTTAAAACCTTGTTTCTATTTCAAATTACCATGTGCTCCTATATCATTTTGAGAATATTTATTACACTTAGTGTAAATCATCTTTTGGTCTAATATTCATTCTGACCCTCTAGTGTTTGTTCAAAGCATTACCTTTATAGCAAGTAACTTATAAAATATCTGGCTATTTACCATGAACTCTATTTACCATAAACTCTACCTTGGTTAATAGGTTGACCAGTGAGAAAATATGAACACCTGGCTCTGACTTGTGACATTCCCAAAATATTTAAGGTGCCTCAGAATGGAAAATATTGACGCAAAAATCTAGGTTGAACCATTGCTTATTTGCTATCAGTCCGTTCAGTTATTCCTGCTCCTCATAAGACTCCCACCCCACCACCTTTAGCACTACTTGTATCTGAGAGATCTTTTCTCAATTTCATAGCTGAATTAGTGCAATAAGGAGGAATGGGAGGAGGTGTCATAGTTCACTTACTTATAGGCATTTGCTTCCCACCTCCCGCACCTCTAGATACACCAGGTCTGCACAAATGAAACTGTTCCATTTCTGATTTGCCGTAATGATGACATGGATGATGGCCCTGCTGGGATGAAAGCAAAAGGATGCAAAATGAAAAGGCTTTTCCCACCCCCCGTTCCCTTAATGTACATAACCCGATCTTCTCTGAGCTGCTGTTCCTCCTACATCAGAATCCATTTATCTTCACTTTCTAGGGATTTCTCAAAATCATGGCATTACTTTCTCAGATTGACCAGTCTTACCTCTTTCTCACATTGCAGAATATATAGGTTTAGATTTGGGAGAGCAATAAAAAGGCCTATGTTATTTTGACATCTTTTCAGAAATGGGAAGTCTCTGTAATACTTTTGGATCTTAGAAATAACAGAGAATAGAGCTAATAATCATCATCAATAGAATTGAGAATACCAAATCTTTACTTAAGGAAAGTGAGTCCCTTAATGAGTTGTGTGAATGAAATTTCTTAGAAATTAAATGACAAATATTTGTCAAATGAATACACTGGATGCTTGTTCTTTTGCATTAGGAGTGGGTATTTTTGTGAATGCTCATGCCTCTGTGCTTCTATGTGCTTAGAGAGAAGTGACTGCTCCGATCCCTGTGTGAACGAACACAAGCAGTGTTGAGAAAATCACTTCAAATATCATTTTTAAAGTATTCAAACCACACATCATTTTTCTGTGAACATAAAGAACAAGAAGAGTGATGGATAATAGATAAATTCCATTCCATTCATTTACTAAACAATTTTTAAGTGACATGCTATCACTCTGCTAGACACTAGGGTCACAAACAGGAGTACAAGATAGTGAGTGACTTTATGATCTAACAACAACATTTTGTTAAATATGATATGCACAATTAATAAAGATAGGAACAGAATGCCAAGGGAACACATCCAAAGGAACCAAACGACTGCTAATTAAGTCACAGAGTGACTAAAAAGATCTCAGGGAAGAATCACAGAGCCATGTTAAAGCTCTGTGTATGGGGGAATAGCAAGTCACAGGATGCGGCCACAGTGCAGTTGCATAGAGACCAGGAGAGTAGGGGATACAGTGCCTCAGGAAGCCGAAGTCTTTAGACTTAGGTCAGAGGACAAAGACATTAACAGAGGGAATTCACAGGAAAACTGAATTATAGAAACTTCTGACATTTTTTTAAGGTAAACTTTTTGTGGTTACCTAAATGGGCTAGATTAATTTCATGCTGTCTTTGAAAGTCTGTGAAGAGCTTTGAAACTGTTGACTCATTCAAGCAACCAGCATCCTGAAGAGGTTAGCATAATGGGGTGGTATAAACTTACACCATGAAGACCTGAGTTTCAAATCCTGGCTCATTCATCTATTCAACAAGCTTTGTGACCTTGGGCATGTGGTTTAAACCCTGAGTTTCAATTTCCTATTCAGTGGTGCTTAGTCCCGTGTGACTGTTAGGTGGTTTAAATGAAGTAACATAGGAGAGGTTCAATATTAAAAAAAAAAAAAAAATTAAAGTATTGAATTTTTAAAATTTAAAAAAATTTAAAGTATTGTATTTCTTATGCTATGGAATGATAATTTAAAATCCAAATGTTTAATTTTCATTTCTCTAATTACTAGAGACGTTGAACACTTTTTCAAATATTTATTAATTTTATGACTTCTTCTGTAAAGTGTCTGTCCAGTTCCTTGACCCATTTATTGATTGGGTTCTTTGCATTTTTGGTGTAAAGTTTTGTAAGTTCTTTATAAATTTTGGAGATTAGTGCTCTATCTGAAGTGTGTGTGGAAGAGATTTTCTCCCACTCTGTAGGCTCTCTTTTCACATTATTGGTTGTATCTTTTGCTGAGAAAAATATTTTTAGTTTGAATCCATCCCATTTATTGATTCTTGCTTTGATTTCTTGTGCTTTGGGAGTCTTGTTAAGGAAGTCTGATCCTAAGGCAACATGATGAAGATTCGGGCCTACTTTGTCTTCTATTTGGTGCAGAGTCTGTAGTCTAATTCCTAAGTCCTTGATCCATTTTGAGATGACTTTTGTGAGGGTGAGAGATAGAGGTTTAATTTCATTTTACTACATATGGATTTTCAGTTTTCCCAGCACCATTTGTTGTACATGTATGCTTACGCAAATGGTATGAATCTACATTGTCCACAACCATAGAAACGAAACAATGTATCCCATTTATGTACAATGAATCAAAATGCAGTCTGTAAAAATTTTAAAAATCTTTAAAAATCCAAAAGTTGATTTTCTAGTCAGAAAAATTATTTCCTAGTTCTCTAGTGAAGGTGATTTATGTCATGTGGTTTTAGAAATTAGTTTGATACATTGTAATGATTCTCAGAAAATCCTTATTGAATGAATATATATACATATCAATACATAGATATTCATACACATTTTATATAAGATAAAGTTATTTTGTTATTTTTTTATTTTGGACCATCATGTTGCTGAGTTAAATTTTATAACTCCATAATTTTTTGAAACGTGTTTTCATGACAGGTGCAGTTTATTTTAAACACTACAATATCTCCCCACTTTTGCTACCTATCTGAGGACAGAATGTCTTAGTTCTGTTTACATAAGTGAGGTTCAAAGGCAGAGTTAGAATTTTAGTCAAAGTCTTTCTGCAGCCGAGTGTATACCTACCCTTGCCCATAGTTTCTCACAGCTCTTCTTTATGAATATCGTAAGCCAAAGGGCCTTTTTCGTGGAAACTTATTAGAATTCTCTCTGTGGTTAAGTGATGTAGCAAAAAGGCTCTGTTGTCCTGGTTTCCTAAATCTCTGGGAGAGCAGTTACTCTGTGGGCAAAATGCATGCAGCTGTCAGAGCAGTAGGCTTTGGAATTGGCCAACAATTTTACAGTTAAAGACCAGATGCGATTGAAAATGTTGACACAATGTGGGGTCACGGGATCAAGTGCTTATTTTTCAGATCAATTTTTATACTCTCTCCACTGATTAGTGCCATAGCACAGTCCACACATTTCTTGGGGAAGGTATTGATCAAGGAACAAAAGCTATCATAATTCACCCCAGCTTAGAAAAATTGTCCATGAGGTATTCTGTTTGATTCATCTTTTTTTTCCCCCCTACATATTTGAAAACATTTTGGAGGGGAACTGTGGGAATCATCTTCCCCCAGAACACTGGCAGATCTTTCTTAATTCCATTAATGGAAGCTTGGTCCCAGTTCAAAATGCTTTGTTAAATATTATCCTAACTGGTGCCTTTATTTCCAGCATTCTTTCAGCACAGAGTTTAGATTCCCAGTTCTCTGCAAACATGTTAAAAGGTAAGGAGTCATTTTTTCCTTCTTCTTGCTATTTTCTGGGATGTTCTTAAGTCAGAGTAGTTGGTGAACAGTGCTGTTGTACATGAAAGAATACTGGGAGGAAAGTTCCAACTTTCTCTCTCTCTCTCTCTTTTTTTTTTTAAATAGAATCCCAGTAAAGAACTGTGGTTCTGGATAATTTCCCATGCTCATTCTTTTCAAAATGAGGAATCCTGAAATTCAGCCTATAGTATGAAATTACTCAAATTCCAGTTTTCTTTCCAGAAAATTGACAAAGCAGGATACACTTTGCATGGCTAAACAGGCAAAAGCAATTTTTCTTGAACATCTTGAATGCTCACTATTGTCTGGTTACCACCCAACTATCATACAGCTTTCATCTATCTCCACGTATGCATCTAGAAAGAATGACACAAAAAAATAGATTCATTCATTCTGACAAGAACTGGATAATTCCTGATCTGACACTCAGGAGGAATAATTAAACACATTAAACATGAATTCCATCAATTTCTTATATGAAAGAAAGTTTCACGGGGAAAAAGAATTTATAACAACCACCCCTAGTTTTTTATATGAACAATAGTGATATTTTGCTTAGTTATTTCTTTCATTTATGACTGCTACAGCTTTATGCAGTTGGACAACAGATTTAAAACGTGTTAAATTCAAAATCTAAGGGAAAAAAAGACCTATTCTTCAATGTCTTTCTAACCAATTTACTAAGAATATTTCCTCATGATCTAGCCTTTATGAGCAAGAATGAATACATAATAAAAGTGAATAGCAGTTCTAATCTTACATTTGAATCCCTGTGTCAATGGCAGTGGAATGAGAGGCCTGAGTTTTTGAATGGTCAAGCTAGTACGCAAAGTTCAGGGAACTCATGCCTCACTTGACATTAAGCTTCCACTATTACCTGGGAAAATAGTTCCTAGTAGATAACCTGGCATACCTCCCTTTCAAGTAAGGTAAACGATGTTTAGAAAGGGACTTTAACTCAGAGAACACAGTATTGACAAACACAGAATTTGCAGAAAGCAAAATAAAAGCAAGAATTCCACAATAGCTCTATATCTCACATGTTAATTCAGACATCTACATAGTTGTGTATCATACTATACACAACTAGGTATAGTATGAGGTGATAAATATTGTAGTATTCAAATAAATGAGACCTATGGTGAGTACAGGGTCAGAACCTCAGCATTAGGATAGGAGGACTAAATATTAGAGGTGCCTTTAAGTTAGCACCTGGATGATGAAGAGTAGTTGGCCCAGCAGAGAAAGAAAGAAAGGTGTGGAGGACAGAATTTGACTTGTCCCTCCCATTGAGTGTGGGTGAAATGTGTGACTAAAATGACACAATCCCACGATTATGTTATATGTATGACTACAGGGATTTTCCAGATGTTATTAAGGCCCCCTCATTGATTGAACTAATCAAAAGAGGACTAGAGATTACAGCCTTATCTAATCTCTTGGATCTTTCTCAGGGACTGGGGTCTCTTTCACAAGTCAGAGATTGGAAGCTGTGGGAGGACCTTGGGAGAAGGCATGTGGTAAGAACCCAAGAGTAGCATTTAAGAGCTGAGTACAATCCCCAAATGAGCAAGCAAAACCATTGTACCCTGAGTCCTACAGAGACAAGGAAATTCATTCTGTTGACAGCCTGAAGCAGACTGGGAGCAGATCTTTCCCTAGTTGAATCTCTTGCTGAGTATGACACCTTGACTTCAGCCTTGTGGGGTTCTAAGCAGAGTTCCAGGCTTTTCTGGACCTGGACTTCTGACCTACATGGGATAATAATAGGTGCTGTTTTTAGCCACTAAGTGTTTCTTTAAACTTCTATGGCTACAGAAAGTGAATACAGGGGAAAATCCTACAAAGAAGTAATAGTACAGGCTACCCTGTAGCTGAGAAAGTACAAGGAACATGGTTAGACAGCCCATGTGTCCTGTGGCTGGTCATATATCTCACTTCAGGGAATGGCAGGAGGCAAGATAAAAAAGTCAAGTTGGAGCTACTTTGTGAAAGGCAATAGTAAGGAGCATGAACTTGGGCCAGTCAGAAGGGTAAAGGTTAGATCTGTATGTGGAAAAATAAATGATAGAAATACAGAATGAATTGGAGGAAGGTGGTCCCACATAAAGGAAAATTAATAAGCTGTGGTAACAATCTAGGCAAAAGGTACCAATGGTTTAAAGTAAAACAGGACTGTGTACTCCAATTAGAATGGCTATTATCAAGAACACAAACAATAATAGATACGGGGGAAAGGCACACTTCTACACTGCTGGTGGAGTTGCAAATTGGTGCAGCCACTCTGGAAAGCAATATGGAGATTTCTCAGAAAACTTGGAATGGACCCACCTTTTGACCCAGTTATCCCACTCCTCAGTTTATACCAAAAGGACTTAAAATTAGCATACTACACTCATGCAGCCACATCAATGTTTGTAGCAGCTCAATTCACAATAGCTAGATTATGGAACCAACCTAGATGCCCTTCAACAGATGAATGGATAAAGAAACTATAGCATATATACATAACGGAATGTTATTCTGTCATAAAGAATATTATCATGGCATTTGCAGATAAACAGATATAATTGGAGAATATCATACTAAGTGAAATAAGCCAATTCCAAAAAACCAAAGGCCAAATGTTTTCCCTGATAGGTGGATGATGATACATAATGGGGGTGGGGAGTGAGAGAAGAATAGAGGAGCTTTAGATTATGTAGATGGAAATGAGAGGGAGGAGGGGGCGGGGGTGTGAAAGATGGTGGAATGAGACAGACATCATTACCCTATGTACATGTATGATTACATGAATGGTATGAATCTACATCATGCACAACCATAGAAATAAAAATTTGTACCCCATTTATGTACAATGAATCAAAATGCAGTCTGTAAAAATAAAAATAAGTAAATTTGAAAAAGAAAAGAAAAAGAGGGAAGTTCCAAGGACATTTCAGTGACCAACTTGACTTCTGGAATCAGACGTTTTCATAATGAATTTAAATTCCTCTGAAAACATGGTGGAATTGTAAATCTTCCAGCTGGATGAGACCTGAAGGAGTCATCAAATCAAAAAAGAACTGAAGAAATATCAAACTGCTCAAATGAAAATCAGTAGTATACCTAGCCAAGTCACATGAACTGTATCATTTGTTTAATCCTTTTTTCATATATAGGTTCCATGCTTATAGCAGAACAACCTGATAGCTCTGTGACATTATTTTTAAGAGAGATGAAGATATATGTCAAATTGAGATTCATCATTCATTTTGTCTAGTCTCCTGCCTTTTAACAAGCAACACTATTATTATTCTCATAAAATAATTGAAGTTAAAGAGGCCAACTAACCTTTTATCAGGTAATCAGTAGAGGGGAGAGAATGACTTAAGTTTCATTCTACAGACTTCTGTTTTTTTCCATTTAGTCACCAATAGCAGACCAGGCAGATAACACCATCGGAGAGGCTGGGAGAGAAGTTAGTTGTAAGAAGAAATGATCTGGATGGAAATTTCCCAGATGAGTCTGGGAATTATGTGGGCAACAATAATATTTTCATTCTTGAGTCTTTATTATATTTAAGTTGTGTATATCGTGTCCATTGTATAATTTTATCAAATAGAAAAACATCTCACCTTTAACATAAAATAGTCAACCAGCTTTCGTTCATTTCCAACAGTTTTACGAAGCAGACTCTGATTCAAACTTGAAGAACTATGTTCAGGTTTTCCTTAAAGTTTTTTTTTTTTCTGTTAACCCAGCATTGCAATTTAATTGTGTGCAGGGCCTTAGCAGCACTATTGTGCTCATTGGCATAATCCCTAGAAGCCAGATGTTGCATATTAATATCATGATAACCATTACTGTTATGACTTCCTACAGCATTTTTCTTTCTTGTAGCTAATCTTTTAAAAAACCAAGCTTCATTATTTTAGGTCCTTACCTAGATGAAACATTTGCTTTTGCACTTAAGTGCTGTCAGAAATGCTGTGGTTGGAACAAAGCAGCCCAGCCTGAGCTTATGGGGCTCCTTCCAGGTTTCCTTTAAGTCACTAGGAACATGATGCAGAGCACGGACCCCCTCCCTGTGGAAGGGAGTGATAAGGATCAACATCCTCAAACTAGGGTGAAAATATGTTCACTTCTGAAAATAATATGTCTTTGGTTTCCATTCAAATTCAAACCTTTTAAGGATCCTGGAGAAATAGCACAGGAGCAGTGCTTCTGTTCCCTGATGAATTGAGCATTTGTTGTCCTGGAAAAAGAATCCATCCTGTGGGGGTGTCCACGGCAGCTGAATGAATCCCAGAAAGGATGAAGGATTACAAATCGGGCCCTGGCCCCAGTTGGATGTGATTTCAACCAAGTGTGGTATTATTTTTCCTTTATGTTTAACTGCCTCATGCTTTTCTTCCCTCTTAGAATGTGAGGTGGAGCACGCGCGACCCAGGCCTGCGCTGCCGGAGAGCCTGGGCCGGGCACCGCAGGCTCTCTGCTCTAGATGTGTGGCATTTTCCTGAGGCTCCCTAAGAGCCAGTCAGTGTTGCTTGTGGTTTTTCCAGGTGGTGCTTAAAAAAACGTCTCACTGAAACTCTCTAGAAACTTTAGAAAGGCTTCTCTTTGGTGGATCACACTATTTCTGGGGATGACTACAGGATTTATATGAGGAATCAATATTTTGACCAGGTTCCACTGTGAAGCAACACAATCAGCCGTGATCTGGCCTAACCCTAATTGAATGTTACATCGTGATTAACTTGGAAATTCAGTATTTACATGTTTAGACTTAATTATATTTTAACCCCATCCAATTGGCCACACACACGCACACACACACACACACACACAAGAAAAGCTCCCATTCACTTTCCTGCAAACACAATTCATATGGCCTGTATTGCCTTTGAGCCCACATATCTATATTGCAATGACTACATTTCTTCCTAATTCTGGGGATAGATTCTGTCAGGATCCCACAAGCTGTAGTCCCACAGGCTTGATGTTGAGATCCTAAAAAGTCATACTACTGGCATAGTTGCAGAAATGATCATACCCAGGTTGAAGTAGCCCAGAGTGCTCACTCTCTGCCAATTGTGCCAACCTATCAGAAGAGGAGACATATTATCAAGAATCCTCCAAGAGATGAGCAGAGGAGGAGAACAAGAGCACAAATTGACAATGGACAATGCTCTGTATTTTTTTATTTTTTTGTACTGAGGATTAAACCCAGGGACAGTTTACCACTGAGCCACAGCCCTAATTCCTTTTTATTTATCTATTTAATTTTAATTTTGAGACATGATCTTGCTAAGTTGCTTAGGGCTTCCGTAAGTTGCTGAGGCTAACCTTGAACTTGTGATCCTCCTGCCTCACCTCCTGAGTCACCGGAATTACAGGTGTGTGCCTCTACGCCCTGCTCTGTGTCTCTTTTAATGTCCTACATCGTGTCATCTATTGAAAGCCTTATTTGCTCCTCCCTCACCCTACCTTCTATTTGTTGCCGTCTGGTTTTCTGATTCTCTGTGTCATTGAACTGAGTACCCTGTATTATACTTACACATTTTTCTTTATTGCTGGACTTTAAGTTTCTGAATGCCAGTGATTATGCTAATTTATTCAGTCGGGTAACATTTGTTCTCATGCTGTACACTTTGCTAAGCATGGAAGGCACAGAAATTAGTAAGCTAGATAAGGCCTCCACTCCCGTAGAACCAAATTCTGGTGAGAGAGATGAACTCATAGACACTTTTTTTCTAAATTATTATATACTCCCAAATTTTAACATGTTCAATATAGTCAGGATAGTGTGTGTGTGTGTGTGTGTGTGTGTGTGTGTGTGTGTGTTTAAATGAGAGAATAAACCTATAGCCTCAAAGCATGTGAAGAAGCATGAGATGCTTTTAAGTGTGGATTGTGGGTTTCCATTTTTCCTGAAAGACTATAAGGAAAGTATGATCATCTTCACACCTAACTGCTGACTGTTGAATGACCCACTGAGCTATTCCTAGGAGTGCTGCAGGGTTAGGATAACCCATGGGGATGTCTGTGGCTCTACTCCATCGCCCCATATAGTACACGCACCAGGGAGGGTAGCACACGCCCTTGACAAAGCTCAAGAAAATGGCATATGAATGCTGGTGTGGGTGTCATTGGAAGGGCAAAGGCCAAAGTAAAGCCCTAGTGCCATCATCCCACATTGCTGGGTTTCATAAAAGAATGAAATTATTTTTGTTTTCCACTATCTCTTTGAAATTTTATCTGACCTAGTTGAAAATTCCTGCAGCCCAATCTTCGGATCCTACTTAGGTCCTAGTGTCACTTTAAGTCAAAAATAGAGTCCTAATTTAGAAATGACAGAGTTGAGTACAAGATGGTAATGAAAACATTAAACTTGATTTAAGGTAAAATATTTCCCCACTCCCTGGCTTAGGACTGCCTCAACTGGGAAGCAGCAGGGGGAAGCACTTGTGGTTATAGAAAATGGCATAATTTATTTCTATGGATTTCTCTACAATGTATTTCTAACTACCCACCTCCAAGCTTGTTACTAGTTGTTGAGTCACTTGGGATCAGAGTAATGGGTGGGAAAAGAAGAAAATTAAGAAGAGAGAAAACTCCATATTTAAAATTGTCCTCAAGTAAGCGGACCTCATGCTGTGTAAATGGTAGATGTTTAAAGCCATCTCTACCTCTTGTGGGTACTTTTATGGTTTCTTTGGATTCTCTCATTATTACAGAGCTATTTCCTGTCATTCTCTTGACCCACAGTGGTGGATATCTTTTGAGTTCTTCTGCATCCTCCACCAGCAAGTCAAGTGGTTTCTTTCAACTGAGGTTTCCTCCACCCTTCCTGGTGGCCTTCATGGGAAGGACCCAGGTTCAGCCCACACTGGCCCTTGTCCCTCCTGGCCTCTGTCTAGTCTACCAGAAACATTCCCATAATCTCTTGTCTCAACAAACCCAGGAGAGTCAACTAATTCCTCTTCAGTTCCCCTATTCTGCTGTCACTGTGACTTTAGCCTGCTGAGCTGTGTCTTCCACATGTGCCTGTGTCTCCCAATTCAGAGGGTTCTCAGAGGTGTATCCTTACTAGGTTTAAGAGATGTAGCTGACCTGAGGAGATCGTGACACACAGAGGACCCTGGAAAGGAGCTATCACCAAGGAAATCTATTCACAGAAACTTGCTCTCACCACCATTAGAATCTCCTCCCAACTGCCAATCTACTTCAAGTCTTCATTCCATTAGGAAAATCAAAGAGTGGTTAGAACCATCTCTCTGTCTCCTTTTCTTTGCAAATTATACAAGAAATAGTCTGACTCTGGAATTCCACCTTTATTACCTTGATGATTTGCTGGTACCTTAAATATTTGACAGATAACATATGGTCCAGAGATGTCAGACCCCAGGCCCAACCTTCCAGAGACAGAAGGAGCCCCAGAGCCAGCCAAACATGGAACTAGAAATACCTCTCTTATAGACTTACCCTTATCTAGCCTCTGCTGGTTTGTGTTCAGTTTCTGCTTCTTGGGATTTGGAAAGAGTTCTTCTTAGTGCCATTTTTTTTTTTCATGTCACCTGTGAACCAAGGAGACTAGATCTATGTTTTACTGCTGAAGTCATCCCTAATTTTTCTCTATTTCTTTGTTTCAATGTTTCCTTATTCAGCGAATATTCCATACATCCCTTCATCCACTCTAGCACTCAAACCTTCATGTGAAAGAGACAAAAAATGGCTATTTTCATGCTTGCATATGAGTGAGCTCTCACATGAACACACAGTGCAAAATAACATGGAGCCTACCTTGTAAGAATAGGAAGCACTTATCTCAGAGATAACCTATTTATTGTTAGGAAAAGAGATTAACGTTCTGTCTTGGTGTTAAAAGTTGACATCACCGAGTATGATTTGGGAGGAAAGAAAGAAATCATCAAAACAGAGGAACTAAATTGTTTTGCATTTTAAAATGTCACTATGTTATGTATATATATTAATATGGCATAATGTATAATCATACTGTTATATATAATTATAAGGCACCAATAAAAAAAGAAAAATATGTGAGGGGAATCTAGGAGTTGGCTACTGAGAAGTAAAGAATAAAAAGTTGGGTGTAAAAGAAGACATTTCTGAAAGAAAAGGAAAGGAAGTGACCAGAATTTCCAGTTTTCCAGCAAAATCTCTTCTTACCTTCTTTTGTAGTAAAGGAGATGAGGCTGGGTACATGACTTCCTGGGTAGAGACTGTATTTCCCAAACCCTCTTGAGGTTAATTTGGTCTTATGACTGAATTCTCATCCATGGAAAGTGAGTAGAAGTAGGGTGTGCCACTCCTGGGCCAGAGCCATAGACAGTTGCACTTCTCTTCTACTCTCTTCCCCTTTCCTGCTGACTGTGGCCACTGGGGTATGCCAGCTTTGGCCACATGGTCAATGAAGGTCTGGAGGACAATAAGGCAAAAACTTACTAACAACCATTTCCCTGAGTGATCATGTGGAGCAGAGCCAAAATCTAGCCTGAAAATCTTATTTTAGACTATATAAGATTTATTTTCAGTTCTTTGAGTCATAATATCATGGGGTTTCTTTATTACATCATCCTTTCCTTACATTGGCTATGGCCTTAGATTCATGGCAAATGGCTTCCCAAATAAGATGACCAGTGAGATATTTCCAGTGGTAGACAGCCAAGGAAATAGGACAGAGGATATCTGATATGAAATTTAGGAGGCTACCATTTCTGTACCATGCTGCAATTCTCCTTGGTTATCTTAACATCTGAACATTGAACAGCCTTTTATCAGTGGTGTTTTGGGAAACTGAGGAAAAGGAGTGATGTGTGGCTAAGAAAAGAATAGGTTTTTTTCCGTAGTTTGATAAAATGACCTACAGAGAAGAGATTAAGAAGTAGTGGAAAGAAGAAATTGTAAAAAATGGTGACTAGGAGAAACACAAACTTCCCAAATCCTGTGAGGTATAGTGAAGACATTGCATAGTATGAAAGATGGGGATTCAAGAATTTTCTTAAAGAATTAAAAAATAACTCCAGAATGTTGAAAGATGAGATCAGGCAGGCGGCAGACACTTGGGTTATATCCTTCTCTATTGTTTAAATTCTCCCTGACTTTCAGGCCCCAATTCAAATGTCATTTCCTCCATGAAGTGTGACAACACATGCCATCTCCACCCTTGGATCAGCATGAAAGTGGATACTTTGGGACTTTTCTGTAAAGTTCCATGAATAAGAGTCCTGGGTTTTTGTGGGTAACACTGTACATTGAATATGGCATTTACTATTACACCATTATAAATTTAAAAAAATAATTTATGAAGAGTTTTTTCCTAAAAAACAGGTTGGTTTATAAAGCTGTATTGTAGTCTATTATCAGAAGGCCCCAAAGAGAGCATAGATTCATTTTACAATTTTCTCTAAATGGAAATATGAACTCTTCCTGTACCAAGAAGGCATGACAATTACCTCCCATCTGAGGGTGCACTATCTTATATTAATATCTGAGAGAAGACTCCAAATTCTTAGAACCCCACCCAAAGATGTCAAATTATAAATGTAAAGTTGCTTTTTTTTTTTTTTTTCCTTTCAGGAAAGAACTCCCAATTCACCTTCCTCTGCAGTGGAATAAGTGGCTCAAAACAGCAACTGCTGATGAAAACTCAATTTCCAAATACATTCCATGGCTTATTTGTGGAGGGAAATGTTCTTTACCTTTTGAACTTTCAGATAGCTGGCAAAAACAAATGGGCAGGCCCCCCTTTTTTTTAATTAAACAGGAAAAAATATCACACCCTGACTTGGCTAGTAACCAGAGCCAGGGGTTTCATGGCTATTCCTGAAGGATCACTTCAGAGATGTGAGGCTGGGTGACAGACACGAGGACCAGGCATGGTTATTGTCATGGTGACACTCTCGGTGCCTTCTTAGAAACCAAAAGAAGCCAGGGATTCAGAAAGAGGGTGGTGAGGAGAAGTGCAAACGATTCATTTACTCTGTGTACCATAACCTTGCACCTTATTGACTATAAATCAGAATCATTTGAAAAATCACCACATCCCTTTTCTGTCTGGGCCTGTAAAACTGCTTCATTTAATCCAGCGGAGAGATGCCTGTGGTTTTAGAGCCCTGGGATGTTCCATTCCATGTGCCACATGCATGTGGTTAGTTAATGACCTGGGTGTCTACTGAGGTTTGTGACCACGAATTGTTGCAAAGCTCTACCTGACTCCTTTCTTCTCCTGGAGAAGATGAGAACATTCTTACCCTATTAGTCACTCAGGCCTTCTTTCTGTTCTTTTTTTTTTTTTTTTTTAAATATACAGGAAATGTTCTTATCCAAGAGCACATAATTTGGCCAATAGCTGCTTCCTAGGTTCAGAGCAACTTCACCAACTATCATAAGTTCTCCAAGATAAAGTTTGTAGTAGCACAGCTTTGGCGGTAGAAATGTCACCAAGTTGCATAAACTCAAGGCATGCTTTGGCACCAAGTCACTCTGCAAATATTTATTGAACAGAGTTCATTGGGGTCAATAGGATGAACGGGATGATAGTTATTCCTCATGCCTAGAATTTACCCACAACTCACACAGAACCACACAGGCACTATTTTGTTCTTAAAGGGATACTTAATCATCAAACTATGAATACCTGTACTTTTCTTACATGGAATAGTTGAAGATGAGAATGGCAATAAAGTTGGATATGAGATCCAAGAGGTTGCTATTTGGAATGACTGGAATTTACCCCCTTGGCATTGGGACTTCCAGCAGCAGAAACCAGGTTCCCAGGGATAGTGACATTAAAAGAAAAACTGTCCTGTCCTCCCCATCAATGTTTTCTCACTTAGAGCCTGAGTTCAGACTGTTAGGACAGGAAATCCAAGCCTGAAACTATCTATATTATTCAAAAGAGCCAGTTAAGAAGCAGAGAACAGAGGAAAAAGTTGTCAGTCTACACAGAGTCAATTAATTTGTTATGGGTAAACACTGGTTAGTCATCTGTGATGATTAGTCAACTTGGCTAAGCTCTAGTACCCACTTCTTCAATCACTCTCTAGGTGTTGCTGTGAAGGTATTTTGTAAATATGATTAATGCTTACAGATAACCTCTTTAAAGTATAAAATAAACTTAATTTGGGGATTGAGTATGTAGCTCAATGGTAGAGCACTTGCCTACCAGGTGTGAGGCTTTGGATTCAATAATAATAATAATAATAACAATAATAAATTTGAAAAGTATTCTTATTTTTTAATTTACAAATAAAATTGTATGTATTTATGGTGACAATATGATGTTTTTGAAGCATATTCCACCATGTACATTATGGAATAGTTAAATCTAGCTAATTAACAAATGTATTATTTTGCATGGTATCATTTTTGTGGTAAGAACTCTTAACATCTAAAGCCGGGCATGGTGGCATATGCCTGTAATCCCAAGAGGCTGTAATCCTTGGGAGACTGAGGTAAGAAGATCGGAAGTTTGAGGCCAAACTTAGCAATTAAGCAAGACCTTCAGGAACTTAGCAAAACCCTGTCTCAAAATAAAAAATAAAAGGGACTATGAATATAGCTCAGTGGTAAAGTGCCCCTAGGTTTATTCACCAGTACCAAAAAAGGGACACTTCACATCTACCCTGCATTTTTCAACCTTGCAGTGTATCACCAGTAACTACAGTCCCCATGTTGTTAAATAATTCTCTCGTGCTTGTTCCTCCTGTCTAACCATGCAGATTCATCCTTTAGCTAACAGTTCTTCTCCTTCCACCTACAACCCCAGGCTCTGAGAACCACCATTTTACTTTATACTTTTTAAAAAATATGACAAAACTATATAAATGGTATGCAATTTCATTAAGAGACAAATCATATGTCTATTCTCTACTTTTATGAGATCAACTTAGATCCTGCTATGGTTAAGATCTATCAAGTCTTCCTCAGATCTCATGTGTGAGACAATGCAAGGTTTAGAGGTAAAATGATTGGGTTATGAGAGGTTTAACCTAATCAGTGAATTAATCCTCTTATAGGGATTAACTGAGTGGTAACTGAAGGCAGGTAGGATGTGGCTGGAGGAGGTGGGTCATTGGGGGCATACATTAGGGGTATATATTTTGTCACTGGAGAGTGGAGACTTTCTGCTTCCTGGTATCATGTCCCCAGCTGCTTTCTTTCACCACATGCTTCCACCATGTTCTGTCTGATGTCAGGTCCCAAGGAATGGAGTTGGCCATCTATGGAATAAGACTTCTGAAACTGTGAACCACAAAATAAATTTTTCCTTTAATATGTAAGTCAATATTCTTACATGCATCTGACTCTTGAATTTGTAGTCTGAGATTCATATCATCTGTAATATTATTATTATTTTTACCCTAAGTAAAACTTTTGGAGGTAGCTTATTTTTTTTAGATAAATGCTTCCTGGAACAGGGAATTGGACACCATATGCCCCCCAAAACATTTCCTGCTAACGATGATAGCCTCTGAAAATTGTCACAGGGCAGCATCACTACCCTTCCCTTTGGAAAGAAGAGCGATTTCACTATCTTTATGACAGAATCTTTATCACCTGACATTTAACTTCTTCATTTTTCTATAATAGAAGAATCCAAAAATTTTAGCTTTCTTTGAATAATTTTTTTCCTGTCTGGTCTTTTTGGTCAAAGAGGTGAAAAAGTTGACTAAAACTGATCTTGGCTTATTTATATTTCTGTGCCTGGTTTATTTCGCTTAAGTTACTGTAGGCCAATCTATGTTATTGCACGAGATAGAATTTCTTTCTTTTTAATAGTTAAATAATATCGCAATGTGCCTGTGGTATGTGTATGTGTACACAATCATTTGACATGATATAAAGGAGATCCATAATCCTTGCGTAATCTGGATGGATCGAATCCAGCAAGTTGAAAGGCCTTAAGGACAGAACTGAGGTTTTTCTGAGGGAGAACTTTTACCTGAGGACAGGAGTGAATTCTTGCTTAAGAATTTTCAGCCTGTCCTGTAGATTTTGGACTTCTCTAACCAGCCCCCACAATCACAGAGGACAATCCTTTCCAACATATCTCTCTCCATAGGTAAATGGATAGATGAATGATTGATGGATAGATACACACATACATACATACATTTAGGGATATGTCTCCTATTGGTTCTGTTTCCTAACAGAACCTTAAATGATACTGATACATTATCTCCTCATTAGTTACAGGCAGTAAACAGCCAACTTAGTGACTTTGTTTTCACTGAATCAAATTCATTGCCCAGAGGTAGAATGCAAGGTTAGTAATGACCTTCAGGATATGTCTACACCTCAACTGAACAGAATTTCTATCTATTCTTAACACCATAGCCAGAGATCTCCTACTAAAACATTAATTAGATCCTATTGACCAACTGTTTAAAAATCATCATGGTTTCCTCCCACACCTTCAGTAAATGTCAGGGTCTAACATCATCCTGCTGGGGTCTACCACATCTGATCTTGCTTCCCTGAACCAATGCACCTGCCCTCTTGCTTTTGCTCTGATACTCCAGTAGGCTTTTCTCTTCTTCATGAATGCAAGGCCTACTTATTAGAGCCAAGGTTTTGTTTTTTTTTTTCCTTCATAGCACCTACAATCCAACCATTTAGCATATTGGCTATTTAATGCTATGTTCAAAATCGATCTCCTCTAGAATGCAAAGCTCCATGAACACAGGGATATTTTTCTGTTTTGTTTACTGCTATGTCCTAGTACAGGCAAAAACTGGGCAACTCATTATCATCTATCAAATGAATAATGCATAAGCTAAATTCAGTGGTGAAGTCAAAGAGGTGAGTTTGTATTATTTAAATAAAATATTTGATATAATGAATTTTGGTCTTTTACCAGATATCCTCCACCTCCACCCCACCCGCTCACATACCTTGTCATGGAGCACCGACCTGTGGTTTACTCTTTCTCGGGTTTCATCCTCCTCAACCTTTCTGCAGCAGTGGGTACTTCAGTCATTTCTTCTTTATCAAGAGCCTCTCTTCTAACTTAACTAATTCTGCCCTGTCTATCTGAGAAGATCACCTCTAGTGTTATCTTTTCTGTGTTCTTCTCGGCGGGCCTTAGTAAAGTTATCTTGGTACCTCCCAAAGTCCTTAAGCATGTGTCATTTCTGCTGTTTTTGTGCTATGTAGCATTGGTTTCCCCCTTCAGCAACCACGCATGTAAATGCCAATGAATTCTGGGACTGTGAATTGTGCCTTACACATCTCCAATTCCTGGAGCAACCCAGCCAGTGGCCCATGATGGCAGATTTCCAATTCATATTTCTTGAAGAAATGAATAGATAGATGCTACAGTTTGGGTATGATCTGAGTGTATGCCTCAAAGGCTTATGTGTTAGAGACTTGATCCCCAGATTGTGACGTTGGAAGGTAGTAGAATCTTTAAGAGGCAGAATCTATTGTGAGATGATTGTGTTATTGGAAATGCTGCCTTCAAAAGAGATTAAGGTAGTTATCATGGGACTCTAACTGTTCTTAAGAGAGTAAATTGCTATTTAAAAAAAAAAAGTCCTGCCCCTGCCCCGCTGTCTCTCTGGCATCCTGTCTCATCATGTGATCTCTTCTTCTCATGTGTGCACCTGCCATGATGTCATCCACCAGGTGATGCAGAAAAGGGGCTTTCATCAGAGCTAAGTGCATGTTAGCACAGTGCACTTGAACCTCCAAAATTGTGAGTTAAATAAAGCTATTTTATAGGTTAGTTTTAGCCTCAGATATTTTGTTATAGCAAAAAAAATAATGGACTAGTACTATAGATATCCTTATACCAATTGATCGCTGATCTGCCTGGTCAATGAAATGAAGGAATATGGGGACAAGGAACTGAGATGATGAGAAAAAAAAAAAAAAAAAACACTAAGAAACAGAGAACAAAGAGACAGAAAGGCCTCATGCTATCTTCATAACACCCTAACTCCTACCTTGTACACTAGGGTAAGGGCATATCCAAGAATGAGGTCCAATGCCTCCATGGGTAAATGGAGTTTCTATTTGAAGAAGGTTCCCTCCTCTTGTGGGGAAACACATATGCCTTTTTTGTGTCTTCCCCATACTTAACTTTTGATCAGAGCATTTTTCACCAACACTGGTACACTTGTCTGTGTATTGGCTGGAATATAAGGCCTACTAAAGTGAAGACTGAGTCTGTTTTATTCAGTGATGATCTCCCACTGCAGAGAACAATGTCAAGCCCCAGTAAGTGCCCATTCCATATTTGGGGAATGAATGAATGTGATTAGAAGCATCAGTTTCTGTCCTTCTATGGTTTTTTAGAAAACAGACCAATGATCTTCCATTTGTCTGGTTGGACAGTTGTTTGATTCTGTCATGACCCATTTGTGCACTTACCTAATCAAATCCCTCATATACTTCAATTTCAGTGCCATGAGGCAGGATCATTTTGGTTTCAACATCCGTAGAGAGAAATGTAGTGTTTGGTATATTTTCAAGCCTTGACCAGATTCATTTTCCTAGAGAAATTGAAAAAGGTTTTTTAAAGTAATTTTAGAAGGCAACTAACAAAAGAACTTTCAGCAAATGCTAGTGATAGAAGGTGCTAATGCACTGAAACATAAATGTGCTTAATGCCACTGAACCAACAATTAAAAGTGACTAAAATGGCAAGTTTTGTACAAGGTTTATTTTATCAAAATTAAAAATTATTTAAAGTTTTTAATTTGAAAAAAAAAAGACTTTACGCTTTCTGATATAATCATGCATGTTTTTCTTTTGTGTAACGAAGAAGAAGTTCAATCAATAAAATTCTTGTCAAAGCGGACAAGAAGCAAGTTTCCCTTTCCTTTGCCTCCCTGTCCCTACGCTGGAGCAAATCTCCCTTTGCTTCCCAATTCCTCTCGCTGGAGCTCACGTGCCTTTCCCCATTTGACCCTGGCCTGAGATACAGACATGCTATTAGAGAATGCTTGAATTTTCAAAAATAAGCTTGATAAGTTTCTACAATTACAGTTCCCATATTGCATTCATTTATTTTCCAAATACTCTTGAACAAAGAGTACTGCTTTATATCATTTTCATGTTCAATAAAATGAGTATATAGTAGACTTTGAAGCAGTCCATCATTTTGCACTGAACGCTGCCATCTGAGGGGATCTCAGCATTCTTCCACTGTTATTTATTAGTTCCTACATTTATTGCTTTTTCGAAACTCAGAAATACTGGTGAAACTTAAAACAGCTTAATTAAACTTCAGATGTGGGGTTCTGATAAGGCTGGCACAGAGCCACAGCATTCCAAGATTCTCAAATAGCATAATCTAATTGATTTTTTTTTTCTAGAACACAGAGGTCATAAACACATAGTAATCTGAAACACTTAGTGTCCTGCCAGCTGGCATCTCCTCATTTCCAGTTTCCCTGCACTGTAATTTTGCTCCCATTTGTGAGAAACTGTGGATTTCTCCACTTTGGTAGATTGTATTAAGTTACATGCTATTCAGTTGAGGTATTTTTTAATGAACTAATTACATGTTAGTTAATAATAGAACATTGCTTCAACAGTCAACTGTGGAATATTGCTTTTAAAGAAATTACCTCAATCTTGTAGTAGGAATGTCTGGGAACAGGAATGACCTATGAAAATAATATGATTACCTAGCAGTGAGTTATTGAGTTATAAATAAATGTATGAGCAGTAGATGTCAATATTATTAGCAATGACAACATCAACAACAAAGATGATGTCTATAAAATGCAAATTTTACAAATTTTAGGGTTTTTTCTGTCAAATTATTTTCCTTTAAAATTGTCCGGGCTTCATTTTATCAGTGCATAATAATTAAAAGTGATGAGTCATACTAAGTAGGCCCATTGCTAGACTTCAGTCAAAAGTTCTGGCTATTGAACCTAATGGAGATGGTTGCCCTTTCTTTATAATCTCACTTTTAAAGTTAACTCCTGATTCTACCAACTCTAATTCTAGACCTAATGAATAATCATCACAGGGCACCCAGATTAGTGATCATTTAGCAGATACTGATGATTATCCCTTTAAGATTTGTCTTTCTAGATTTGCTGGTTCTAGAACTGCCCTAAGATTCATTCTTCACCCTTGCCTGCTCTGCTTTGCTTTGCCTGGTTTTCCCTGCCTCTCATGTTAAGCACATCCACCTAGACTCAGCTCATGAGAAAGAAACACTGGGAGGAAGTCAGAGAGTGTAGGACAGGCAGGGGGAGGTGAGGGCATTTCTTTCTCTGCCTCTGGTGGTGTCTCTATCAGCAACTGCCTCTCTCTCACCCACTTGGTAGGCTCCTCATAATTCCTGTTTCTAGCCCAGGGGTGGTAGCATCTTCCTGCTCTTGCTAATTTCTGGCTTGCTTCACTGTCCATTCAGCTTCTTGACCTTCTATCACCACCCAAACGAACTGCCTGCGTTCAAGTTCTACTGTTCTCACTAGTCCATGCTTTTTATTTCCTGGAAGTCCATGGCAGAGATACCAGCCTAAAAATCACAGTCTCCTGAGGCTATAGCCATTTTCCATTCTTTTCAGATGCTTATTATTGCTTCACTTTTTTTAAAAAAATCACATCTTTTTTATGTAGAAGTGTATAAAATATTTTCCTCTTTTAAAGAACACTTCAGATTTGAGAGGTGAGCAAAAAGAAGGGGGTGGGCAGTTATTTATAAAGTACTGTAATTTCTGCCTAACTTTCTGCATCCTGGAGTTCCACTTCTCCTACACAGCAGGGCACACATTTTTGGTGAAGTCACACACACCCAGGGACATGATGTCATCTTGCACATTGTGTTACAAACAGGTTTAATAATGCTTTGTTGCATCTTAAACCCTGAGACGGAATGCTCTGCTCTAGCAGCCAAACCCAGGATCCATCTGGTAGACCCGTTACTCAGCGACCCCAAGAGCTCAGCACATTTCTTCCTGTTGAGATAGAGCAGAAATGATTCTCACAGATTTAAAACCCAGTTTTAAAACACAACAATGATGTCATCAATATGATTTTTTTCTTTGCGCCTCTTCTTTCTCTTCCTCTGTTTATTCCTCCTCTTTTCTTCTCCTCATTCCTGCTTTCGAAGCCCTAACTGAGATAAAGTCAATTAAAAGTAGCTGAAAATTTAGTGGCATTTTTCACAAGTCAAGCAATCTGGAACTTTGCCTATCCCATCCACCTATGGGCTTAGCAGTAACGTAGAAGGACACATCAAAAAGAGGTGACCTAGACCCTGTGTCACACATATGACTTCTAATGTGGTAAAATCGTGCCCTCCATAGGTGTCGTTAATTGCTGTGTGTCCACTATTACAATCCAGAAACCAGAATCATACTCACTCCTGTCTCCCTCTCTTCACCCCCATTAGGTACAGAGTGCTCTTTTTCTTCACTTCCAGTCTTGCTGACCACTCCCTCAGCTGCCCCCAACACCCAGCATCCAGACCACACTCATCATTTCCTGAGTTCTCCATGAAAGTTCTTACATCTCTTGTGACAACTTGTGCTATTCTTCATTACTTCTTTCACTAAAAAACCTGAAATTATTATTTAAAGTCTTTCACAAACGTTACTTACTCTGAAATCCACCCAGATCTTCCAGGGAAAGAAAGCAGATTAAACCCATGCTTAAAATTGACCCTAAATATATAGTACAAATAAATAAATAATATATAATTATATATATATGTGTGTGTGTGTGTGTGTGTACATATACATATATACACACGTATATGTACATACATATATACATTTGTTTCAGTCTTTTCTTTTAGGTAACTAGTTTTTCCTTTACTCATTTCTCAATTTTTTCTGTATACCCTGATTTTTTATTAACTAAAGTTTTTAAATTTATTTTTAACACATAAAAGAAATATATACACACATATATCTTCAAAGATAAGAAGAACAATAGAAGGGGAAAAAATTGGAAGTTAGTAGATGGATGAATGGTAAATAACGTAGACATACAAGGAATAGTAGTACTAAGCCCACAGGAGAAAAAACTGGAAACCAACCCAGATACATACTGCATAATCCCCCAAACCTCAAAATTTGTCCTATCAAACACATTGAGAAGTGAGACTGAAGGGAGTAGATAAAATAAAGAAAATTGGAAGTATTTTTACTGAAATAGGCAGATGGCCAGTTCCCTGGCTCCCTGTGCCCAACTGTCACTCCATAGTTTATTGTCTAGAAAGCATAAAACACAGGGTCTTATGTGGTAGCAGGCACAGTTGTTGGTATATATGTTTTACTGGAGAAAAGCAATCTTATGATACTGAAAGCAAACACCCCAGCTCTTTGCATCCACTGGTTCCCAGAGCACAAGCTGCCAAGCAGGACGTTGGAAAAAATCTTCCATGGGAAACATTTCCTTGCCAAAAGGAAAGATATAAAGGATTGAGAGTGGAGATTCTCTATTAAAGTTGCCCAGTCAAATTACTCCACAAACTTACAATTAGCAATTCTCTTTTGTGGACTCAAAATATCAAATCAGTTTATGAATGCTCTGCTCTTAATTATAAAAATTACCAGAACTTTGAAGATAGCTTCTAAAATGAACTTATAGATCAGTAAAGAAATTCCCTTCCCTCACCCACACATATCACACAAAATGACTTAGTTGAGACAAAGACTTGCAGAGAGAAGACATTGATAATTGGAACTGTTTTGAATTAATAGCATTATGGAGCTAAAAGATTAATGAAACCATGTAATAAGAACCAAAGATTACTTAAAAGAGAGAGGGAGGAAGGAAAAAAAGAAGTGGTCAATAGAAGACAGAGGGGTACACAGAAAGATAGAGAGAGAGGGAGAGAGAGAGAGTCAGGATCAGTATGCATAGTCCAAAATCAAAAAAGTAAAAAACTAGGAGTTCCACAAACATTAGAGAAATTAATAGAGGAAAGGCAAAACAAGTAACCAAAACCGAAGGATAAGATTGAAACCATGTGCTCAACAAATTACACAAAAATATACCCATATAACTCATATCACTATAAAATTTCAACAAAGAGAAGCTCCTAGGTCACATACAGTTATAATAATAATAATAATAATAATAACAATAATAGTAACAATAATAATAATAATCAGGAATCAGAAAGACTTTGGAATTCCTGCAACCTGAAAGATAGAAGGCAATTAAGCAGTGCCTTCCAAATTCTGAAGGAAAATTATTTCCAGTCTAGACGTCTAGACTCTGATAAACTGTCAACCAAGTATGAGAATAGAATGAAGATATTGTTAAATCTAAAATGTCTTAAAACCTTATCTCTTCATTTCTCTCTTGCACAAAACTACTAGAGCATGTACTTGCTCAGAAAAGATTGTGAACTAAGAGACGATGTGGGATCCTTGCAGTTGGAGATCCAGGACAGGAACAAGGCAAAGGGAATATCTTGGTTGTACATATAAAATAAAATAGAGCTTAAAATGAGAAATTTATTATTTTAATTCTAGGTAAAATAAAAAAGTATGCAAGAAAGAAAATGTAACCAAATTTTACATAACTCTATTGAGAATTTTTCATAACCAAAATACAGAATTATTTGCATGTTTGCATTATGTGATATAGAATAGTGGCTTTAAAAAGAAAAATCACTGTCAGGCAAATGGAGGGTCTCATTTCTCTCTGGCCACAGTGCATTGCATGACTGCAGGATACTATGTATCACGTGAGTTTTGGCTACCTGGATGTCATTCTCTAATAGAGTGTGAACTCCTATAGGGCACGAACCTGCATTATTCATGTTTCTTTTCCTGCTTAGCATGATGTTTAATATTTGACATTCAATAAATACTTATGGCAAGATTGTTACAGAGTTATTGCCCTTAATTTTACAATACGATATTATAGGAATAAAATGCAATTCTTCTTCCAAATTAGAAATATCCAAATGTTTGCACACAATGATCATATCTGCTGTTTAATCTTCTTGTCCCTGGACTAAAAATCCCCTATGAATTCATTTTTGTGGATCATATTTAAAGTCCACTCACTGTTTTGGTCATAAACTTCCAGTTAGCTCTAATTAGTCTTCATCCATCACAAGCACTGGATAAAATATTACAATGTGTGATCTGACCTGTGTGGATCAGGTAGAATTCCCACCTCCTTAAATCTAGATACCATATGTCATTGAAAGAACGTGCAATCACATTACATTTTCTATAAACCATCTTTTCCTTTTGTCACATACTTAGCTTATAGTCTCTATAAATCTTCAAGTCTTTTTCTAATTTATTTCTGGAAAGTTTCCTCTGCCATTTTCTGTGGGTACAGGTGATTTTAAGTTTCAACATAAGAGTGTATGTTTTTCCTTTTTATGTTTTTTTAGAACCTCATTGAGACTATTGTATTAAGATCCTGTGAGTTAATGCAATAACTCTCTTTCCCAACTTCCTATGACCTACAAATTTTATTTGCACACCATTATAAATTAATCCAAGTCATTAGTAAAAGATGAAGATTGAAGGTTGGCACAACATTAAATGCTCCCCTTTGGGGTGACTGAATCTCTTAAAGAGCACATACCAAGAATAACCATACAACCAATTTCCAAACCCCTGAATACTTTATGTCATTCAGATACATATTTACTTTGTCTACACAGATATGAAGATCCTTGTTAAAATCCTTGTCTAAGTAACAACAACTATAACAAAACACACAATTCAGTATGTATGTGCTTGCTTTATTTTGCTGCAGTGACTAAGGACCTGACAAGAACAATGAGAGAAGAAAAAGATTATTTGGGGGCTTATGGTTCCAAAGGTTTCAGTTCATAGATGGCTGATTCCATTCCTCAGGGCTGGAAGTGAGACAGCCCAACACGGTAGAAGAGTGTGGTGGAAGAAAGCAGCTCAGGACATTACCAAGAAGCAGAATGAAAGCCAGGGAGACACTACACTAACCAGACACAAAATATATACCCCAAAAGTACACCCCAATATCCACCTCCTCCAGCTACACCCTATCTGCCTAAATTCGCCCCTCAGTTAATCCCTATCAGGGGATAAGTCACTGATTAGGTCAAGACTCTCAAAACCCAATCATTTCACCTCTAAACCTTCCTGCACGTCTCACATACGAGCTTTTGTGGGGAACACTTCACATCTAAAACAGTGTCAGACACTCTGCTTAACAACAAATAGCATAGATTTTCATATTGAAGCTCATGAAGTCCTTACAACAACTCCTAAAGCCACAGCATTTCTCCGATATACAAAACTAGTAGTACTGTCGTCTTGCTACCTATGTTTGTAGGGGCTTAGGTATGTCTTCTCTTGGCCAGAAAGAATCCTGCAATTAAGCAAGGATATTAGCAGTTTCAACACAGAATTTCCAAAACTAATTCAATTATATAACTCCATTTCTCAAGGATCGTACATTATTCAGAGAAACACAGTTGGAAAATACTGTACTTACCATTTTTCAGCTGCTCCAGACTGCTTCACTAACCTGCAACTGCTTTGCTTCTTCAGGGCTTTGACTGAAATTGTTCTTTCCTACCTGAATATCTCCAGCTTCTCTTACTTTCACAATATTTGTAAGCTTTTTGAATATATGGCATTTAAATTAGGAAGGATGAATAGGGCTTACCTACTATAATAGCTTACTATATAGAAGCTTAGTAAAATCTGTGTATTGGTCAATAATTTAAATCTTTTGATTTATTTCAGTTGTCACTCTGGTTGTCCGGTAACTCTTTTTTTTTTTTTTACTTTATTTATTTATTTTTGGTACTGGGAATTGAACCCATGGTTACTTTACCACTGAGTCACATCTCCAGCCATTTTTATTTTTTATTTTGAGATAGGGTCTTGCTAAGTTGCTTAGGGTCTCACTAAGTTGGTGAAGTTGGCCTGGAACTTATAATCTTCCTGCCTCAGCCTCCTGAGTTGCTATAATTACAGGTGTACACCACCACACCTGACTGTCCTGTAATTCTTGTTGGGGATAATGTGGAATTTTTGCACTTCCTAAGACATCTGTGCACACCTGATCCTGATCCTGCCTGGGGATTGCTCTGAGGAGCAATCTGTCTGAGCAGGAGAGATGTTAGCCTTCTCAGTTTCTGAATCTAGAAGCAGACTTTGAGATTTGAATGTTGGAGTATAAGAATTGATAGACGTGTTGTGTCCAGTTGATTAAATGTTTTTAAAAATTGCATCTAGTTAGGGATGGGGGATATCACCTCTCCCTACACAGCCCTTGAGTATGAAAAAGTGAGCAAAGAGGTGGAGTTGCCTGGTCTTCAAATTGCTACTCTACCTCCATGGACAGGCTCCATGATTGCTTATAAACATTATTACAATCGCTTCAGGGAGATTATGTTGGCTATAGAGTCACAATCTCAAAAACTGAAGAGTAATCACATCCATGAGTTATTTTAATAATAAATTATTTGCTTGCATTTCAACTCAGAGTGGTTGAATTTTGGCCTCACTTTTCACTTAGCAAACATCTCAAACTGGTTTTCAAATACTTTTGATCTTCTATAACCAAAGTATGTTTAGCTAAACACTACCTCCTTGGTTTTTAAAATCCACATGTTCTTTATAGGAAATGTTGCTGACATTGTTTTGACTCATTTACATCTTAAATCATCAAAATACTGTTCGGGAAGGGTGTTCTGATGTCCAAGAAGACTTTTCAAGCATTTTTATAAACTGTTTTTCTTAAAAACAGGAAGCTGCACTTTGCCAAGAATAAACAATCCGAAAGCTCAAGAGGTAAAATGTTGCTTGAAAACTCCAAACCTGCAGTGGGGAGCGGGTTCTAAACTTGGCAACACACCTTTCCTCATCCTTTTGTTTAATGTGGTTGCTCGTCTTCCTTTCAAAACTAAATCCCTAAAGCCAGGTTAGGACACAGGGTAAAAGGACAAACAGGAGAACAAAATAAACAAGAAGTAGCAGTGAAACTTAAGACAGAATTTATTTCTAGGCTTCTTTCAGAGAAACCAGTGACATTATGCACCAGGGGCACCACCAGTTAATTTTCCTCAAAGTCCTCATGAAAATTTAGGTCCAAGACAAGTAACCAAGAAAGTATTCTTCTCACCTGCAGTCTCCTGCCCTTACCCTCAGTCCTCAACTCTCCCCATTGCAGACAGAATGTGCAATGCATGCCCCCATTCAAAAGATGAGCCTGTTCCAGATCTGAGAACAGCTGTAAATCAGCAAGCCTTGACTTCCATAAACCAGAAAGTACCACATCATGGGGTTTTGACTGCCAAAAAGGACTCCGCCCAGTTTTGATTCTGTTTGGGTCCTAAGAACATTTGCAATGGTGTGTGTGGTAGATGGCAGTGTGGGTGGGCAGCACTGAACAGCCCTGTACCATCCCACAGGCAAACATTTTTGGCTCTACTCATAGACCTTCCCAAGTACTGGCAGAGTGCTTTACCGGGTGCTTTGGTTCCCAGAAGTAGGCATCTCTGAAATTTAGGTCCACTTCCAAATCTTCTGAATAAAATGCAAAGCTCTCCCTGGCCTGCCTATTTGAGGCAGTGGATGCCAGAGACTTATCTGCATTTTTTCCCATTTATATCCTAATTCTGAATTTAGTTTTCTTTTCACATTTGGCCCTAGAATTCAAGAAAAGGGGGAGAGAATAACCCAATAACAACAAATTAAAAAAGCTATTTAACTTAAGTTTATCTACATTTAAACAATGAAATAATCATTTTGATAAAGTTGTTAGATTCACATTGCATGCCTTTTCTAAGCAATAGGACCATGAAGTTGAAAACATTTAGTATTTTCTTCATCTCCTCCTCTATTCCAAATCAAATACTAAATTCTACCTTTCTTTTAAAATTATAAGACACATAATTTATCTCTTCTCCCAAGTTGTCTCTGAGCCAGTCAAAAATTCCACCACATTTAAAATGATCAAATATGCATATGGAATTTTCATTAGAAATTTAAGGGACACAGTTATACTCAATTCAATTGCTAGAGCATGTTTTCCACCTGCTGCCACTTATAACAATCTCAATTCACCCCCTTGTACTAAAATTGTTGGGTTATTTACACATGAATTTCTTGGAGAAGGTAAAGAGGCAAAACCAGGATGTAAATATGTTTTTTCTTTTGTGGTTTTTCACAAACAGGGAATGCATTTTCCTTTCTCAAAATGCATATAAGAACTACGGGAAAAACTAAATGGTACATGTGTCAAGGAAAGCTTGAAGACTTTTAAAAGACTATTAAAATGCCTCTGAAGGGGATAAAGTTTTATTCCCTTTATCTTACTTTTCCTCCTTCCCCTTTAATGAGGCATAACCCCCTAAGTTAAGGCCGTTCTTATATTGGAAAAGTAATAACTGAACAGTTCACCAGGCATGTGCAGAAGGACAACTGCAGTCCAGGGAGTTTGGGCTAATAAAAAAAACTACAGTTTGGCAAAATAGGAAGACAGAGGCCATACATAGGGAGTGGAAATCAAGCTGAAGGTAAGCCATAATTTGTTGAGCAGAGGTCTGCACTGAAAGGGGTATTCTATAACTGTAGCCCATCTTGACCAAAACACAAAACAAAACCTACAGCTGGCAGTGTGGACCAACACTTAATAATTATTAAGATCTCCTTTATATCACAGGATCCTCAGGTTCTCTTTCTAGGGATCTTTATTTTTTAATTAAATGTCTGTGTGTTCATACCCAGCGTCTACTGTCTGGACTAATACAAAATGTGGAGGTGGTGGTGGCCAAGAGGGATTGTTTAAATTTCAGTGAAATTTCCAAGACCATACTAATCATATTCTATAATTGTGTAATTGAGAGATTATTTGAGTGAAAAGTCTTTTAAAAATAAAATGATTGTCTTAAAGTTTCAAATTTAAGTAATAACACAAATTCTAATCTTAACTTGTAAGTGATTTAATATGACACATACACATTTGTTTCCTTGTTCATTTATAAACCCATTTTTTTCTCTCTGACTTAAAATATTCTGTGTCTGGATAGAAAGCAAGCCCTTTCCTCCTCCTCCTAATTATTGTCTCCAACAGACAGCTCTCACCTCACAGAGTTCATTATGCCCCTATTCAAGGCAGTTTTTCCTCCAAACTTCCCTTTTTTTCCTGTCCACAGCATCATGATTCTCTCAATTACTCAAACTGAGTACTTTGAAATTACCTCTGACACCCCCTTCCTCTTTCTCTCTCACCCCATACACTCACCTATAGGAGCTGTCAGTTCATCTCCCCAGTGTCTCCAACAGCTACTCCTTCCATCCTGATTGCAGCTGCTGGCTCCTCCTCACTCAGCCCTAATCATCTCAAACTTCACCTCTTGCATATGTTCTTGACTGGGATCCCTTTCTATTCTTTTCTCCATCCAATCAAACTGAAATACCCCAGCCAAATTAAACTTTTTTCTGATGTCTCTTTGCATGATTAATGCAGAGTATTAAACTTTATAATTACATACATTATGAGGCTTATCAATCTTTGACTTAAGAGTCCTTCCTGACTACTGTACTGTCCTAAGAGAGTGCAGAGCCTTCACCTGGCATTAAATGCCATCAATTATCTGGCCCCTTTTATTATGTCTACACTCCTGTCCCATGCTTTCTTGAAAATACCAGGGCTAATCAAATTAATGTCTTCACTGCTCCCCCTAAAATCAACCAAAATCCCCTCTGAAAATCTTGGTTCACTCAATGCCCTAGGCCTAAACATTCTTCATTTTCTTCTTCACTACCTCAACACTACACATTTTGACTTTCTCAGTTTGATTGACACCTTCTTCAATAGACTATTGTATTCATATACTCTTCTGTAATGCTATATTGATTCTCAGACTATATAATGAGCTACTGAGAATTCATTTTCATAATCATCTCTTTATTAATTAAAATTATATCTTCATATATTCCTTCCTGTAAGAAGTATAATCTTGGCCTCAATTAAACCAGAAAATTAAAATTTAAGTAGCCAGATTCAGACCAAACTTCACATATCGTTTTCACAGCAACCCTGAAGGATAAATAGTTCTTCCATTTAACAAACCAGCGGACTGGGGCTTAGTAAACTTGGGACAATTTCTTTAAAAAAATCACAATTAAGTAAGTGCTGTACTAGAATTTTTTCAAGGAGTTTGAAAGATAATTAAATGAAATAGTGCACAGGTCCAGAATGGGATACACAATTAATACTGCTAAGTAATATTAATGTGTCTGGGGGCTATTTCGAGGTATGTATTTGATTTCCTCCAGGAAAGCAAAAGACCAGGTGCTGGCCAAAGTACTTAAATTTTTGTCTTGATTTTTCCCCTTAAAGTTTAAACTCTTATAAGGTCTCTAATGATTTGTAAGGAGATAAATGAGAAGTTTGTGAGGAGGGGCAGAACAGATTTAAGAGATGGGAGAGTAAATTTTGTCTTCCTCACACAATAGAAGGTGATGCCTGAGTTGGGGGAATAGGGATAGAAAGACATAAAAGGATGATAAGATGGAACTTATCAATTCTGGGACTGTGAAGACCCAAGATCTGTCTCCTGGGAGCAATACAAGAGTCTATTAGACACCAAATAATAGTAATTTACCAGTTTTTATAAAAACAAACTTATTCTCTCCATAGTCTTTCTCATAGGAAAGCACTTCTTTACTTGGAGTCATTTTGGTTTCCTTCAGTAGCTCACATTCCATATCCAATCAATCAAATCATATCTTTAGTTCTACTTTCAAAATCTGGGAGATTTTTGCCAGTTTCAAATAGTTGCATAGAATTTTGCTGTTGAGTAGCCTCAATAATAGTCACTTACTAATATTTATTTGATAAGTGAATGAATGAACTTGAATTTGTATTAAGACACTGAACAGGAAAGATTGGATGCCTGATATGGAAACAGACAGCCTGAAGAATGATTCTAAAAGGGTGACATGAAAATAGCAGAGAACTAAGAGTCTAAGGGGGCCATATTATAAAGGAAAATAAGTGGCTATGGCTACAGATTATGTGACTTTTCTCCCTTGGATAGTGGGAGGCTAGGATCCTCTCCTTAAACCTGAGTGAGGTGAGTGGACTTTAAGATGGTTTGCAATTTTCCCCACCTCTTATTATCCACACCCTTATGTAATCTCCTCCCCTTTTATTCACTTGGAACTTGTACCTTGCTTCTAATCTTTGGAAGATAGCACAGATGTTTATGTTACACAGAATTATAATGTTGGTCTTGCTAGCAGACCCTTCTTTGCTGCCTCTGATGAAGTAAGTAACTGTGCTGGGGAGGCTCACATGGCAGAGAACTGAGGATTTCTTCTTAGAAACAGCCAGCAAGAAATCTAATCTCCCCAACTGAAAACTCAGAAGGACCCTACTTCTGTCAACAACCACCCACACCTTCCCTGGTAGACCTTCAAATGAGAACTCAGCCCTAGCCAACACCTGGTTGACAGCCTTGCAGAGGACACAGCCAAGCAAGGCCCAAATTCCTGCCCCACAAAAATGATGAGATAATAACTTCACTTTGTTTTAAGTTGCTAAATTTGTGGAAATATTGTTATTCAACCAAAGATAAGCACTATCCTAAGTGAGCTCTGTGACTACTCTATTGAATAGAATATGGGGGTGTTTTTGTGACCGTTTCTTAGCTCTGGTCTTAGGAGGCTGGTAGCTTCTACTCCCTGTCTCTGGGAATACTCAGTGAGCCCTGGGCCACTATGTAGAAGTCTGGTCCCCTGAAGCTGCTGTAATGGAGAAGACACATGTAGGTTAACAGTTCCTGCTGAGCCTAGCCTTAGACACCATCCCTCACAAATAGTCAGCTATGTGGTCAAAGCCATCTTGTATACACCCTGACCAACCCTTCCATCGGATGGATACCATAAAACAATGCCAGTCAGCACCACGGGAAACAGAAGAGTCACTCAACCGAGCACTGTCCAAATTCTTCAACAATAAAATGACAAACAAATAGTTGTATTTAAAACTACTAAATACAGAAATAAATGATTATGAAGCAATCAATATTCAAAATGATGTTTCTGGAATAACCCATGGAGACCCAGGAAGGATAATAAGAAGAGTTTACCAATCAAAGCTTCAACCATATGTAAGGTCTGGATGGGGAATGGAAGAACAAATACATGGAATAACCAGGATTAAGTTTCCCTCTAACACAAGTATGAATCTTAGAAAATAAGCCAATATTCAATATGTATTGAACACTTGAATTTGAAGGCTAAGATTCATACCATCTCTAATATTATTATTCTTATACTAAGTACAAAATGTTTTGGTGGCAGTTTATTCGTTTTTAGATGAAGAACAAAGCAAATTCATAAGATGGGTTTCATCACACAATTAGGAAGAATCGCCCATTCCTTTATCAATCTTTTTGTTATATACCATATATTCATGAAGTTTCAAAGTACTGAACCTAATTGGTGCAGCCACTCTGGAAAGCAGTGTGGAGATTCCTCAGAAAACTTGGAATGGACCCACTTTGACCCCATTATCCCACTCCTTGGTTTATACCAAAAGGACTTAAAATTAGCATACTACAGTCACACAGCCACATCAATGTTCACAGCTGCTCAATTCACAATAGCTAGATTGTGGAACCAACCTAGATGCCCTTCAACAGATGAATGGATAAAGAAAATGTGGTATATATACACGATGGAATATTATTCAGTCATAAAGAAGAATTAAGTGGATGATGATATATAATGGGGGCGGCAGGTAGGGAGTGAGAGAAGAATGGAGGAACTTTATGTAGAAGGAAATGAGAGGGAGGGGGTATGAAAAATGGTAGAATGAGACAGACATCACTACCCTGTGTACATGTATGATTACACAAATGGTATGAATCTATATCATGTACAACCATAGAAATGAAATGATATGTCCCATTTGTGTACAATGAATCAAAATGCTGTTTATCAAGAATAAATAAATAAATAAATAATTTTTCAAAAAAGTATGTCATCACTTATATTTTCTTTTGTTCTTTTTGTTTATATTTGAATCTTTTCTCCATTTGGACTTATTTGGACGTAATTTGGGACCTAACAGTTTTGCTTCAGAAAGAACCAATTATGCCTTATTTATTACATAATGCATTATTTGCCTACTATATTGAAAATGCCACCCTTATATTAAGATCTTATTTACCACTGCACTTTCAATTTGTTCCTGATTTATTTTTCTATTCCCATACTAACAAAATGTTAATATTATGTTAGTTCAATTAGAGGAGGAAAATTGAATGTAACTTAAGATAGTGAGTTATTTAGTAAAATTTTAAAATTCTTTTCTCTCTTTCCAATACTCTTATTGTTTACATACGTAGGTTTCTGGATCTAAGCTCATGTTTTTTTCTCTCAATATTGCCATCTCATATGATTTTTCAGAGTACTAATTTAGGTCTCAGTAGGGATTATCCTCCTCCTCATCAACTCTATTATGTGAGTTCAAACATTATTTACTTTTTAGTTCCTGAAAATTTGCTTTGTACTTTTCCTGAATATTCCCTCTGCCTGTTCTTTTTCCATTTTTCCCAACCATTCTGTCCTGCTGTATTCTTCATGATGATCCTCTGACCCTGCACCTTCTTCAGATCAGTGGGGTTAGACCCAGGGGACACACCTTGGTGCTCCTGTAGGTAGGAGCCACAGCATGAAGCAGGTCACCACCCGCTGTGGAGGACCTGGATGGTAAACCTCTCTGCTGCCCAGTTGCCTCAGCTAGAGGCTTGTGCTCATGTACTTCCCAGGTGGCAATGAATCCGCCTTCCAGGTGATTCTCAGTTCCTTAGGAGCAGAGAGAACACACACCCCCATAAACCATTGTCACCTTCCCTCCCTAGGGCTCAGTGTCCACATCTTCACATGATTCACACTCATCACCTTCTCATCCTCACTGTAGGACTCTTGAGAGTTCCCAGCTCTTGTCCAGAGCAAAGGAGAGAAAATATCAGATCTATTCTTCAAAGCTTCTATAAATCTGGCCAACAAATACACACGCTATTTTCTCCCCCAAAGTCTGCCAGTCTGCTACATACTGGGACTAATTAGATATGGGTGTGTGGATTAGTTGGTGATGAAAGTTAGAGGAAATTGAGGGGCACATAAGCCTAACTTTCCCTGAATTCTAACTCGGAGTTTGAGTTTTGATAGTTGAATTAAAATACCAGACATCCAAGTGTAGATTCTGAGTAGGCAACTGGATATAGCAGGTGCTAGGAACTAAATGCTTCTGTAACCCCAAGTTCATAGGTTGAAACTTATTCTTCAATGAGAGGGTGTATGGAGATGGAGCCTTTGGGAGGAGGATTTGTGCCCTGATATGAAGAGATGAAGAGATGTGTCTGTTCTCTCTCGCTCTCTCTCCCTCCAGCATGTGGGGACACAGGAAGAAGGCATTCATATGTAGGCCCAGAAGTGGATTCTCACCAGATGCAAAAGCAGGGACTGCCGGTGCCTTGATCTTAGACTTTCCAGCCTCTCAAACTGTGAGAAATAAATGTCTATGGTTTGAGAAGCCCAGTACGCAATCTTCATTATAGCAGTCCATAATAACAAAGACACTGGGGCTTTATTGAAAGATCTAAATTTGAGAACATTCACGAAACCTGAAGACATGGATTCAGGTAGAGGATACAGTACGGAGTGAGAAGAAAAGGGACCTGGGATTCAGCCTTGAGGAACACCAATGTTTAAAAATCTGATCAGGGCCTGTCAGTTAAAAGAGGATGCTGAGAGACAGCAGAATCCGAATAGGAAGAGAAATAGAGTGGTGAGTCACAGAAGCCAGTGAAGAAGATTCCCAGAGGGAGGACATCCTTAACTGACCAGGACAGCCATCAATGCTATTGAGCGATCAGGTACTGAAAAGAATAGTTAGAATCACACAGTACATAGACGTCATCTTACCAAGAACCGTTTCAAGAAAAGTGAACGTCAATAATAAATTCAAACAATGCCAAGCATTTCGTTTTACAGAGTTCACGTCTGAGACAAGCCGTAACTGGAGAGTACATGGGAAGCACAAGTCAAGGAAGACGTGGCTGTGTTATTAAACTTCAGCCATAAGTCTGGCCTCTCATTCATGCAACTGCTTTTTTCCAGCAGCTCACATATATCACTATCTCATACCTCATCCACTGTTGTCCAAGTTTTTTTCTAAGTTTGAAACTCTGGATAGAGTGACTTGGGTAAAACTAGGAGTTGATTATTTGACTATTTCTAGTTGGACGAAGCAATCCGTTTTAAGTTTGTTTTTTTCTAAATTTTTTCCCCCCTTAAGCTCTTTTCTTTCCTTACTATCTCAATAAGTGGACTTATGTTAATACTTAAAGAGAATGATAGGGGATGACTCACTCCTCCAAAAGAAGCCAGTGCTGAAAGATATCACACTGTTACACACTGCATGGCACTTAAACAACCAACAAATTTCAGGCATCTTATAGAAATAATTGGTCAACACGAAAATCTCATCAAAGCAGTAGTATTTATAATCATGCAGGCCTTTTAAGTAAAAGAATAATCAGAATACTTCCAAAAATGTGACTGCTTCCTCTAGAAGGATAATTCTAGTACTCAAATAAAAATTTTAAAACTTGAATTTTCACAATACATGGCCCCAGCATTTAGAGGTGAATGAGTCTGCAGTTCTCATACCTTCTATTTCCAATGTAATTAAAATATGCAGCTCTCTGATGGTGTCAAACTTATTTTTGCTCAAGTTTCTGACAGAAGCGATATTTACTTTAAATGATAATAATCCCAGATTCAAGTCTTTGCTTCGTGTTCCTCAACATAAACTTATCGACAGTGTAGGAATGTGAGAAAGCAACAAGGAAAAGGAATGTGTCACAAGCAGGAAAGCCATACCGTGCTAGTAAGAACATTTTCAGGATAATGACAGACCACCCCCATCATTTTGTCAAAAAGGTGCTGGCATAATGGCAGTAACAATGGCGATGGTGAGAAAAGACTGGCGATGATGTTGCTGCAGAAGCTTGCCACAGGTGAGGGAGGAAAGGCAGAAACCAGCTTTGCAAGAGGATGCCCTGGATTCACCATCGGCCAAAGGGTATCAGTGCAAGTCCCCTAGCTCTGAGCTCTCCATCGGAAGCACAGGATTCCCACCACATCGCTGAGGGAACTGGCCATTTTTTGTTGTGTCTGTCAGCCATCGACAATTTTAAAAAGAGGGCAAGTTCCAAAAATGCACTCCCTGAAGTTAGGAGTGTGTGACGTCAAGTTGCAGTCAAATGACATGAGTCACTTGTAGGCAGAATGGTCAGACTGAGCCAATAGAGTTAATCTGGCTTTCGATGCCAAAAAATCTCACTGAAACAATGTTTTGAGGTGACTTCCCAGCTCTCCTATTGCCTTTGCTGAGAAAGGAAGGACCTGCAGAAGGTATGGGTCTCAGTGAACTTGTGACCCTGCTAGCCACATCTGACCGGCTTCTGTAGGGACCTCTGGGTGGTGAAAATCAATGGGATTCTCACATTGATGCCTTCGCTTTAGAGACCCAGAAACTGTACTCAGACAATGACAGATGTTTACATTGAAAGAACATATAAAAATAAAGCTGAAAAAGTTGCTCTGATCTTTTGCTACTGACGAAAATGGAGAGAGTTATCTTCTGCAAAGAAAAGCAGTGGACTAAGATGTACAGAGAGAAAGAAAATTTGAGAATATGTGACCACAAAGAGAAAGAGATGCAAAAAAAAAAAAAAAAAAAAAAAAAAAAAAAAATCCTGAAGGCATTTTAAAGTTGCAGGTCCATTTTATTTCCTTGAAATGCCATTTACTTATGTTCCTTTTTATTTAGGCCTTGATTAGAAAACTGGTTTGTGACATAATACAAGGCACTCCGCAAAATGAAAGAAAAAAAAATAAAAAACAGCTAATGTTTGTTTAATGTTTATTACATCCCTGGCAATGTCCTAGGTATTTATATCAATTTTCTCATTTAACTCTCCCAAAAGAATCATGAGGTCAATACCATTATTATTCTCCATTTATAGACAAGAGAGCTGGGGCATTGGTCCAATTAGTAAGTGAAGGAGCCAGAATTCAATGCAAGCAGTCTGACTCCATAGTCTTCCCTCTTAATCACTAGCTCTGTGCTTGTGTAAACTCATCAAGTCTCACTTTCATCCATCAAATGAGGATAATGGTACTGACCTTACTCATTATGGGATTAAATGTGACGACATATGTAGAGACACCTTGTAAACATTTTAACTCTATGTGGTAATAAGATTTTGTTTTGTTTTGGTTTGATCCTGTTCAATCAGGCATTCATTTTTGTCATTAATCCATTAAACAATCCATCCAAAAATTTACAAATATTTATTGAGCTCATATATGCTGTATATTCTAGCTGTATACATGAATGCATGAGGCATTTATCATGGACATATATATGAGAAGACAGTTGTGTATTTTTTTTGTACTGGGGATTGAACCCAGGGGTGCTTTACCACTGAGCATTACATCCCCAGCCCTTTTTATTTTTTGAGACAAGTTCTCACTAAGTTGCTTCTGGTCTCCCTAAATTATTGAGACGGTCTCAAACTTGCAATCTTCCTGCCACAGCCTCCTGAGTCACTGGAATTATAGGTGTGTGCCACTGCACTAGGCTGGGTATTTCTTCTGTACCACAACCAAAAGCCCTCTTCAACCTTGAAGATGATGGTAAACAAGAACAAGAAAAAGGAGGATGATGAGGAGAAGTAAGGAGAGAATAGGCGAACATTGAAGAAGAGGAAAAAGACAAGGAGAAACTTATTACCAAATCACAATAGTAACAATATGGGCCATTTTTATCATATTACCATTAAAACTATTAAACCCTAGCTGGGCGTGGTGGCACATGCCTGTAATCCGGTGACTCAGGAGGCTGAGGCAAGAAGATCTCAAGTTCAAAGCCAGTCTCAGCAACTCAGTGAGACCCTGTCTCAATATAAAATTTAAAAATTTTTAAAAAGGGCTGGGCATGGAGATTCCATGCACACCAAAGAAAGGTGTGTCAGGTGTAATGGTTGCTGGAGGTGGTACAGTCCACGTCATTACACTTCATCTACTCACACCCTGCTTCTGTACAGACATTTTCAAAAATTCAGTTATATAAACTACATATAGCTACTCCAAAGAGGGAGACAAAACAATTCTTAGCAAGCTAGTCAATATAACTCTGAATCTAGAATTGCTATATGATAGTTACCCAGAATGCCCTTACCATTCTGAACTATTCCTAAAATAAAGTTTTTCAGACTGCCTCAGCTATCCTCAACCTCACTTGCCTCTGTTTTTATCTGCTGTTACCACCATGCCATATGTTTTAGTCAGCTTTCTCACTGAAGTGACTAAAAGACTTGACAATAACAATTTTAGAAGAGGAAAAGTTTATTTGGAGGCTCAAGGTTTCAGAGGTCTCAGTCCATAGATGGCCAACTCCATTTCCTGGGGCCTTGAGGTAGAACATCATGGCAAAAGATGAGTGGTCCAAGACATCACATCAGGAAGCAGAGAGAGACCAAGCTCAGCTCACCAAATACGTACTTCAGAGGCATGACCCCAATGACCTACCTCCTCCAGTCATACCCTACCCACCTTCAGTTACCATTCAGATAATCCTTGTCAGGGGATTAATTCACTGATTGGATTAAGGCTCTCATACTCCAATAATTTCACCTCTAAACCTTCTTGCTGTGTCTCATACATGAACTTTTAAGGGGACAGCTAACATCTAAACCCTAACACCATATGTAAGGGGGGTCCAACCAACTTCATTTAGGAAGAGACTTGTACAGTCTTCTTTCCACTACTGCCCCATGGCTTCTCTATTGATCCTGAAATGTGGGATTCCATAGAACCTCACTTGGTGAGGGCAAGTTTTTATTTCATTTTCTTTTTCATTTTGTTTTGGTACCAGGGATTGAACCCAGAGGCACTTAACCACTGAGCTACATCTTTAGCCCTTTTTTATTTTTTATTGTGAGACAGGATCTCCCTAAGTTATTGAGGGCCTTGCTAAGTTGCTGATGCTGGCTTTGAACTTGTGATCCTCCTGCCTCAGCCTCCCAAGCCCCTGAGATTACAGGAATGTGCCCTCGTGCCTGGCTAAAGGGAAAGCTTTGATGGTTGGGAGATAAGATCTACTGAAAATCTTTCCCTTCTATCCACCTAGAGCCTTCAGTCTTACCTATGTACTATCCTGGAAATACTTTATAATGACTTCACAGAAGACTGTCCTATGAGGTAAGGACTTACCACAAAAGCACTCAGCAGCAGCCTGCTCAGTCCCAGCACATCACTGGCCTTCCCTCCTTACCCTTCCCTCTCAATCTGGCTCTTATAATTTGTACATTTTAATAAAGGAATGGCACATATGCTTTTTGTCTGTTTCTTTTCTCTGAGGAATGTAGGCTAAGATAATATGTCCTAGATCCTGACACTTTCATTAACAAAACTCAGTAGAGAACTGGATGAATAAAACAAAACTTCCATTTTGGAAAAGAAATCAATGAGAACACATAGAATTCATGAGGATATGGCACATATAATGATCTGCTGGTCATAAATTCCAGGGACAACCTGTCCTTGCAATAGAAGGCATCCCTGGTCAACTAATAAGAAGACCCCTGGTTCTACCATATGATTGGATTTCCCTTGTCTGTTGTCTTCCATGGTGATAGACTTTGGAAAGGATGCAATTTCTGGGCCCTGACCATTTGAGCAGCCCACTTCCTGTTGATGTGATTCCTGGATTCCTGGGATTATCTAAGGATTTGAGACATGCAGGCTCTTTTTTGCCAGTCTTGGGGTTGTTTTGGCAGTACATCCCAGTTAAAAATTTAGTAGGCTGCTTGTCTATTTGCTTTGGGTCTACATGCTTGTGATCAATTCCATGGGCTAATACCAAAGCCAACTCCCTTGTCAGTTCAAGGCTCCGTGAATCTAGGCAATTTTGTCCCCTGGAAGCATACCTCTATGTTCTGCCATCTCCCAGTCCCTGTGTAATAGCTAGAGTCATATTCTTATCCTGTGCCTTGAGGCAATTGGAAAACAATATGGTCATGGATGGATGCCCTAGTTTATATTCCTTATATTTAGACTACTCCCTATCTGTGTCTTTGCAGCATGACTGTTTACTTTGTCTTACTAAGAATACTTAGTAGGAGGAGTTTGGAAGAAACCTGATCTATCTCTTAGTTCTGGCTTATTTATTTCCTCTGCCTCTGATGTCACTAACTTTGACTGGAGGTGGAAAGTGTAGCATTTTTATCCAGTAAGATTTCTATTCAGTAAGATTAAATTAGTGGATGCTGGCCTCTAATAATTCTCTGGCCTCTCTTTAGTTCTTTTACTCTTATATTTCATATCTAATCCATAAAGAAATCTGCAAGTTCTACCTTAAAATACATGTTTCACACTGAAAAACTTCCTGCCCCCTTGACCCCGAGCCCCTAGATGGTCCAGTTAATCCATCACCATCTCCTCTGTAGATCCCATAGCAGTCTCCTAATTTGGCATTGAATTTCCTCTCTTGCCTCCTCTCAGGTTATCATGCTTCAATGTTACCAAGAGCTCTCCTTCTAAGATCAAAATGAAACCATGACACTCTTCTGCTTACAACTCTCTAGTAGGTTCCTAACACAATTTAAACCAATTCTAATGTCTGTAACTTATCCTAAAATGCTCCATGTGTTCTGGTCCATCTCCTCTGGTCTTACCCCTGCCCTTGCTTGCTGTGTTTCTGCCACATTGACCACCTTGCTTGTTATTCCTTCCTTGAAATACCAGGTGTGCTCCTTGTTGGAGAAATGCACACTCACTGTAATCTCAGCTCAGGAAACCTCCTCAGAAGAGGAGGTCATCCTCCCTGTGGTAAGAACATGTGTCATGTTCTAGTCCTCCATCCTACTTCACTTATCTTTAATGATTTGTCTCAGCCCAACTTTGGGGGTTATTTTTTTCTAATAGCTTATGTGTGAATTAGAATGAAAAAATGCATGTGATCCAGGACTTGCCCACCCTATGTCCCCTGATGAGGACAGTATTTGGAAGAGTAAGCACTCAATAAATATTCTCTCAGACGTGCCGCCTTCAGCCTAAACTAGTCTCTTGTGCAGGATCTATCTGCATGTGGAGGAAATAGCATATCTAGTACCCAAATGCTACATGAAGTCTTAGCAATGGCACAGAAGTCACCCCCTAAGCACATGTCTTGCCTGCTCATGAGAAAGATTTCCAGCTTCCTACTCTGGAACAAAGCAGAGGCCCTTACTGCTCTACCTCCTCTCTCCTCCACTCAGCAAATCCACTGGAAGATGCGAATGAATGCCCACTTACACCAAATTCTAATACCCGTTAAGATGCTTTTGGATGCAAGCAACAGAGAGTCCAATTTCAGTTCAAACTGACTTGAACAACAAAGGGATTTGTTTTTAATGGTAGTTTTACTTTAAAAAGGAAAAGACTTCCAGAGATGGGCGGGCTGTGGACAGCAGTTGAGTTCCTACTGTACTTCTCTCATCTTGTCTCATGCTCCACGCTCTTCCAGTATTCAACCTGGCTGCAGCGTGGCTGCCCTTACGCTGGCATCCCGGCTGCAGTCATTCCAAGCTCCAAATGTGCACATCATACAATCTGTTATTTTTAATCTTACAGAAATTCTTAAATAAAAAGAAAATAAGCTATTCACTCCCCCGCACGTGCTACTCCATGATCTGGCTACTGCTATTGCTCTAAGAAATTCCTTTGTCTTCTTTCAGGTCAACTTGTTAGCTTGGAGCAAAATCTCAAATTTCTACCGAGTTGATTTTAATCAAGTTGACTAAATCTTTTCCCTCTGATTTGTTCCACTCTCCATCTTCCTCATTCCACTTAATCGTTCTAATTGTTCAAGACAAAATCCTTGGTGTCCAACCTGATTCTCTCTCTCTCTGTCCCTCCCCCTTCCCCACATTCTCTCCATCACCTGTTTGTTTGACCTTCAAATAGAAAGAATCTGAGAACTTTCAAATACTTTTACTGCTACTACCTCACCCCAAACACCATTACTTCCCTGGCATTATTACAATAGATTCCAGCTTCTGCTCTCGTCCCCTTATTATAAATTCCTAACACAGTAGCAAGTTAAAATACTAATCAGACTAGGTCATTCCTTTACTTGAAAACCTCCAATGGCTCCCACTGGGTGTTCCCTCTGCCTGGAAACTCTTCCCCCAGAGAGCCCAGCATCTTGCTCCCCTACCTCTTTTAATAGGAGACTTTACCTGAATACTTTGTTTTCATTTAGCTTCTTCTCAATTCCCATATTCCCCATCTCCTTTCCCCACTTAACTTTTGTCCTTAATACTTATCACTTTCTAATCACAACAAATAATTTATTTTATTGTCTATCTTCTCAAAAAAGAAAAAAATTTTACAAGGGCAGGAATTCATGATTCATGTAATTCACTGCTATATCTTTCCACACTTCGACCCATATCTGACACATAAAATGTTGAATGCACACACACACACACACACACACATACACACACACACACACACAAGGTATATATGGATCAAGGTATCCTGAAACTCAAGAAGAGGGATTGTAAAGTAAAAGGAAATGATCAACAATATAACAATGTCAAATATTTCAGAAAACCACATCAAGTAGACTGATAAATGTTCATAAGGAAGAATGTCATTAAAATGAATGAGGATCTAAAAGGAGCAAGGTGTCCCTAGGAAGATAAGAATGTCACCCAGAGTGTACAATGAGATATTCAATCCTGACAAGTGCAGGACATCGTTCCAGCATGATGACATAGAGAAATGATAGGTACGGTCATAGGAAGCCCCAGATCAGAGGTTGATAGAGAACTCAGTGCTGTGTATCTATCTTCTCTATAAAGTAGGAAATTAATTGTGAAATTATCTTGTGAAAAGGAGAGAGGATGGGTTACGATATTTGAGGATCATGGAAGTTGTAAATGGCCATCGTGGAGCATGACAGGAAGTCAAAGGGAAACATAGGGTGACCCCATTATTCTGTGTAGCACAGCTTTTTGTTTAGTCTTGTTTTCCTTTTGAAGAGAGGTTATCAGTGCAGATGAGTTGATGATTTAGCATGGATGGCTAAATGTTCACTGTGTACATTATGGTAAACAGGTTTTGAAAATTAAATCATGAAACTAATTTCTTGAGCACCCATGGAGCCACAGGTATACCTGTGGACAGGTGCATAGATGTGTGCACAGCTGTTTTTATATATATATGGATAGTTTTTTATATATTGATACTGCACATCCCACACATTCATATAAACACTTTTAATCAGTCTTTGTTATGCCAAAAACAGGACTCATTCTCCCATCATGCAGTGAAAATTTGGAGCTATTACATAGAATTTTCTGTCTTCTATATCAACTGGAGAAATGTTGTATTTCCATTGCCTGTGCAGTATTTAGTGCAATTATGTAATATGTTACCAAATGTTGACCTGATTATTACATTCAAATAGGTTGAAATAGAGAGGAAGGTGGTGATAACTAACAAAATAATTAAGACAGATAAAAATGGTGAGGTGTTCTGCAGCTGCAGGTCTCTAACCTTAAGCACTCATTAGCGAGGTGGTGTGTGTTCAAGTGCAAAAACAAGCGAACAAACAAAACGGGATCCGATTAAACGATACTAATTCAATTCTGAAAATATGCCCCACCGGTAGTAAGGAAAAACTATTTGTGCTCATTTTAAGGATTTTAAATTCCTGCTTAGAGTAAGAATAAGGAAATGAGGAAGGGGAGCAGCTTTTCCTTTCTCTCTTAGAGCACTTTGATTCTGCTCCTTCACATTTCTGAGATTCTTCACAACTTATCTGAGCTGCCTGCCAAAGCTTGCCAAATCCTTTGAGCTGCCTGACAAAGACTCTGGGTTCTGTTTCATGACTGACTGTTGCCTGCATTTTCTACTGTTTTCTGACTGTTGCCTGCATTTTCTACTTCAGGACTTTGCCAGAAGTGTTCGTACACAGGCTCCATTTAGTTGCCGAGCTCACAGTCACTGTGGCCAAACTGTCTTCAACCTTGACCCTAGATCATACATGAAGTTAACCAAAATTAGCTGTTTTTGTAAACTGGAAGACCCAATTTGTAATTTGGACAGCAACAGCTATCTAAAAAGATCTATTCTGTAGTCCTGCTTGTGTCTATCCTCTGAATTTACAAGCACCTATTATTTTGGAAGATAAGCAAGAATTTGTGTTTGGGGAAGAATCTGTACTTCCACTACAACTCCAAACAACTCAAGACAAGGTCAAATAACTCTCATGGTTACTTAGATATTGGTCAAATTAGCACTATTTTTATTTACATAGTCTAATTAATGAAATAATAAATATAGCTTATTCCAAACCACCTAATTAAAAAAAAATTTTTTTAATTAGATGGAAGAAGTGATATTTGATTAGGTAAAAATGAAATGACTTTCTGTTAATGCAAAATGTTCTACTTAGGTGGTCACCAGATGGTAAATTATTCCTCCATGGTGGATAGAAGATGAATGGTGGGTAGAAGATAAATGGAACACGCATGAGCATATAGATCTGTGTGCATGGGGCTTCTCTCTTTCTCCTTTCTCATAGTGGTTGATACCGCGGTTTACCAGTGAGGAGTCCTGCTTCCTCAGGTGTTGAAGTATAATGCCAGAGAAGCACACTGAGGCAAGTAAGGCAAGCGCAGAGTAGAAAGTAAACTTTATTAAAGAAAAGTAAAAGCAGACTTCTCCCTGTTAGAAGAAGGGGACCCAAAGGCGGAATCCATAGGATGAGCAAATCTTGTCCTTTTTGTAGGTTTTATTCTCCCATTCTTTCCCCTTTATCTCTTTCCTTCCTGCTTATGGGATTAGGCCCAGTTTTGCAGGTGAGATGTAAAAAGTGAAAAACGGATGGGGCAGGAGGAGTGTCAAGTGATTCAGTCACGTAAGGGCCCAGGGGGTATTAATTAGCATCTCCTTGCTTGCAGTCCCTGACAAGGGCAGGTAAATTTGGTCATCATTGGGCTCTGCAGGTCCTTGACATTCAATTCTCCTAGGGTGGTCTCCAACTTCCAGAGGCAGATGGCTTTCAGTGGCCTCCATCTTCTCCATCTGACTCAGTTCCCTATTTCTACGCTAACTGCCTGTCCCCAATTCTGGCTTCATGGTGAGCATTACTTTCCAACCTGGAAAACCTTTAAAATAAAAAAAGTGTGCTGCAAATAAGTAATCTTTATCAACTCTTATAAATTGGGACTGTCTCAGGTAAACTAAGATATTATTGCCTCCCTCCTCTTGGGCCTTAGGCCCCCTTATGACACGCTGGCTTCCAAGCGTGTCACCTTGAAAGAACAGCCTCCTTCCTGCACGCTGTGAACCCCTGTTCAACTTCTTCAAGAGAATAGGTTTATTTACTCTGGAAAATGTAGTATTGGCCATCTTAACCCATTCACCAATCTATGCAGATCTGATGTGGCTATTTTAACATGTCACTTGCAAATTTAATACATGCTTGTAACATAAAAAACAAGGAGCTCAGTATGCAAACATAATCCACAAACAAGCTTCCTGTATTCTTTTATATCATCTTTATCATTAGCTATTGAGCAGAGAAGTATAGAAAAATGAATTTTTCTTCCATATGCTCTTTGGAGATCAATAATTTTTAGGAAAGGATTATAAAGAGGCAGGTTCTTCTACCTGAAGTATAAAAATATTTGACTTCTTTCATTTATTTGATTAGTTGATTGAACAGACATTTAATAAGCACTTACCATGTGTCAGGTATTCTTCCAGAACTTACAAGGCTGAAATACACAGTGCTAAAAATAGGATCAAGTTAGTTATGTAAATTGGCAATTACAGTTCAGTATGGCCAGTACCCTGTGATGGTATAAACATGACATTGGGAGGGTCAGTAAGGTTGACAGGGTGGAGAGGGCACAACATGGATAGCTGATGGGTCTCTCAGGGACCCTAGAGAGAGTGTACTTGAACTGACCCTTATAAGGGCAAGAAGAATTGAGTAGACTGAGGAAGGGAATCGTGGCAGGGGATAGTAAGAATGGAAGACTGTGGGATAGGGTTAAGAACTTAAGACTATGGAGAAGGTGCTCCAGGGAAGTGGTGAGAGATGGGGATAGAGATGTAAAATTAAAAAAAAAAAAAAAAAAAGCAGGGGTGGAGAGAAACAGTTTCCAAGAAAACAAATCCACAGAGAATATTCTAGCACATCTTCTTGGCTACACTTCTAAATTCCTACGGAAAACAGGATGATACCAGGTTATTTAGGTTATTACTATAGTCAGGTTATTATTATACTCATGTAATCATTTCACAGATTTCTAAGAGGAAAGAAAAACTAAAAGGTAGTGGAGTTTTCTGACTTTGTGAAATATAAATTATTACATTTACCAGAGGAAACTGAGGGAAAGGGATATAAGTTCTGATTACACTATTACATTATTTGTTAAATATCCAGTGACTGAAATAAAGAAATATTTTATTTGAGGAACATGTCATCTCTCAACTTTCTCTGTCCTAACAAAACCTGAATCAAATCTCTCCTTTGTTTTGCACCATTTAGATACAAAATAAATATACATACTACTCCAGTGTAAAAAGTTTTACCCCCAAACTCAAACATTTTCAGCATCTCCTGCAAAAATATGACCTTGAGTTTTTAATTGTTGACTTGAGGACTTGGGGTATTTCATATCTGCAACAATTGAAAGAATGCTATTCATGTTAACCACAAGAGGCTTAGGAGAGTGAGCTAACTGCTGCATCCGCATTCTTGGAGATGTCTGATAGCAAAAGAGGCTGTTCTGAGACCTGATGGCAGCAGGGGACTGAGGGCCCTCTCACAGAGATTTTCAGGCTGGGAGGTGAGTCATGGGGCAGCTTCTGGACTCATGCACCATTTCAGGAATGAGGAACTCAGTGCCCACAGGGAATGAGATCAGCCACTTTTAAGGACAACTTGGTTGTCAGGCTCAATGGACACCCACATTAAACTGGACATGCAAGAAAAAGGACATGTGGTTCCTAGGTTGTTTTGAAATACTGGCCCCATAAGGACACTCGGAGACATATTTTCCCAAAGGCCTTCCAAGGAAAAGAAGAGTGCTTGTTTTCCACAAGTTTAGTTGGTATTAGGACACTATAACATCCAAATAAAGTTATCCTCCTCTTGAATTTGAATTTGTTCTAAGGTTTGTTGTCCCTCAAACATTAAAATTATCTCCTTTAAAAGAGGCACATTTTCTTACTCAAATATTCAGAGAAAGGTACCTTAATAGTTATTTCACTGTCTTTGAAGATGTTCAGGTTTCAGAAACCATGTCTGTGGACATACACCATGTGTCCTCGGTTCCATACCACTCATGTGCTTTTGAATATCAAGTGATTCATCAAATTGTGAGTTATTCTTATTCCAGGTACAAAAGGAAAAAAAAAAAAAAAAGAGTAAGAAAAAGCATAACCTATAAACTTTCTAAATCAATGCTATCATAAAAAAATTTGTTTATAGCACTCTCGAAATTGATTGAACATGATTTTTAATTAAATGGTTCAAGGCAATTTGTATTGTAGAAACAGTAAAAATTCAGTGGACCATAGATCATGTCCTTACCCATGATATTACCTTTGACCACAGACTGAGATCTGTCTTTGGAGGTCAAACTTCAAAAATATGACACAAAAGTTCCATATAATCACAATCCCATTGACTGAATACTCCCTAACATCAGGATCAAGGTTAATAATCTCATGAAGGTGACATGAATCTTGGTGAAAGTGTCACAAAGTAGATTCATCATTAGTTTCAGCCTGCCATTAATACAAAATGAATAGTTTTAATCATATGGCAACTTCACACAATTTCTATCTGGACTTTTATGTGCAGAATCCCTTCTCTATTCTTGGTTACCCCAATTTCATCAACTCTGACCAGCACCTAGGATGACTCATGCCTACCTTTTGATCCAGCAGCTTTCTGGCCAACATGAGCTGGATATCAGCCCTTGGAAAGCAACCTGGCTACCAATCCTGGTAGTCACAAAATCTGACTTGTGTCTACACCTTGGAGCTTCCATGCTTAGGTCTTGACTCACTTGTTCTGAGAAACCAGCAGGTTTCCTATTGCCAATCACAGCTTGCATATCTCAAGCCTAATACTCTTCTTTATTAGAGCATTGTAATCATACATTAAATGTGGGTTCGTTTTGACAAACTAATGCACACAGGAATTTGATTTCAATCCTCATTACCCCACTTTCCCTCCCCTCCTCCTCCCACTATTCTCCCTCCTTTCCTCTATCAATATTCCTCTCACTCATTTATTTATTTATGATTGGCATTTTCTACATATACATACTGGCGAAATTCCCTTTGGTGCATTTATATATGTACACAACATGATGTTGTTAAATTCATTGCATATTTCCTCCCCTTTCTCTTCTTTTCTTTCTCCCTCTCCTTCTCCTTCCTCTACTGATCTACCCTATGGTATCCTGTTCCCTTTGGCACCACAATCTTTCCTTTATTTTGCTCTTATTTCCACATATGAGAGAAAACATTCAGCTCTTGATTTTTCTGAGTCTGGCTTATTTCACTTAGCATGTTGTTCTCCATTTCTATCCATTTACTGGCAAATGCCATTATTTCATTCTTCTTGATGACTGAGTAAAACTCCATTGTGTGTGTATACCACATTTTCTGGATCCATTCATCTGTTTATAGGCATCTGGGTGGACTGCATGATTTGTCAAGCCTAATATTCTTCACATAGATGGAGTTAGTAATCTCATCTGTACTACACATAATTTTTAAAGGACTTATATTCAGGATCTCTTAATTTCATAGCATAATTACATGTTATGATTTAAAAATTTTAGCCCATTTCTTATCAATAAAATGATATCCTGTGACGGTTATTTTGAGGATTTAATTAAATCAGATATCTTTACATGAAGGATGATGGTTAGGGTTAGGTGGCCTGTTTAATAAGAAGAAACTACATGGCATATGATATGCACAATACATGAGGTTATGAAAATAGATGTCCCCATCTTAACCTGCAGATTTGTTCTATTTTTAATTAACCTCCTCTGTGTTATATTATGGCAAATATAGGAGATACAGACTGGAAGAACTTTTTGTTCTTCCTCTTAACATTTAACCAATATTTGTCAAGTGAGTATCAGTAAATATCCTGTATGTACTATTCTTTATAGTCACAATATATTATTATAAAAATCACCTTGAAAAACAGGTATTATGATGATTCCCTTTGGAGAATTGAGATGGCAGGTTAAGGGATTGTGAAAAGCCACATAACGTGTGCGTGGTAAAGCCAGGATTCTGAGGAAAGTCTCTGTTTCTCAGGAACCAAGACAGACTGGATGTGTCCCACTGGGAACTCTTATCCCATTATCCTGAATCATTAATTGAAATAATTTGGATATCAAGAAATCCAAAAAAACTTCCCAATCTCAAATACTAACTTTAAAAAAAAAATTATAGATTCCTGAAGACTATAGGTGGAATTTAATCCATCTTCATGTATGTAGCTTATGAATGACCCTAACTGAAATCTTTAAAAAAAAAAAAAAAACTGAAATCACCAAAGCCATCACTATTGACTAATCAGTGTAGTACAGATGATGGCTGTTAAAACATCATAAGTTACTGTATTAAAATGTTTAAGAAAATATTCCAAAAATATGCATAGTATTAGTATCTGTTAAAAGTGCTGTCATTACATAAACGTGTTAGTGGAGGTACATTTGAGAGCATTTAAAAATATAATTAATTTAGTTTAAGAATCTTGCCATTCACACTAATTCAAAGATCAAATTCATTTTCTCAATGCAAGATTTATTGTTAACAACTGCAATAACATGTGTAGGCCAAGAACTGTATTTCTAGACACCAGCACTTTTATTAGCCCTGCAAAAGGGCAAGCTTCTGTTCCCTCCTTGCTTGTAGTTTTGACACTCATTTTGTCTTGAATTTCCATGTGCTCAAACTGAATTTTTCAGAGGAAAACACCATTAGCCACGGTAGAGTGTTCTAACTCCAAGTCAAAAATCCTGTGATGTTTTTTCTAAACAACAGATGTGCACAATGCCATCTTTCAACAATAGTTTTTTCACCATAAACTTATAATTATCTGCAGGTTATCAGATGTCCTCTTGGAGCAGGGCTGCCCTGGAAGCATATGAACTAGTTAATTACTTCTGAATTCCCTGCTCACTGTTTCCTTTACCCATCTGGAGGCTCTTGTGGGAGTACACAAACAAAGCCCCTGGATTCCCAGCAAGACCAGCAGCACCCTCTACTCAGAGGTCATAAACTGTCCAGCAGAGTGTGAATCTGGCTCCCAGATGGGTTTTGTTTAGTGGGCACAAGTATTTGAACTTGGTTGGTCCTAGCTGTAGACTATGAGTTCAATAAGGCTAGTCATGAAAATCAGTTGGAAATTTTCAGTGAATATTTATGTCTGAGCCCTGCACCTGCATTATTCTAATTTATTTGGTCTAAAATAGGAACTCCATACCCCAATTCTGTTCAAGCTCTTCTGCTGGTTTTATGACCTGCCATAGGTTGAGAATCACTTCAGTTTCTATTAGGAACTGATACTATTATTGATCAGAGTTTATGGCATAAGCAGCAAGGTAAATCTGGGAAATGTGAGGATGAAGAATGGATCTGAAGCCATCCTGGCCCAAACTACTGATAGGTGGTGAATCATCCCATAGGGGTCATACCAAAAATCAAAAGACTGAACCAGGCTGTTGTTCAGATTCAGGAACTCAGAAAACATTTTGAAGGTGAGAACAGGCAACAGAGAGATCTAGAATTTCTGTGACTAAGACTTAAAATGCCAAGGCAAATATGGCTAATTCTCTACCAATGGAGGAAGCCCTGGCCCAAATGAAACAAAGTAGGATATTAAGTGAAGATGACCAAAGGATAGGAAAACAGAATTAGAGAAGCAGGAAAAAAGACAGGGACCTAAATGGTGAAAAGAAAGAAAGAAAGAGAGGGGGGTGGGAGAGAGAGACAAGCAAAAATGTTAGGAATCAGGTTTAGTATAAGAAGTGGATCGGGACTGAGATGTAAGCAACGAGAGTTTGGTCATGTTCTCCAATTGTCCAGTGCTCTGTGTGTGTTCTGTGAGAGGTCATTTGCCACTTAAAACTGCATATAAATCATGCAAACAATCTGGACTCGGAATCAAAGCAACAAATCTGTTGCAATGGTTTTGTATCAGTAGCAACAAAGATGAACAGATATCTGTTTCCATCAGGGCCCTAGGTCTTCTGAAGAGCTGCTAGGGAGACTCGTGTCTTGGGTGCCAGGAGTGGCAGTTAATGGAGACAACATGGTGTAAGTGATAAATGTGTGAATAAGTAGATGATATAGCCTCAGGTCATTAAATGCTAATCCAGAAGGACAAAATCTGAACCTTAGCAACACCATAAAGTCCTGTTGATGACGAAGAGACGGGATCTGAAAGATTATGATTGTTATTGTTATGTGGTTGCATTAGTTAGCTATTGCATCATAATGAATTAGCTCAAACCTTTACAACTTAAAATAATGATCATTTATTATATCATAAACTCTGAGGATCTAGGACTCAGGAGTGACTTAGCTGGGTGATCCAGGCTTCTTATAAGGTTGCACTCAAAGGTGTTGGCCACGGCTATAGTCATCTGAAGCCTCAATTAGACTAGAGGATCTGCTTCCTAGCTTATGGCTGGCATGGGCTTTTGTGCCTCAAAATGTGGGTTTCTCCATAGAGTTTGGCAACATGGTAGTTGGCTTCACCTAGGGAAAGAAAGAGAGAGAGAGAGATTGAGAGAGAGAGAGAGAGAGAGAGAGAGAGAGAGAGAGAGAGAGAGAGAGAGGAAGGAAGGAAGGAAGGAAGGAAGGAAGGAAGGAAGGAAGGAAGGAAGGAAGGAAGGAAGGAAGGAGGGAGAGAAAGATCAAGACAGATCTTTTATAACCTAACATCCAAAGTGAGATACCATCATCTGTGCCTTATTTTGTTTGTCACAGGTCAATCATGGTACAATGTGGGAGAAGTGATACAAAGATATAAATTCCAGGAGGTAGGAATCTTTGAGGTCATCTTGGAGGCTGGCTATCATAGTGGTTATTGTTGTCACCTTTACTTATAAATTAATTGATCTCTCAAAAACATCCCTATTGTATAAATGAGGATTCTGAAATTCTGATTGATTTAGTGATTTGAACAAGGTCATACTGCTAGTAAGTTGTTTTTGATTACTGGGGTTTTCTTGGTCATGGTGATTTAGAACTCTGTCCAACCATAAATCTTCTTTTGTTATACCAAGTGACAGTTATGCAAAATTGCAGTAGAATAAGACATGAACTAAAATTTCTTTTCTATCTATTTGGACTTGGCCAGCAGACCTGGCTTAAACCCAGTTTCTTATAAAGAAATTTCCTTGGGCAATAAAGGGTGAACTTTATTAACTCTTTCATGCATGGTCTCTCCTACTAAATAAGACAAAGCCGTTCTGTTGCCTGCACTGATTATCAGAATGAGAATTCCAGGTTTAAAGCCTCATTTAGTCTCCCATCTGTCTGAATGAAGTTTACCAATTGAGATTAATGAAGTTTTTAAGCTTTGAAGAGGCTAAAATATACATCTAGAGATAATCAGAATTATTTTTTTAAAAATTATGGAACAAGAAAATTTAGGAGTATTTAGAATTTAGTAGTATTTAGAAAATTGATGAAAATAAAATGGCAGAATTGATAAATAAAATGTATTTAAAAAGGTGTGTTTGAGGAGAATAATGATGCAAACCAATTATTTCCAGTGGCATGTGCTATGGAAACCCCTGTTGGAGTAGAGTCTCAAAATGGTCATTCCAGTCTTTTTTACTTGATCCATTCTTTTTTTTTTTCACACACTTTTTCAATAATCTTTTTGATTCAATATTTGATTAGGTAAAAAAAATAGAATAGTTTTTTAAACTACTAATGATTAACTGCAAAGCATTTTTACCCCTTTTTTGAGAATTTTTATGCATCCTGCCTCTTGATATGTTATGCAAACATAAACAAATATATACTCTGTATCCATGTATAATTTTTCCTTATTTTTCTAAAAGTAGAAATACACTAAGCATATTATTACACATTTTAATATTTCTAAATAATAACACTTTTTGGAGATTGTTCTATGTCTGTATACAAAGAGATTCCTTGTTCTTTTTGAACAGCTTAATAGTATTGCACTTGGGTAGTTTAAAATCTTTTGTGACATAATAAGTGCAACCTCAAGGAGTTACCTTACATTTGTGCCAATTTACCCACAAGGGTGAGTATATGCATAGTAGAATTGCTGAGTGAAGAGGTATGTTCCCTTATAATTTTGATAGATTTTACCCAATAGTTTCTTTAGAGCTGGTACTTTGTTTATACCTACCAGTACTGGATGAAAGTAATTGGCCATCCACAGCCTTAACAGCACAGTATAGACTCAGCCATGGGTCTTTTCCAATCTGATAAATAATAATGGTATTTGAGTACATTCATTAGTTTGTATTTTCCTTCTTATGAACGAATTTGAGACTCCATATTTGAGAAGCCATCTTAATTTCATTTGTGTGAAATAGCTGTTCATACATTTTGTCATTTTACTGAGTTGTTGACCTTTTTCTTGCAGCTTTTGTTGGAGTTTTTAACACCTTAAAGAAATCAGGGCTTTTCCTGTGAAATAAATGTGTTTTCCCTATTTGACTTATGACTTTACCTGTGTTACTATCTTTCTTTTTTTCTTTTTTCACCATGCAGAATATTTACATTTGTATGTTGTCACATTTATTGATTTTTAAAAATGACTTCTGAGTTCTGTGACTGTTTTAGTCTATATAGGATGCTATAACAAAATTCTATAAACTGGGCAGTTATAAACAATATGAATTTGTTTCTCACAGTTCAGGAGGCTAGACCTTCAGGATTAAGGCACTGATTGTTTAAACGATTGGTAAGGGCCCACTTCCTAGTTCACTGATGGCCATCTTAAGTCTTCCCATGACAAGGGGCAAGTGAGATTTCTTGTTTCTTTTCTCTAATAATACTAATCCTATTGATGAGGACTCACCTTCCTCACCTAATCACTTCCAGAGGACCCACTTCCAAATACTATCTCCTTGGGGTTACCTTTGAACATGTGAATTTCAGGTGGGGAACATAAATATTTGGTCTATAGCGGTAATACAGTATTTATTAACCAATTGCCTTTTCTGCTATCACATAGAACCAGGGAAGATAAATATTCAGGTCAAACTGTGAAAAACAAAATCTTGTTCAAAAACCAAGACATTCTCAAAAAAAGAAAGAAAGGAAGAAAAGAAGATATAATAAAATTTAAAAGTGATGAAAATTTTTAGCAATAACAGAAACATTTTAAAATAAGCAGCAATCTTTTTTGTTTAGTTTTGTGTATTGGTAATCCATGGGTGTAAACGCCTTCTCTAAGTTCATTTTTGGCTGGATTGTTTGCCAATAAGAAAAGCAAAGAAGTAAGAAAAGCAAGTGAAAGAAAGAAAAAGGAAGGAGGGAAGAATAAGATAAGAGGAAGAAGGAAGAGAGGAAGGAAGGGGAGAGCATGAGAAAGAGAGAAAGAAAAAGAAAAAAGGAAAGACAAGAGATCACACCTTCCTCGCTGAAGGTGTGGCATGAATAAATGAATCAGTCCTATTTGAGGGAGGAAGGTGCCAGGATTTATAGCCAAGGCTCTCCTCACCTAGGCAACAGTTGGTAGGCAGCATTTATGGCAGTGGCTAAAAGCTGTTCCAGAGCTTGGCTGGGACAGTATCTGCTGAATAACTAGGCCAATCCTGGAGCCAAGATCCACAGCTCAGCTGCTGTTACTGCTGCTGAAGAAGGCTCAAAGATCATTTTTGCTGAGTCAAATCTCTCTTCAGGGATTTAGAAAACAAATGAAGCTCTGAAAAGTGGAAATTCTTTCAGGGCAATTCTCTGGGAAACAATGCAGTTGGATTTGTGTGTGTGTGTGTGTGTGTGTGTGTGTGTGTTATTTTGCTCTCATGTAATAAATTCAGTTAAAGGTGAAGACCTCACCTCTTGATAGATAAAGAACTCACTCATTTGGGAAGAAACTTCCCTAATTTTAGGCAAAAAACAGTGGGATTAAAGGAATGAAAAACTGAGAAAAAGAATAATAAGAAAAAATGCATTTAGACATATATTTCTAAATGAAAGACAGATGCATACAATTTTCCATGCCAGCTAGTCTGCAGCGTATAAATAGGAGGAGCTCAAGGTAAACTACCAAGAAAATGACTCATCTGGGCAAGAATAAGAAAAGAGATCAAGTGTTCCTGAATTATTAGTAACTCGAAATTACAGCCGTATGCAGAGAAGCTTCAAAGCAGCATTCTCCAAGCTTTGACCTCTGGTGAATCCACGACCCAGCAATGACTTTTTGTAACTAGAGCCAGGATATTCCAGAGAAAGTTTAATATGTCTAGCCCACTTGTTCATTTTTTAAGATGTAGAAAATACGTTAACCATTTCAGAAAGTGCTTTAACCAAACTCAAAGCTATGGATATTTGAAAAAGAAATTCTCACTATTTGTCCCCTTGTCAGTACCTGAGCAAATATTTATTGAGCACCTACTATGTGGGAGCCACCACGCCACATTGTTCTATTGTCTAAAAAGGCATGTAAAAGGTCTACATATGAAAAAGGAGAAATGGAAGAGGAGGAGGAAGATAAAACTTAAAGGGTACTGAGAATTTCTTTTTACTTATTTCACACTGCCCCACAGATGATACAGCTACATTTTAACAAACACAATTCAAACTGCACCGAAATCAAGGTCAGGGTCAAAGTCAAAACACACTATAAGGCATCAACAAGACACTAGGTCAGATTTGCTCATAGGCACATAAATAGCATCTGTTTACAATGCATCCCACTTAAGGAAAGTTCACTATTTTCTTCTCCTAATCGCTAAATCTAATTAATGTTTGCATGCCATAAAATCATGATGGCATCACAACCTAAAATATTTGGTCTTTATTTTAATATATATTTCCAAGGGTATCTCTTGCCTGAATGTTACTGGTAGACAGATATTTGGTATTAAACATTAATTGGTACTCCAGGGTTCCTGCTTACTGGTAAGGAAATCTGGCCTTGGATGCTTATTACTCCAAGGCTTCTGTCCTCTTAATGTTTCTGCAAGCCGCATTTATTGCCTTTAATCTGTGTTTCTCTCAGTTTCCCCGTGGCTCAACTGTCTGCTGACCTTTCCTCCTACCAAACTTCTCAAGAAAGACCAGCTTAGCCATTTATTTTACAGATATGTGAAAGCATATCAGGGGACATTGGCCAACACACATACACATTGCTGCCTATATCTCAGATACTTCCTCAGTCCAATCATCCAGACACCCATATTCCAGGTAGTGAACTCACCTGGTGAGAACAGTATCAGTATATGCACAAGGAGCCACGAGTGGTAGCTTTCCAAAACAGAGTCATGTGCATGACAGATATTCACAGTTCAGAGTCCCTCAGTATTTTCATTAATAAACAGTTTACTTTACTATTTAATTAAGTGGCCTCATGTGCTCTAATGGTAATTATACTCTGTTTTCCTAAGTAATATCATTTTTCATATAGTAGAAAGGGCATTATACACTCTTTACTATGCATGGTCTCAAGCAGATCTATCCATTAAAATAAAGTGCAGTGTATTTAATATAACAATGGCATGCTGTCACAACTGACCTTTTACCAAACAATTTCATCACAGATGCTCACCTATTGATAAATGAATAACCAAAATGTAGTGTTACGATAATTCTTATTTGTTAATGAAAAAGGAATGGAGCCTTGATACACATAACCATACAGATGAACTTCACGCTCAGTGTGCTAGTTCTAAGTCAGAGCCTACAGAGTACATGATTCCAGTTCTGTGAAACATCCAGAAAAATGCAGATCTAAACATGAAATAGATTCCTGCTTGTCAGGGTCTGGTAGTAAGGATAAGGAGTAACTACAGATGGTCACCAGGAACCTCATGGGGATGTTGGAATTGTCATGAAAGTGTATTGCAGTGATGGTTGAACAGTTTTGTAAATTTATTAACTTAATTTATATAATTGTGTATTTAAAATGAGTGAATCTTCTAGTTTGTAAGTGATGTCACAATAAAGCTGCTAAAACAAAATAAAGTGCGATTTACCACATAATATTTTACATTAAGCTTTCCTATTTTTTCTAGTTCCAATCTCTTAATTGTAATACCAACAACTTTAGGACCACTAAAAATTTAATCTCAGTGAAACCACATGCCAAAACAAGTATAATAATTCCTCTGTGCCCAAAACAGAATAATATGTACCTGAGAACTTTTTAATTCACCATGAACCATAAGCATGGACTCCAATTGACAGGAGCCTAGATTCATTTATTCCTCTGATTATGGAACTATGTTAGTTGACCACATGAATAAAGTGGTTTACTGATCCTGAAGACATCAGAAAAAATATTAACACAAGCAAAATCTGACAAACACAATTAGAGCAGGGGTTGATCAAGAAATAGATAACCCTGAAAATACTTATTACATGTAGATAGGAAAACATATTCAGCATAGATCTTTATTGGTTAAGGTGTGTGATTACATGTAAATTATCTTTGCAGTTTTATAGAGGCAGCTAACACTTCTCAAAGGGATAGTGAGCTTCAGAGTTTTAAAAGATGTGAGTCTAAAGCAAACTAATTAACTGAATTAAAAGAAAATTCTTAACTTTAAATTCAATAAAAATAAGGCTTTTATCTTCATCTAAGTGATTTTCATTTTTGTAAGCTAAATCTGGCATTCTCCATCCCTGGTGTCTGGCAGTCCCTGGATTGGAAAAAGAAGCAACTATTTAATGAACAGGTTGGTTTCTATACTTTACCACAAAATAGTAAAACCTCCTTTAAGTCAGTGAAAATATCAACTTGCTATGGAGATAAATTTTGTTTGGAAAATTCCCTTTTAGTCTTAGGAATGGTACTAAACCATCTGAACTGCTTCTAACTTATATTTAATCTCTAGGATTTAATGAATACATTTACCATCAAGAGGATTTAGTTGATTCTTCCATCTGTCTTTTACCTATTATCTAGTCTCATGGCCTCTCTTTCTTAAATTGGTGCATTATTATTATACAAAATAGTGGAATTCAGTCTTAATATTCATACATGCACACAATAGAAATATTTAATTGGTCAATTTCATTCCCTAGAACCTCCCCCTTCCCCCCTAGTTCTTCTTCTTCTACAGTACTGATCTCCCTTTGATTTTCTTGAGATCCTCAACATCCCCCAAACTTTCTTTTCCTTTTTCCTCTCTAGTTTCCACATGAAAGAGAAAACATAAGAACATTGACCTTCTGGGTTTGGCTTATTTGAGTTAAAATAATGATCTCAAGTTTCATTCATTTTCCTAAAGATGACAAATTTTCATTCTTTATGGCTGAAAAAATTTCATATATGTATATACATATAAATTTATATATAATAGAAATATATAATACATATAATACTTAAGTGATATATAATATAATACATATGTGATATATATATGTATGTGTGTATATATATATATATATATATATGTATGTGTATATATATATATAACATTTTCTTGGTCTATTCATCATTGACAGACACCTATAGCTTCATGGAGTCGTTGGAAGCTCATTGGTTTTAAGAACCCAGACCTTATTACAACCACTACCAACATTGGGTTATGAACTTGGTAGACACTCAAAACTGCCTCTAGAATAAATGAGGTGTGAAGAGAAACTTAACAGTTTGTTTCTTTGAATGTTCTTTGTGATAACTTTCCAGACCAAACAATGAATGCTAAAGCTTATATGCTAAACCAGGTTTTTTTAACCTCTGCACTACAGACATTTGAAACTAGACATTTCTTTGTTGTGCAGAACGTCTTGTGCATAATAGGATGTTTAGTAACATCTGTGGCCTCTATGTATTAGATGCCAGGCATACCCACCACTGGGAAGGTATCACAGCCCAAAAATATCTCTGGGCATTACCAAATGTCTGCTGGGGGAGTGAAATTGTCCCCATTTGAGAACCAGTGGTCTACACAGGTTGAGTGATAGTAACAACCAGGAACCACAAGACTGGGACAATGTTTGTAATCACAATGAGAGCATTTGTACTGATGGAACTACATAATCTGCTAGGCTAGTTGTTTTAATTGATTAGAAGTGACACCTTGGTTACAGGCCTTTTCTAACCTCAGCACTATGCTAGATACATCAGGTGCATTATTGTATTTGCTCTTTGCAGCAACTTTAGATGCCCAATCTACAGATGAAAAAGCAAAGTTTTGAAAATAACAGTGTACACATGATCACATGACCGTAAATTGATTTAATCCAATTCTCTATCACTTCATTATCCTTTGAAAAACCAGTCAGATGGACTCAGAGCCATAAACCATCTCTAATTCTAGACATATTTCACTGATCATCAGGGCTGCTGATTAAAAGTATGGATGATTCAGTGCTGATGCATTCCCATCGCAGGAAAACTTTCCAAGGCTATGATTTACTAAAGGTGAGTCATTAGAGACACACTCATAAAGAAAGAAGAAAATCTATATTTCACAGGAACATGGAATAATAATAATTTCCACAATTATTCCACATCAGATTACACTTCTGGTAGTTTTAGAGACTAGCAGAAGAATAACACTGAGAGAGAAGAGTAGGATAACAGTGGAATTTTTCTCCAGGAAAAGGTAAAATAGAATCAGAAGGAAAGGGAGTTCTGTCACTTTCATGTTTGACACTCATAGGCTGTGCTAAGGAAAACATTTCTGGAATATTTTTAGCCTTATTATGGAAAGTGGACCCTGCTGGGTCACATGGACAAGCTTCCAATCCAATAAGAGTCAGAAATGCAAAAGAAAAATACCCTGGGAAAATTTTTCCCTACTTCTATGTAGCAGAGAATATAGTGCATTCCCCTGTCCAGCCTATAATTAAGATGAAAGGCATGTTCCCCTCCAACTTGCCATCCGGTGGCATGGTTAACATTCCATCCTGGCTGCAGTGGCCTGATTCATCTAATGTAACACATTTTTTTTAAGAAAAGAAAGAAAGAAAAATAAAAAGTAAAACACACATTTTACTCTCTTAAGTGTTTCATAGGATGAGCTATTTCAGTCTCATCTATTTTTAACTCAGTTAAAAGCAAATATTTTTGACTTGCCCATTTCTTACAGGAACTAAAATATAAGGCTGCCTGTCATGAAAGTCTAGCTGTCTTGTTTGCTTCAGGTGCTGTCTGTTTTGTTACTCCATTGCCTGTGATGGGTCAGCCTAAAAAAGTTTGGATGGCATGGTATGTGCTCAGAAATTCAGATGTTTTCCCCAGCCTCTTGGGGTATCAAAACTTAGCCAAGAAGCCTTTGAGAAGAAGGTTGTTTAGGAAAACCTTGATGCTACTGCATTCCACACTTAACGAAAGTGGCGTGAGAACAGTCCTTTCTCATAGAAGTACCTCTCTTTCTACCCCCCACTTAAACCCTGAAAGCCTAGGGACTCAAATAATAATAAAGCATGTCTATATGGAAATCTGGACCTTGATCTACATACCAAAACACATATACATCCAAAATATTACATATACATATAATTTATAGAAGTCTTTGTGTATATTAATGTCTGGAATATATACATAAACAAATTTCTGAACCTGGTTTCTTTCAATCTTCTAGAAAGATCATCAGTGGATTGTCACTTGTAGGGTAACATTTTTAAACAGAATTTACTTCACTCATAGACTGATGTTATTTGAAATACAATATAGTATGATTATTCATATTATGGTGATATGGGAGTCAAAGCGCACACTCATGGAACACTCCGTCTCTAAAGAAATCTACATTTTAGAGGGCTTAGAAATGTATGGATCTGGCCAAATTAAGTCATTTCCACAGGGGTCACATCCCATCACCCCAAGGAAGATTCATACCCAATGAATAATTGAATTGCTTCAAATTCTCCCAGTTGAAAAAGGAAGACATGAGTTTTAAAGTTTGGACTCTCAAAGAACTGTGGGGAAAAAAAAGATGAATCTGCTCCATGTATGTTACAGCATTCATACTAATACAGGTCCGATAAAATGGGTCCAATTCAGTACCTAAATTTAATGCATAGGGTTCTTTTTGGTACTGGGCATTAAACTCAGGGGCACTCGACCACTGAGCCACATCCCCAGCCCTACTTTGTATTTTACTTAGAGACAGGGTCTCACTGAGTTGCTTAGCACCTCGCTTTTGCTGAGGCTGGCTTTGAACTCATGATCCTCCTACCTCAGCCTCCCGAGCAGCTGGGATTACAGACGTGTGCCACCACGCCTGGCTGCCTAGGGCTCTTTACCAAACAATTCTCTATTTGTTTTTTTATTCATGTCAGTATACGATAGCACCTGGATTTCCAAGTACCCCAGAGCTGTGCTAGTCATTTAGTTATATTTTCAGTTTAACCTCTTTTTAAAAGTTTTCTCCTGCCTGTTCTGGATCATACCACTCCAGCTCACTCCTGAATGAGTCATGAGGCTCCTACTCACACCCATCCCATCATCTAAAGTTCTGCAGAGCCTGTTGTTCTGTGGTCTTTCTCAGGGACCACCAGTTACTCTGCCATGAGTAGTCAAGAATTCCCAGACCAATCCTTCCAAAGATGAGTTCAGAGGCTATTCATAAAACAGTGTTGTTACTCCTGAGTGCTGCCTCTTCAGAGTTCTGACCTGTGAGATATAGGACAGCAAGAGAGAAAGAAGGATTTATTTCATATAAAGATATATTTTTTAAATGTTATGTTGTTCCCAAAATATCCCCTTTCAGTCCTCTCACAGGTGAGGTTAGCTTTTAACTGGTTAATTATATGAGAAACAAGAAAGTTTGAAAGAAAATAGAAGAAAGTTAACCATTCCTTTTAGTAATCAGTACGACAGAAAAAAAATGTTATTTGCAATGACAGTTATTCAGTGTGAGCTCTTACTGAAGGAAGGAAAGCCGTGCCCAAAGCTAACATTAGCTAAGGGTTAGTCCTGTGACAACAGAGGGGCTCAGAGGAACACAACAAGCAATAAGCAGTAAGGAGACTTGCTTTGAAATCCAGTAAATTCCTCCTGCACATGGTATGCACTGCAGTTCCTATTGGCTCTAACACAGACCACTGGACGAAAATTCCTTTTTGTTTAGGCTCATTGCCTCTAAAGTATGCAAAACTGTTAACTTACAACAGGGAGAACAATCCATGTTCTTACTGGCTCATGTGGATAAAATTCGAATTCAAAAAGATCCCTATTAATAGGAATAGTGTCTCTGCTGGCCTAGGTTCAGCAATAACAAACTTTTTATGCAACGGGTCTTGGCCAGCTTGTTTTACAGTCTTACCTCCAGTTCTTTGGAGTGTTCAGCCACCCAACCACAGTAAAAGAACAGCTCCTCCAGAAATGAGGAGAAAGATGATCAAAGAGAGGACCTCCTCATGCTTCAGAGAATAGACCATCTCCAAAGTGCTTCACCAGAGCCAGACCACCCTCTTGACAGGAATGTGAGCGAGGAGATCAGAACAATTGGTAGTGGTTGTATGAGATAAGCTTTAAGATTTCTTCCAACTTGCAACTCGATAAAATGGCCTTCTTCCAAATAATTGCTCAACAATAGGAGCAAAGTATGACCTTCGAATTAATTCAAAAGAGAGTTCAAAATGGCACCTGGATGTTAATAAATGAACAAATAAGTAAATAAAGTGTAGCATTTGCCTTAAAGTGTCATGTGGTCAAATCATCATCATCATCATCATCATCATCATCATCATTGTCAGTGGAGGATCCAAGATTATTCCTCTCTTATTCATGTGGTTCCGTGAAATTCATTTTTCTGTAGAGCAACCTACGCAGTTGGGTTTTACTTACTAGTTTCCACTATCACGAGAAAGAAACAAACTAACTAGAGGGAAGAAGTCGATAGCACTTAGAGATTTTGAATTTTAGAGGTCATTTAAATAGCAGATTATGCAAGCAGCTGTAATTAAGATTTAACTTTCCTCTGTAGAAAATGCCACTAGTTTTTATTCTGATGAGGGATGCACACCCAAGGTGAACTTTTCCAAACGTTTCACAATACATTTGAAACATTATCTTTTCAAGAAAAAAGGCACTGGAGAGTTGGCAGAACCAAAAAAAGAAAAAAAAAAAATGGAAGTAAAAAGAGAACCTCTAGAAGGCAACTGTGGCCAAAAGGACAATCTTTTGGTGTCTACACAGTTCCTGTTCCTTGCTTGTTTTCGCCTCTAGGATACAAGGATAAAATGTTAGTCAGCTTTCCACCACCAGGGTAAAGTACCTGAGGAGGGAAATAAAAAACTATGGGCTCACAGTTTCAGTGGTTTCAGTTCATGCTTTGTTGGCCCTTTGCTTTGGGGCCTGTGGCAGGAAGCATGGGGTCAAGCAAAGTTGCCCACCTCATGGCAGCCAGGAAGCAAAGAGAGAGAGAGAGAAGAAAGGCCAGGTTCCAATTTTTCCATAAAGGGCAAGCCCCCAATGACCTAGTTTCCTCCCACTAGACTCCACCCCCTAAGTGTTCCACCACTTCCCAACAGTGCCACAGGCTGGTGACCAAACATTTAACCTATGAGCCTTGCAGGGCACTCCAGATCCAAACTACAGCAGATGGTAACCCAGAAGCCCTGGCAGAAGTGGCCTTAATGATCATAGTTCTGCCTAGCAGTGTACATAACTCCTGGCACAGAGCAAATATCATGCCAACAAGGTTTAGTTTTCAAGGGATAAAGAGCCATTAGTGTTTGTCCTCAGAAAACCTGGATTTGTATTTTGAAACAGGCAAGAATTCTGATGAAACTAGAGATAAGGAAAGATAGAATTGAGGTTACCAAAAGATACAGAAAACAAGCAAGGATTTCAAGCAACCAAAGGAACAAAGATGAATTTGGCAGTTGAGGAATGCAGATCATTCCAACCTGGGGTAAGACTCATCAGGGCTGGCAGTGAATGCTTTGGGAGAAAAGGGAGATGTGGGAGTGTGGATGGAGGTAAGGTGGAGGGTGAGATTCCCTCAGACCATGCCAAGATGGGGTTGTTACCAGATATCTGTCCACAGAAGCTTGGTGCCAGGAAGGAGAATGTCTGTCAGAATCTGGGAACCAAGAAGAAGGCGTGGAGCCTGGAAAGTAGGTCACACTGTGAGTCACACTGCAGGGGCTGAGCAGGAAATCAGCCATGGAGTGAGCAAAGGTGGAAGACCAGAGAGTCAGAGTGGAAATACAGTGTTGACTGACTGGCATGAGGGTAGTATTGGAACTTACCCCTGGGCTGACACAGGTCCTGCTGTGATCCTATCAACCGGGGACTGAGAAGGTAGTAGCCATTGGATGTATTTTTTATGATGTCATCAAATATAACACATAACCAAAATCATCTGACATTTCTCATGGGCTGTGTTCATTATTCTTTTAGCAGACAGGTACTAAGTTCCAACTATATACCTAGCACTGTGCTGCATTTGGGGGCCACAGATAGGAGGAAAAACTGTCCTAAATCCACCCAGTCAAGGACGTAAATCAGTCTGCAAACAGCAAGCTATGGAGAAAAAGATCTTGTAAACACTTTTACAGTTTTTAAAAAAATATTTTAGTTGCTCAAGAATATAGCAAAAAAAAAAATTGAGATGAATTTGATGGTGAACTTGGCAGCCTAGAAATGGTAGCACTCAGTGAAATGCAAAACATCATGTGGTCTATAAAAATGAGGGGGTGAAAAACCATGGGAGTCAAACCATTCCTCTTATCCTTTGAGGGGTGAAAATTGCTATATTTTTTAAAAATGAAATAAGCCCCAGTCTCAACCAGTAGAAGCTGGAAAATGTTATCTTCTCCACTGAGTCATATAAATAAATAAATGTATACATGGAACTAACAACTACTTAGCTTTTACTATCATTCATTGGTAATGACAGACTTCATTCAAAAGAAAAAAATATTTTAAAGCATCATTTAGAACTAAGGAGAGATGGAGTATCAACATTATTAGTTCATTCATTACCTTGAAGGCAGAAAAATGTACTGATCAAAAACACAGACGAAGGAGAGAGGCTGCCTGGATGCACATTCCAGTCTCACCTCCTTGTCTCCTTTGGGACCTTGGACTAGTGCCATCAAGTGTTTATGATTTCTTCATCTATAAAAAGTGAATGATAGCAGACTCAAACTCTTGGGTTGTTTGGAGGATTAAATGAGTTAATGTATATTAATGAATTAACATATGTGAAGTGCTTAGGATACTCTTTGTCACATCTGTGCTCCAATGTGCTAGCTATTCATGTTTATCAAGTACCCTCTGTCCTGGGACCATAACTATATACGCTGGGAGCATAATACGAACAAAGGAGACAGTTCCTGTGAAGAAACTTACATTCTAGTGAAAAAGAAAGATCAGTAAACTGATAATTATACATTACGATAATGGGAAGGATGAGAACAGATGAAGAAGGGCAGGAAAGGACTGAATCATTTTGTAGGGTAGACAGGGCGACAATTACTATACTAACTGAAGGAGGAGAAGACAGTAGTGAGCAGGCAAGATTGGAGTTATTCATCAAGGGAAGGAAGTTATTGGGTGACCCGCACACTTGAGGGAGCGGAAGACAGGACTGTGTGGTAAGGTCAGCGCCAGGAGATGTGCTTGGAAACTCTGAAGTCAGATGTGCTATAATGAAAGGTGCACTCAATTTCTAATTCAACAGTGTGATTTAAAGTGCTGCATCTATCACTCAACAAGTCTGGCTGCCACAACCTGAACCCATATCATTTCTTGTCTGAAAGTCTTAGAAATGGTGCTCTTGTCTACACTCTTGTTCTACTCCAAGGATGTAAGTGTTCATACAACAGCGAGAACTTCTTAAAATGCAAATCATCTAACCTAAAATCCTCCAGTGGTTTTCCATTGCCCTCATGAAATGCAAACTCTTTCCCAAGGTCTTTGAAGCCCTACAGCCCTCAAAGACCGGATCTAGTCACTGCTTTCCTATCCTGAAATCTACCCTTACACTCCTCCCTTCCTTTACTAAACCTCAGCCACATTTGTTGCTTGGAAAGTGCAAACTCATGGAAAGTCTGTTGTACTTTTCTGCACCCACTGGCTGAAATATGATTTCTCCAGATATCTTACATGGCTTCCTCTTTCTCGCTCATGTCTGTGCTTAAGAGAAATCATTTGACCACCAGGCCCCACGTAGCCTCACATCTCTACCCCTAGTCACTCTCTATATTGCATGCTGATGTTTTTTCTCCAGTGAACTAACTGAGATTACCTTGTCCAGTTAATTATGTTTTACAAGCAAACAGCCTTGGAAAATACAGACAGTATCTACCTCCAGGGTAGAGAGCAGATTTATCCAGAATAATAAGCAATGTTTCTACCTGGAAAAGTTGATCAAGTTCAACAACAACCATTTTTTTTTTTATTGTAAACAAATGGGATACATGTTGTTTCTCTGTTTGTACATGGAGTCAAGGCATACCATTTGTGTAATCATAAATTTACATAGGGTAATGTGGTTTGATTCATTCTGTTATTTTTTTCCTTCCCCTCACCCCTCCCACCCCTCTTTTCCCTCTATACAGTCCTTCCTTCCTCCATTCTTGCCCCCATCCCTAACCCTAATCCTAACCTAACCCTAACCCTAACGCTAACCCCTCCCACCCCCCATTATATGTCCTCATCTGCTTATCAGCGAGATCATTCGTCCTTTAGTTTTGTGAGATTGGCTTATCTCACTTAGCATGATATTCTCCAATTTCATCCATTTGCCTGCAAATGCCATAATTTTATCATTCTTTATGGTGGAGTAATATTCCATTGCACATGTATGCCACAGTTTCTTTATCCATTCATCAATTGAAGGACATCTAGGTTGGTTCCACAATCTGGCTATGGTGAATTGAGCAGCAATGAACATTGATGTGGCTGTATCTCTGTAATATGCTGATTTTAAGTCCTTTGGGTATAGGGAAAGGAGTGGGATAGCTGGGTCAAATGGTGGTTCTATTCCAAGCTTTCTGAGGAATCTCCATACTGCTTTCCAGAGTGACTGCACTAATTTGCAACCCCACCAGCAATGTATGAGTGTACCTTTTTCCCCACATCCTCATCAACAACTATTGTTGCTTGTGTTCTTGATAATCGCCATTCTAATTGAGGTGAGATGGAATCTTAGGGTAGTTTTGATTTGCATTCCACTTATTACTAGAGATGTTGAACATTTTTTTCATATATCTGTTGATTGTTTGTACATCTTCTTCTGTGAAGTGTCTGTTCATTTCCTTAGCCCATTTGTTGATTGGATTATTTGTATTCTTCGTGTAGAGTTTTTTGAGTTCTTTATAGATTCTGGAAATTAGTGCTCTATCTGAAGTATGAGTGCAAAAGATTTTCTCCCACTCTGTAGGCTCTTTCTTCACATTACTGACAGTTTCCTTTGCTGAAAAGCTTTTTAGTTTGACTCTATCCCAGTTGTTGATTCTTGCTTTTATTTCTTGTGCTATGTGAGTCCTGTTAAGGAAGTCTGATCCTAAGCCAACAAGTTGAAGATTTGGACCTACTTTTTCTTCTATAAGATGCAGGGTCTCTGATCTGATTCCGAGGTCCTTGATCCATTTTGAGTTGAGTTTTGTGCAGGGTGAGAGATAGGGGTTTAATTTCATTCTGTTGCATATGGATTTCCAGTTTTCCCAGCACCATTTGTTGAAGAGGCTATCTTTTCTCCATTGCATATTTTTGGCCCCTTTGTCTAGTATGAGAAAATTGTATTTATTTGGGTTTGTGTCTGTGTCCTCTATTCTGTACCATTGATCTACCTGTCTATTTTGGTACCAATACCATGCCGTTTTTGTTACTATTGCTTTGTAATACAGTTGAAGATCTGGTATTGCGATACCCCCTGCTTCGCTCTTTCTACTGAGGATTGCTTTAGCTATTCTGGGTTTTTTATTATTCCAGATGAATTTCATAATTGCTTGCTCTATTTCTGTAAGGTACATCATTGGGATTTTAATTGGAATTGCATTGAATCTGTATAGCACTTTTGGTAGTATGGCCATTTTGACAATATTAATTCTACCTATCCAAGAACATGGGAGATCTTTCCATCTTCTAAGGTTTTCTTTAATTTCTTTCTTTAGTGTTCTGTTTAGTTCTCATTGTAGAGGTCTTTCACCTCTTTTGTGAGATTGATTCCCAAGTATTTTATTTTTTTCGATGCTATTGTGGTTGGGGTAGTTTTCCTAATTTCTCTTTCTGAAGATTCATCACTTATGTATAAAAATGCATTGGATTTATGAGCACTGATCTTATATCCCACTACTTTACTGAATTCACTTATGAGTTCTAAAAGTTTTCTGGTGGAATTTCCAGGTTCCTCTAAATATATAATCATGTCATCAGCGAACAGGGATAGTTTGAGTTCTTCTTTTCCAATTCATATCCCTTTAATTTCCTTGGTCTGTCTAATTGCTCTGGCTAGAGTTTCGAGGACAATGTTGAATAGAAGTGGTGAAAGAGAGCATCCATGCCTTGTTCCAGTTTTTAGGGGGAATGCTTTCAGTTTTTCACCATTTAGAATGATATTGGCCATAGGCTTAGTATAGATGGCCTTTACAATGTTAAGGAATGTTCCCACTATCCCTATTTTTCCTAGTGTTTTGAGCATGAAGTGATGCTGTATTTTATCAAATGCTTTTCCTGCATCTATTGAAATAATCATGTGATTCTTAACTTTAAGCTTGTTGATATGGTGAATGACATTTATTGATTTCCTGATGTTGAACCAACCTTGCATCCCTGGGATAAAACCCACTTGATCGTGGTGCACTATCTTTTTAATATATATTTATATGCGATTTGCCAAAATTTTGTTGAGAATTTTTGTGTCGATGTTCATTAAGGATATTGGTCTAAAATTTTCTTTCCTCAATGTGTCTCTGTCTGGTTTAGGTATCAGGGTGATATTGGCTTCATAGAATGAGTTTGGGTGGGTTCCTTCCTCTTCTATTTCATGGAATACTTTGAGGAGTATTGGAATGAGCTCTTCTTTAAAGGTTTTGTAGAACTCGGCTGAGAACCCATCTGGTCCTGGACTTTTCTTTATTGGTAGGCTTTTGATGACCTCTTCTATTTCATTGCTTGAAATTGATTTATTTAGGTTGTGTATGTCCTCCTCGTTCAGTTTAGGTAATTCATATGTCTCTAGAAATTTGTTGATGTCTTCAAGGTTTTCTGTTTTGTTGGAGTATAGATTTTCAAAATAACTTCTAATTGTGTTTTGTATTTCACTCCTGTCTGTTGTGATATTCCCTTGTTCATTCCGAATTTTAGTAATTTGAGTTTTCTCCCTCTTTCTCTTTGTTAGTGTGGCTAAAGGTTTATTAATTTTGTTTATTTTTTCAAAGAACCAACTATTTATTTTGTTAATTTTTCTGATTATTTATTTTCAACAATGACCATTTTTAAGGATTGGATTTTGCTAATCTGGACATTCTGCAGCTAAAACATAAACCCACTCTGTGCACATCTTCCATCTGGGTCATTCTGCCACTGCCATGAGGCTGGGAAACAAGAGAACTGAGGACGTGAAGCTCATGCTGCTTGCTCTGCTGTGAGTAATAATATGTGTATCTCTGACTCAGATGTCTCATATCTTCTTTTAGCACACACACAACTGGGGCAAGTGATTAATTAGCTTAAAACCAGGTAAAATCTAAGATTCTTAACAGTTCTTCACAGTGGAAAAAATCCTTGAAGTTTCTCTTATTTTCTATAAGTCTAGCAGACTATCAAAAGATATTTCTAGTTATTTTACACCAAAAGCCCATCCAGGATATGTATTCCAACACTCCAGATAAGAAAAGACTTATTAATACTTTACTTATAAATGTGCTGTCCAACTAACAATAAAGTTGTGTTGAATGAATTAATGCAAGAATAAAAATAAAACAATAAAACCATATAAAGTCACAGCAAAACCTTAATACACCATATTTAATTAAACAACTACTTACACACCATTAATCATTTCAGCATTTGCATTATACTAAAGGAGCATCACACTCACATTTAATTTATAAGATTCAACTGCATGCACTTGTCAAAGAGAAATGTCAACTGAGATGGTACAAGTGATTTTGCCAACAGTTCTGAGTTGAACAAGTCTATACCCTATTGAGACATTTGAATCTACTGTTTTATCAGTTACTTTCATTCCAAGAGACCAATCCTCTTCTATAAGAAGGATTTTTTATAGTTCAAGAGACAAATTTTTCATAAAATAATAGACATTCACCGAACATTTGAGGCTCAAAGTAACGGAGGCCCACAATGCATATATTTAAATACATTAAGTTATAAATTAAGTTAGACACAATTATATTAAATGAAAAGCTCTCCTCTGAACCCTGAAAATTATATCTTCATATTAACAAAATTTAAAAAATAAATGTAGGCAAGGTTTTTGTTTTTATATGACTGAAAGTTGGCCAAATATCAATGACAACAGAATTCAATTATTTTGTATGTAACGGTGCCCTGTTTACAGGTGGTGATGTCAGAATGAGTAAAAGGCATTGACCATCATAAATTATTATGTATTTATCTTGTAAAGATATTCTTTTCTTTGTTTCCACAAACTCACTAATTATATTATTATAAACAGGATTTGCACAAAATTTTTGTTTTATTATTATATTGTTCAAGTACAAGGCAAAATATGAATATGTACAAAATATACAAGATATAAATCAAAAGAGGAGCGTTGAAGTTATTTTTATACATATTTTATTAAAACATTAAAATTTACCCATTATAAATCAACAGCAACATATAAATTATAATTCATGTTTATCTGAACTTCAAAACACTAAATTAAGCTGAAAAATTTTAAAACTTAAATAGTGCTCATTTTTTTAACATATAAAAAGACTACTTGCAATTTTAGTATTAAGTGTTCACCTAGCTGCCTATGTAGACTCAGTATCACATTTGGTACACATTATGTCTTAGGAATTTAAGAGTAAAATTAGGTTCAATGATGTGAATATGTTATGCAGCTACTGTGTTCACTATTGCAAATACCACACTAATTATTAAAGATTTCCAGAAGCATAAATTGGGAAACAAAGAAAAGCAAGAACATGAATGTGGGCATTACTTGGAAAAGATTCTTAATTACCCAAAATTCCTTGCATTCATTGCTACCTGAGAGGGAGGATCTGAAAAGTTGATTAATTTGAACTCTCTTTATTAAGCGTGTTGGCCATTTGAAATTTTCTGCACACCTGGACACACTCCACACACACAGAAGCAAAGCTTCTCTCCAGATAGGCAGTCATCTCTCAAACCTCAAACCTTCACAACATTTGCACACAGTGACCTTTTGTTTTAAAGATACAGGTGGGAAATGTGAAGTAGTAAGTCCCAGATGGGTGTAACAAGTGCAGACATTTAAGGGTATGGTCTGTGTGGGCTTGGGACCAATGTAATTACAGGAGACTCTTACTCAGAAGGACCCTTAGCTTGGGGTTTAATGTTCTATGTAAATGTTTTTCAAAAATTAACACACACACACACAATTTTATCTTTAAGTTTTGTGTTTTCTAAGTAAAATCTAATGGAACAATGGAGCATGTGTTGATGGGTTAGAGCTTCCTCATCTTGAGTCTGTCTCCTGCCGTCTCCCAGAACGATTTTCTGTCATCCATTTTCCTAACCCCTGGCACCTAGCTCTCTCCTATCCCTGCCTTGTGACCACACCTGGCAGGGGCCTGGATGGAGTCTTAGGAAAAGAGGGTGGGATCTTGCTCAAGGCCTTGCCGTAGTCAGTCCTATAATACACGGTACATATAGGTGGGGTGTACACCCCCTCAGGGGCCAGCCTCTCAGCAACCCTGGCCCAGGTACACAACACCTCCTCACACAAACTTTCAAAGATCCTTGAGGGGAGGTTGCCCCTTTGCCTTGCATTGGGCCTAGTATTGGCAAGAAAGGAAGAGACTGGGCTCTATTCTCCAGGCTCTGCCCCTGGTTCTGCTCATGCATCTAGAAAGCTGGGCAGAAAACAGGGGCAAAAACCAGCAGCTCTAAGGCCCCAGGGATTGTGTCAGGTCTTTGTTGAGGGGCAGGGCCTCCCGGACACCACTACAGGGCTGCCAGTATCTCTGTACCAAATGCTTCCTTGGCTGGCTCCATGCCTTTGGAAGGAATCCTCTTTTCCTTCTAAACTTTCTCTCAATCTGGCTTGTGTTTATCGCTTCTGGCCAGCTATAGGGTTTGAGCCACAAAATGCAGATTCTGACGTTTCAGTGAGTCTGCATGAATATTAAATGCTCTGGTGTTTGCATTTAAAACCGGCATTGAACAATATAGAAATAAACAGTAAGATTCATTCTAATCAGTTAAAGTTTTAAATAGTCTTGCTTTAGGATGGTATAAAAGAGCAAGTAGAAAATACCATTACAAGCAAGAGACAGCAGAAGAAGGAAAACATATCTTCATATGTGTTTTTCAAAGCACTTTTCCCTACTTTTGTAATGGGACATATTTATTTTGCATTAAACCCCACAGATTTTATATCCAGCCCAGCTTATGGATCCTGCTAGGCTAGGACCTAGTAGTGGATTCCAAGTGACAGAGACAGGTTATGTATTAACACATTAATTTACTCAAAAACAACAACAACAACTTTGCAATATTCAGAAAGACGTCTAAAATAAGGTTGAGGCCACGGTCCCTTCTCTAGGTCTGAAGACAGCTGAACCCTTATACCTGAAACACAAATTGGCTTTAACTGATGACCCATAACAAGAAGCAGCAACTTTCTCCAGTGCTGGAGGAAAAAATTAAAAATCTGTTTTGATCATATTATTAGAAAGTAGAAGCATACACAACCAAAGAAAAGATGGAAATTTTACCTTATCTTTTTTTTTTAATTATGAATCTAATCCTTAAGATGAGTTCCACCTTAGATTTCACCTTACTTAAATACATTTAACATCAGTACGATGCTTGAAAACAGCATGCATCTAGAAGCATTGCTAATAAAGTTTTATAAAAGTGGTTTATTTTTTATTTTTTCTAAAAGACTTTGTTTTGGATATTTGTAAGATTGGCACTTCTCAAAGGATGTATTCTATTTATATGCCTTATGGCACATAGCATCATAACTTTTATTAAACACTCGGTGTTTAATATAAACTCACTTAAGTTTCTTTATTTGGGTGATGGAAATTTTAGTATAGTTCAAATATGCAGAAGTTTTAATTTTAGGATATCTTTCCTCTAACTAGATCAACTCAAATGTTTCTAAACAATTGAAATTGTACATGTTTCATATAATTGTGAATTTTATCTTCATCTCAATCCCATACTACCACTCCTCTCCACATCCCCCAAAAACTCACAAGTAGAAAAGCAGCTCATGTAAGAAGGCAATTGAGTCTTCAAATTACAAGGCTCCATGGGCAATTATTGAGGCCTGGAAGTTAAATTCAACTCCATTTGCTCTAACAGTGTTTCTGACACTTAAGTGGCATTGTTTCAGTGAAATAACAGCTAAATAATAGGACCTAGTGTTGGCTGTGTTTTTTTTTAAATATGCCATTGTTCTTCCCTTAACTTCTCTGTCAGTAAAGGTGAAAAAAATCATCTAACGCTTCCTTTTCATTATCTGAAATCATATTCTTTCACTCCTCTCACATAAGGTTCAGCCACTCTGGCTCACAGAAATAATTCCAAGTTTACAATATTAGGATTTCAGGGAAATGAGTGAAAGGAGCAGACCCTAACCTTCTGGTCATCTGTTCAAAGTCTAGGCAGTGTGGACACACAGGCTCCTTTCTAGAATAGTTACATCACATGTATATTTCCAGTATAGATAATGAGCTGTGCCACAGTTTCAAACAACATCTTACATCATCCCGATGGTCTGCCCAGCAGAGTGGGGCTTGACTAGTTCCCTCAGGGTCCCAGTCAGTCCGCCTCAACACTCACAGGCACCAACCATTACTGTCAGAGGAACTTGTCTTCTCCCCAAATTCCCATCAGATACATAGGGGAAGGCGTTTGGCTCCTTGGCCATTTGCACTCCAACTTTTCATAAGCTCTTAAGGGAAACGGGAGCAAATGATGGATGACATATTAAAGAGATGGATGATGAGTGAATGAGAATGTCAGTTAGGTTTTCATACTCTACAGGGCATGGTAAATGCAGTGTTTTGTTTGCATTTTTTTTAGAAAGCATATCCATCTGTTGAGGTTCAGAAATTGATGCATGAACCTCCAGGCACCATGCTGATGTTTTTGAGGTCAGGTTGATGAAATCGAATGGAGCTTCAGATTTAGTGTTAAGAGCCTTGAGGGCCAAACTTACACCCTTTAAATCTGTCACGTTTAGCAACTATCAGCAGAAAAATGAACTTTCAGTTGTCTCATTGAGACAATTAACTTATTTTCACTGCCCCAGAATACCTGGTTTCCTCCAACCAGCCAAATCCTATCTACTTTTTGGTCTCTTTTCCACAGAACCTCCCAGAACACTGCAACCAACAGCATCTTCCCCTCTTACATCTTTGTCTTCTTTAATATTTAATAGAAATTAGCCTTCAGTGCTTTGTTTCAATTCTTTTATTATTATATTTAGGTTGCTTGAAACTTTTAACTATTGTACTTTGTCTCCTCAAATCATGAGTTCCTCAAGGGAACACAATTCTTCAATAACATATCATTATGTCACATAAACATATTTTGTATTTGTTTATTTATTTATAAACTCTCCTTACTAGAATCTAAATCTAACAGGCCAGAGACTTTGTCCTTGTTCTCATCTGTTTGTGTGTGTGTCTGTGTGTGTATGTGTGTGTGTGTGTGTGTGTGTATGTTTATTGCAGAACTAGTGATCAAACCCATGATTTTTGGCAATTGCTCTACCACTGGCCTACATAAGTCATCTGTATCTTTAGAAGCATCAAGCAGGGTACCTAGAAAATAATAGTTGCTCAATAGATGTACTGAGTGGATGAATGAATAAATGAATGAATAACTTATGTGTTTTCCCCTTTATTCTAAATAGCAACTTTTTTGTCATTTACATCAACAAATCTGGCATCAATCAGAATCTGAATAGGGGTTAGAAGTTTAGTCTCTACTTCCTTGTTAACTCTCATTCTCTGGCTATCTGATATTGGTCAAACCATTAAATTTCTCTGAGTCTCATATTTATTTCCTTCAAAATGAGGATAATGACATTTTGTGATGTTGATGTATTAAATAAGATGCGGTCAACAAAATTCCTAACATAATAACTAGTTGACAGTTTGCTATACAAGCCTGTATTGACCACTTACAATGCCAAGAGCATAGTGGTTAAAAAAAAAAAAAAAAAAAAAAACCCAACCAAACAAAAAATCCTAGTGCTCAATTAATGACACTATTATAATTAGCCATTGCCTGGCAACAAGTTTCTTCCTGCACATCCCCACTGTGCTTTTCAAATGAGTCATCCAAACATGGGTCCATAATTTCATACTAGAATCAGCAGAAATAGCAGAAATGAAATTCATGGCATCAATGAGATGAACAGGGATGCCAGTAGTAGTAAATAGAAGTTGAAGTATGTTTACATGCAAATATAGCAGGTGTTGGAACCACGTAAAAAATATGGGTAATAAGCACATGAAAGTAAAGTGTAAGGTCAAATATGAGAAGAAAAATGAAAATCAAGGGAAAGAAGAATATAAATATTAGTCACCCCAAGATGCCATTATGGTCCCTCCTGCAGGTAACTCCTACAGAGGGAGAAATCCCTTATCAGATGCAATTAGGATTTCTCAATTCACAAATCAGCTGAAGTGAGAAATCCTTAAAATTACATATTTAATTTCCAGTTTAACCAAAATTTATAAGTGTACCAGTCTTTGAGGGTAGGATTAAAGACTTTTTTAAAAAATTTATTTTTAGTTGTAGATGGACACAATGTCTTTATTTTATTTATTTATTTTTATGGCTGAGGATAGAACCCAATGCCTCATCCATGCTAGGCAAGCACTCTATCATTGAGCTACAACCCCAGTTCATGACTTTCTATTTAAGTATAAATCCAGTGATGCACTGCTTATTCTTTCTTATATAAACCATATACTATATTCATAATGCATGATTTATAATTTCAAATTTTACTTTATTCCAAGTGGACCAGAAATGTAAGACAATTGCAAAGCAATGTGAATATGATTTTTTAAAAGATCTTTAAAATGTCTTTCTCAACTGTTTCCCCATGCCAACTAGTTAGAAATATTTTTGCATGTTTTTCATAGTTCCTAGAAACAATAATTCTCAATCTTTTCACACTATATTTCATCAGCTCGCATACAAATTAAACTGCATAATCACCATAACAAGTATAGCTTGCATAAAATCATGTTTGAAAAGGAAGAACAAAACTTGGGAATTTGGGTGGCAGCTGTGGGAACAAAAGCATGGGGAAGCTGAGTGTTGGAGAACCGTGGACTGGCTGTGTGGACATCAGCATCAGCCATGACGCTTTACAGAGAGGCGAACGTGTCCCTTTACCTAACAAGTTGACTACATGGAGTCCACTTCGCTTCTACCTGGTGACATGTAATTTGGTCCTACTCCTAATTAAGTTTGTTGTCCCTCTGAACAAAAATAACCAAAACTGTTTTGGTGCTATTTCCCCCATTTCCCTAAACTATTAAAAAAATATATCAACTTTTAGAGGGACCAGTACAGAAAACAATAAAGGGGAGGGAGACTGGGAATGTAACTCAGTGATAAAGTGCCCTGGTTTCAATCCCCAGTACCAAACATGCCGTGCCAGTTACCAGCTTACTCCAGATGTGCCCAACTGTCTGGGCTCATCCCTGCATGAGGCTGAAAGACCAGGGTAAAGAGTGGATTCAGATGGTCCCGGAAAGGCCACTAATGACCATGGTAACATCTCTGTTCCGGGCAATACTTAACATGCTTATTCTGAAGAAGGACCTAGTCTCAGGAAAACCATGTTAAGCTTAACATAAATTGAGGAACCCTTCATTGAGGAAAGGATCTGTAGATAGAGAAAAGAAATGGCAATTGAGCTGGACATGATTGAGCACACCTGTAATCCCAGGGCTCAGGAGGCTGAGGCGGGAGGATCATGTGTTCCAAGAGAGCCTCAGCAATTTGGTGAGGACCTAAGCAACTTAGCAAAGCCCTGTCTGTAAGTAAAAAAATATAAAAAGGACTGGGGATGTTGTTCAGTGGTTAAGCACCCCTGGAGTCAATTCCTGGTACAAAAAAAAAAGAAAAAAAGAAGTAGTGATTGTGTTACAATCTGATTTGTAGTTTTTATTGAGTTTTGTGGATTTGTGTTCATATTCTCCCTGAAAAATCTCATTGCTTGTTACTTGTTTGGAAATAATGCAAGGGACACAAGTCCTTAGGCCAGACAAACACAAGCTTAGTGAATATCATAATTATTTTAAAATGTTTTGGTTACCTCTTTACCATGATATAAAAAATAAAATATAATTTAAAATAAAATATATAAAAATATAAAGTAAGGAGAAAAATGAGTCTGTTCAAAGGTAATTCCCCAGGCATCCTTGGAAAGAGTCATATTGATGACTGGCCTCCCCAGGACTATCGATTTCTGCCACCAAGAATGATTCTGGTTCAATTTTCTACACATTTATATTGTTCCATTCACAAATAAATTCAAATTTTTTAACTGGTTAGGTGATAAGCATAGATGAGAGGAAATTAGAGGAATCTGCAAAATGGACAAATCAGTTTTAAATCTTCCGTATTGACTTACAAAGTCTTGACTGTCCTAAGATCATCAGTAGGGGGTTAAATTTTCCTCCCTTTGTAGCTGCATCTCAGTATTCAGCATCAGGAGAGTATAAGATTTATTTCCTTTAGATGAGGTCACTTTTAGGGAAATTGGTAGACACATGAAAAGTGAGAGTAAAGAATTTTTTTTAAAAAGATTCCTTGTTCTGTTGCCTTGGTAACAAATAACAATTAGAATGAGATTCTGACTTATTTAATACATTGGTAAATCACCTCAATAAATATACTTTTCAAGTCAATGAAGCAATGTCAGTACATTCCTTCTGAAAGTCAATGAAGGATGAACTCACTCTAGTAAACAAGTAAACGTGCATCTGAGAACCAACAAATCAACAACATTCTCACCCAAGTAAGCATGCCAAATCAAGGATGTCAACCTACTTAGATCTCTGGAATTCCACCAAATACTGAGCTATGCTTCCAAAAATCCATGAGATGAGCAATCTGCTGAACGGTGTATCATCATCCTGAGAACCAGTGATAACAGAGGCATAATAACTAATGATGACTTTACCTACATTATTTCACATGATGCTAACCATATGTGGTGAATATTATTCCATTAGAAAAGAAGTGCAATATACATCAGATACAAAATTTATTGAGCACCTACAAATTTCTAGCCATCATCTTTTTTTTTGCTCTATATTACTTTTATTATTTTTTAATACCATGGCTATCATCATCATCATTTTTTTTTTATTTTTTACAGAGTGCATTTTGGCTTATTGTACACAAATAGGACACATCACTTCATTTCTATGGTTGTACATGATGTAGATTCATACCATTCATGTAATCATACATGTACATAGGGTAAAGATGTCTGTCTCATTCCACCATTTCATACCCTGCTCCCTCTCATTTCCTTATACATACTCTAAAGTTACTACATTCTTCTCTCACCCCCCCACTCCCCCCACCCCCATTATATATCATCATCCACTTATCAGGGAAAACATTCGGCCTTTGGTTTTTTGGGATTGGCTTATCTCACTTATCATGATATTTTCCAATTCCATTCATTTATCTGCAAATGCCATATTATTCTTCTTTATGACTGAATAATATTCCATTGTGTATATATACCACAGTTTCTTTATCCATTCATCTGTTGAAGGGCATTCAAAATTTATAAAGAACTTACAAAACTTTACACCAAAAATTCAAAGAACCCAATCAAAAAATGGGCCAAGGAACTGGACGGACACTTTACAAAAGAAGACACACAGGCAATTAATAAATATATGAAAGAGTGTTCAACATCTATAGTAATTAGAGAAATGCAAATTAAAACAACTCTAAGATTTCATCTTAATCCAATTAGAATTTTATTATCAAGAAAAGTCACACTTTTACAATGCCGATGGAGTTGCAAATTGGTGCAGCCACTCTGGAAAGCAATGTAGAGAATCCTCAGAAAACTTGGAATCATCTTTAACACTTAGGTTTTTTTGTTTTCTTTTCTTTGGAGCCTCACGGTTTCTTCATGAAAAAGATACAGTCTCCTCATTGTGAAATCCAACCTATGGTGCTTAGAAAAATTAGAGCCATGACTCAAATTCATGCCTTCTAATTACAGAGTCATGATCCTTTCTATAATGGTGATGGAGACTTCAATAGCAGGATTAGGCAAACAGAAATTGAAAGTTTGTGTTTTTCTTATTTCTCTGGGATTTTTCACATATCGCTAGCTAAGAAGTTCAGTTCAAATTTTGATTCATATCCCCAATTAACTAATGCTTTTCTTACTTTTGTAACATTGAAAATGATTTTCCAAATATTATGCTATACTCCAATACTCTCATAAGTCTAGGAAGGAGTTAAATAATGAACTTAATAGAGTGCATTAGAAAAAAGGACTTGCTTTTGCAAGTTTTTAAAATTATACTGGGCTTGTTAATGATGACTTTTTAAAAATAATTAGAGGTTTTGTATTTATTTGAAGGTTCTTCATAAGACATGACATTTTCTTTTGGAATCATCCAAAACATTATCTATATATACTGTTTATATGTACTACTACTATGTTTGGATCCTAAGTG